>NC_086099.1:39234631-39542298 GCF_963921235.1 Mobula hypostoma | reverse complement strand
GGGCTGAGAACTGGCTGATGGCGTTTAACCCAGATAAGTGTGAGATGGTTCATTTTGGTAGGTCAAATATGATGGCAGAAAATAATATTAATGGTAAGACATCTGGCAGTGTGGAGGATCAGAGGGATCTTG
The DNA here is from genome assembly GCF_963921235.1 of Mobula hypostoma. NCBI lineage: Eukaryota > Metazoa > Chordata > Chondrichthyes > Myliobatiformes > Myliobatidae > Mobula > Mobula hypostoma. The sequence goes on along the minus strand of NC_086099.1, from coordinate 39,542,166 downwards.
GGGTCCGAGTCCACAGGACACTCAAAAGCTGATGCGCTGGTTGACTCTGTGGTTCAGTAGGCATATGGAGCATTGGCCTTCATCAACCATGGGATTGAGTTCAAGAACTAAGAGTCAATGTTACAGCTGTATAGGACCCTGGTCGGCCCCCACTTGGAGTACTGCGCTCAGTTCTGGTCACTTCACTATAGGAAGGGTGTGGAAACCATAGAAAGGGTGCAGAGTTGATTTACAAGAATGTTGCCTGCACTGGGGAGCATGCCTTATGAGAATAGGTTGCATGAACTCAGCTTTTTCTCCTTGAAGCATTGGAGGATGAGAGGTGACCTGACAGATGTGTGTAAGATGATGAGAGGCATTGATCGTGTGGATAGTCAGAGGCTTTTTCCCAGGACTGAAATGGCTAGCATAGCTAACACAAGGTGCTTGGAAGTAGGCACAGCCAATGATACACCATGTATCAAAAGGACAGACAGGTAGATGGAGCTGATTGCATGGCTCTGTTGGATCAAAATAAAATCAAATCCTGAGGAAAGGAGGATATAGGATTGGAGGATGTAGAATCTTTGTGGGTAGAGTTAAGAAATTGCAAGGGTCAGAAGACGCGATTGGGGATCATATGCCAGCCCCCGAGCAGTAGCTAGGATGTGGGATGTAAATTTCAACGTGACAGAGAAGAGGCATGTATTAAAGGCAATGAAATATTGTGGAATATTGGTAGCTCGGGTTGGCTATTTGAAAGTTTGTTTGATTGCTGAGTTTGGCAAAATCTTTGCAGATTGTTCGGTTCCAATTGAGAAGCCATCATCAACTGTACACCGATGATGGCTTCTCAATTGGAGCCGAAAAATCCGCAAACATTTTGCTAAGCTCGGCAATCAACCAAGCTTCCAATAAAGGCAATGTTATGATAGTGATGGGGCGGGGGGACGGTGATTTCCGTATGCAGGTAGATAGGGAAAACATGATTGGTGTTGGATCCTAAGAGAGGACATCAGTAAAATGCCTACAAGATAGTTCGTTAGAGCAGCTTGTGGTGACTCACTAAAGGAAAGTAAATTCTGGATTGGGTGTTACTTAATGAATCAGATTTGATTAGGATTCACCATGCAACTTGAGAGGGAGAGGAGAATGTCAGCTGTATCAGTAATACAGCAGAGTGAAGGAAATTACAGAGGGACCAGAAAGGAGCTAGCCAAAGTTGATTTGAAGGGGACACTAGCAGAGATGCCAGCAGAACAGCAATAGCTGTAGTTTCTGGGGGCAATTCGAAAAGCACAGGATAGTTAGTTTGCAAAGAGATTCTAACTGGAGCATAATGCAACTGTGGGCGATAAAGGAAGTCAAAGACAGCATAAAAGCAAAAGGAAAGGCATATCATATAGAAAAAAATTAGAGGAATCTTAGATGATTCAGAAGCTTTTAAAATCCAACAGAACGCAACTAGAAAGCCATAAAGAAATAAATGGTGAACTATGAAGGCAAGCTAGCCAAAAATTTCTAAGAGGATACCAAAAGTTTTCTTCAGATCTATAAAGAGTAAAACAGAGGCGAGGGTGGATATTGAATGCTGGAAAATGATGCTGGAGGGGCAAAGAAATGGCAGAAGAACTTAATAAGTATTTTGCATCAGTCTTCGCTGTGGAAGGCAGTAGCAGTATGGCTGAAATTAAAGAGTGTCAGCGGGTAGAAGTCATGTAGTTGCTATTACTGAGAAGAAGGTGCTTGGGAAGCTAACAGACCTGAAGGTAGATTAGTCACCTGGACCAGATGGCCTACACCCCAAGATTCTGAAAGAGGTGGCTGAAGAGATTGTGGAGGCATTAGTAATGATCTTTCTAGAGTCACTAGATTCTGGAATGGTTCTGGATGACCAGAAAATTTAAAATGTCACTCCCCTCTTTATGAAGAGAGGGAGGCAGAAGAAAGGAAATTATAGGCCTGTTTGCTTCTCTTCAATGATTGGGAAGATATTGGAGTCCACTATGTAGATGAACTTTTTGGCAAGTTTCAGGGTACTTAGGGTCACATGATAAAATAAACCAATGTCAGCAGGGTTTCCTTAAGGGAAAATCTTGCCCAATAAATCTTCTGGAATTCTTTGAAGAAATAACAAGCTGGATGGATTTCTTGGATTCCTGTACTTGGATTTCCAGAAGACCTTTGGCAAGGTGCCGCACAGGAAGCAGTTTAACAAGATAAGAGGCCATGGTATTACAAGAAAGATACAAGCATGAATAGAAGAATGGCTGACTGGCAGGAGGAAAAGAATGGGAATAAAGGAGGCCCATTCTGGCTGGCTGCCAGTGACTAGTTTGGGATCATTTCTTTTCAAGATTTGGATGATGGAATTGATGGCTTTGTTGTCAAATTTACAGATAATACAAAGATAGGTGGAGGAGTAGGCAATGTTGAGGAAGCAGTGAGTCTGCAGAAGGACTTGTACAAATTGGGAGAATGGGCAAAGAAGTAGCAGATGGAATACTGTGTATTTAGGTGTATGGTTATGCACTTTGGTAGAAGGAATAAAAGCATAGACTGTATTCTAAATGGGGAGAAAGTTCAAAAATTAGAGGTGCAATAGGACCTGGGAGTTCTGAAGTAGCATTCCCTAAAGATTAACTTGCAGGCTGAGTCAGTGGTTAGGAAGGAAAATGCAATGTTAGCATTCATTTCAAGAACACTAGAATACAAGAGCAAGACTGTGATGCTGAGGCTTTATAAGGCATTGGTCAGACTACACTTGAAGTATTGTTGGAATTCTTCAAGTTGGAATTCTTTGAGAAGATTACAAGTAGGATAGATAAAGGGGATGCAGTATATTTGGACTTTCTGAAGCCCTTTTCAAGATGCCACACATGAGGCTGTTTACCGATTTAAGATCCCATGGTGGTACAGGAAATTTACTGGCATGTGCAATGGCTAATGGTGTTCCACAGGGGTTGGTGTTGGGACCGCTTCTTTTTATGCTGTTTTTCAATGATTTAGATGATGGAATAGATGGCTTTGTTGCCATGTTTTCAGACAATATGAGGATTGATAGAGGAGCAGGAAGTTTGAGGAAACGGGTAGGCTACAGAAGGACTTAGACAGATTTGGAGAATGGGCAAGAAAGTAGCAAATGAAATACAATGTTAGAAAATGCATGGTCATGCATTTTGGTAGTAGAAATAAATGTGAAAATGGGGGGAAAAATCCAAAAATCTGAGACGCTAAGGGACTTGGGAGTCCTTGTGCAGAACACCCTAAAGGTTAAATAGCAGGTTGAGTTGGTGGTGAGGAAGGCAAATGCAATGTTAGGTTTCGAATACAAGTGCAGGGATGTGATGCTAAGGCTTTATCAGGCACCAGTGCAGCCTCAATTTGAGTATTGTGAACAGTTTTGAGCTCCTCGTCCAAGAAAAGGTGTGCTGGTATTGGAGCGGGTTCAGAGGAGGTTCACAAGAATGTTTCCAGGAATGAAAGGGTTATGATATGAGGAATATTTGATAGCTCTGGGTCTGTACTCACTGGAATTTAGAAGGATGTGGGGGAATCTCATCAAAACCTTTCGAATGTTGAAAGGCCTAGATAGAGTAGATGTGGAAAGGATGTTTCACATGGTGGGGGAGTCTAGGTCAAATGGGCACAGCCTCAGGATAAAGGGGAGTCCATTCAAAACAGAGATATGGAGACATTTCTTTAGCCAAAGAGTGGTGAATTTGTGGAATTTATTACCATATACAGGTGTGGAGGCCAGGTTATTGGGTATTTTTAAGGCAGAGCTTCATAGGTTCTTTGACACTGGACACAGTGTCAAAGGTTATGGGAGAAGGCCAGGGAGTGGGGCTGAGGAGGGGACAAAACGATCAGCCATGGTTGAATGGCAGAACAGACTCGATGGGCCAAATAGCCTAATTTTGCTTCTATATCTTATGGTCTGATTGTGAGTAGTTTTGGGCCCTTTATCTAAGAAAAGATGTGCTGGTAGTAAAATGGTTGGCCACTGAGAAATTCTGCTTTTGGAGGATGGATTGGAGGTGCTCAGCAAAGTGGTCCAAATACCATTTTAATATCAACTACTTTTAATCCTATCCCCACTATCATTCTGACATGTCGGTTCCTGGCTTCCTCTTTTGCCACACTGAGGTCACTCCCAGTGTAGAGGAGCAACAGTTCATATTCTATCTAGGTAGCCTCCAAGCTGACGAGAATGACATCGATTTCTCCTTCCGGAAAATTTTTCCCTCGCCTTCTTCCTTCTTCTATTCCACACTCTGTCCTCTCACCTCATCTCCTCACCTGTCTATTACAGCCCCCCTCCCCGATGCCCCTCCTGCTTCCCTTTCTCCCATGGTCTATTCTTTTCTCCAAATTTGTGTGTGTGTGTTGTTCTGGATTTCCAGCATCTGCAGAATCTCTTGTGTTTGAGTTCATCCATGGTGGAGTTAGATAAATCTGTAAGTAAATACCAAATAGGCTAATGTTTCACCACTTTGTTTTTCAGACTTTTTCTTTCTTGATAGAAATGTTCTTCCTTCAATGCGTTGATGATTCTCTCTCCATTCAGCTACTTGTTTCCAATGTTTCATTCTTTCAATAGTTATGTTTAGAAACAGAATGAATCCACCAGGTCAAGATAATATTCATGAAAATCTAAGAACATCTGAAGTTGGAAATCTGGAATCAGATAAATAAAATGTTGGAAACACACAGCAACGCAAGGCAGCACCTTTGAAAGGATAAGCAAAGTTATTGATTTAGACTGAAGATGCATTGTTATTCTGTGGTTTGTAACATTTTCTTTCCACAGAGGCAAGGAATTGTTAAGGTTGAAAAAGATAAGCAAATGTTGAGGTAACAGGAAAGTAAAACTACTGAAGTTTTCTTTAATAGTACAAGGATGGGAGGTAGATATAAAAGAGACTGACGATGGAGGTCTCTCATAATTCTGTTGTCTTGGGGATGTATCAAATAGGAAACTAAAGAACTTTTTCTATTCCAACATGGGGTGTAGGAAAATGAAAAATCACAAATGATCTGGTCAGAGACACTACGGCCTTGCTTTCCAAAACAGATCAGAAACTGGATAGATAAAGAGATTTTAGAATGCAATTATCAATTCCTGTGCTAGCATTATGGGGCAGAATTGGGAAAAAAACAAAACTTATGGAAAGATTGGAAAGAAAGGGGAAACATGGCAGAATATAAAGGTAGGGAAAGGAGGACTAGCTAGAAGATGTTAGATGAAGCCTGGTTGCTGGTAAGGTTGCTGATCAGAGGAAATAAAAGAGACAATCACTGAAATTTTATTATTCAGCTGCATTCTAAGTGAATCAGATGTGGCATTTAAAGGCCAAAAAATGGTTAAATAAAAGTTAAAGTTGTTTTTTTCTATGATTGATGGCAGTAGGGAATTCACTTGCCTCACTTCTGTAGATATTTGGCAAAAGGAAGCTAATTTGAAGTGGTTGGCAAACTTTCACTAGTCTTGTCTCTTCCTGATTTTTCAAGAAGGGCATTAAATGAAAGAAACATCTGCCTTCAACTTCTGGTGCAGTTTTGCATTTCAGTGATTCTCTCTTAATTCCTTTGGAAAAAAAATTGTTTGTCTTTATCATATCTTGGTCCTATTACCGATATCAAGTCAGAGAGGTAGCCCATGAGGTATGGCCTGCTGGTGCTCTAGCAGCAGATTCCATCTGATGTTGATTGTTGTTCTTCTCTGGTTGTTTGCATGATACACTGAATTGTTATAGAAAGATTGTCATTTGAACAGCTTGGTAATGGAATAGTTCACACTCTCTTCTTCAGTCTTTGTTCTACCACCCTTACAGTGCGAATATACAAAGCTATGCTGTGAGTGAAACACTTTCTCAAAAATCACCTGAGTCAGAAGCTTCCTTCACAGTTATTAAATGAGATCTTACTTGCAAAACTGGACAAATTTAAATAAAATACATATTAAATTCAATACAGAATTATCACACGCCTGAATATGCTAATACTTCCAATTATTCGTCACAACTGGTTTTAACTGAGGTGATACATTTATGCAATATCCTAATTGTGCAAGTAAACAAAAGTAATCACGTAGCACAACAATATTTTAATAACTATAAGCAATAAACATAATACTTGCTTCAAAGTTCATCTACTAAATGTTTACCAATATTAACAAAAACTTAAAACTCACAGATTTGCTGTTTCAAGGGCAAATAAAGAACAGATAAGAACAAATTTCTTTCCATCACGTACTTCAAAACAAAATCCAAATTAACCTTTTCAGGAAATGATATAAAAAGCAACTAACATACAGGAAGGAATGTTCATACAAAATGAACTGCGTCTCTAGAGGGCAGAACATCCATAGGATGGCAAATTTAACTACTGAACCTAAAAGTCAAATGAGCATTTTATTAAACCTTTGGCAAAAGAAAGATTATCTCGGAGAAAGATCTTGAAAGCAGTCTTGCTATTCAGTCTTTAACCATTCTCACTTCGAAAGTATCATCCTTGATGATGTACTTGCTCTAATGTCTGATGAGAAGAGAGGTGAGATCTGGTTTGGGAGTAAGTTTTGCCTTGCTGAGGATGAATACTACTTCACTATATCTAGCAGTGTCTGTAACCTTCTAGTATGCACTAGCTGCAATAGCTTTATCTGACACATCACAGAAGATGCCAAACTCTTTCATTTGTAGTTGTGTAGGTTCTTGGAATTTTCAAATCCTTAAGATCCTGAAGGGAAGAACACCACTGCTGCCACTACTCATGTTTCTCTTTAGGGAGTGGGACATCTCATCCACAAGTGTCCAAGGTCAACTCTCTTAATGTGAAGGAATCCTAGATACTGACTGGAGCAGCAAGTCCAAGCGGGTCAAATAAGCTGTTGATAGTCAATAGCACGCCATGAGGTGCAAAAGTTCTTTAGCATCAATGACTTGGAATGAAGTCCCAACCAAGGCCCAGACTACTCTCTGTGGAGGGGGGGGGGGGGAAGAGTCCTGTCCAAGAACAAGATTCTATAGACCTCTGCCCAGTTCTTCAAATGGGAAACATTGCATGCCCTCAGCACTGTTGGCTGTAATTTTTTTACAGTCTGAGATTAGACTATGCCAACACGTCTTTCAGCATGCTGACTGCTCCTTCTGATGTAAGACCATCATCAATAAAGAAATGCTTTTCTATGTACTTCTGTGCTTCAGTCCCAAATTCCTTCTCTCCCTCAATAGCTGTCCTTTTAAGACCATATGTTGCCACAGATGTCGAGGGACAGTTTCCAAATACATGAGCGATACTCCAGAATCTCATTGTCCAGTTAGTGGTCACGAAATCACAAGAATCTGTTGTAGTCTCAATGATCTTCTCTCAGTAGGATGTTGTAGAACATTTATTCCATGTCAGCCATCATTGCAATGGACTCAGTTCTGAAGCACATGAAGACCACAGCAGACTGAGGTCCGGACCCCATAAAAGCACATTTTTCAGTGATATGCCTGTGAGCTTGCACTTGAATCAAAGACAATTTGAATTTGTGCATGTTTCTGAGGTTGCTAAAAACCAAAGTTGGGCAAATGCCAGTTTTATTTGATTGGATCTGGTGGAGGGAAATAGAACTTTGATACCGAATGTGTCAAAGAATGTTGATTTTGTCAGAATGACACATTGCTCTGATCATCCAATGCCACATATGGCTTTATTTTCTACTCTAGAAGTCCTCTGTGGTAGATATTGACTAGACACATTTTAGAAGCCTTTCCTACATACCAGTATGCAGGAGGAAGTAGCTACATCATGCACACTGCTTTAACTGGCTCCCTGCTGTGTACTGCTGTGGGTGTGCTGGAATCAATAGTAGCCCAATGTGCTGGCTCTGAATGAAGTGCTGATATGTGTTGGTCACTCTTGCACTCAGTGCAGTGTATGATAGCTTCACGTCTTTTGTTTGGTGTCCTGTTAAAGCACAGCATTTGAAAGATATTGAGTGCTGCTCCTTTAGAAAGTGTCTCCGGTCAGCAGGCAGCTTTTCCCTGAATTTTCTGCATTTCCTTGAAGGGTGTGGTGTCTTACGAACAGGGCATTATCTATTGGGCTTCCTGATAGAGATTTGTTCGCCATGATATGAGTTCTGGTTTCCCATGCTTTTGCTGGAGATCTGTTTTTGGAATATGTGCAATCATGAGTTGAGAGGATAAAACCAGGGTCATTTTGCACTTCTGCATGGCAGCAGACAAATTCCTTCAAAAACAAAAAATGGCAGGTAATGCAACACACATCAAAGACTCATCCTGACGAAGGGTCTCAGCCCGAAACGTTGACCATACCTCTTCCTAGAGATGCTGCCTAGCCTGCTGTGTTCACCAGCAACTTTGATGTGTGTTGCTTGAATTTCCAGTGTCTGCAGAATTCCTCGTGTTTGCACTTTTAAAATTACAGATAATGGTTATGATGCTTCAGGTTATACTTGAAACCTTCACTATCCACTGTTCTTGCATGTTGCTAGTTAGTTTCTCCACTAAATGGTTTATTCCTCTCACTGTATCCCCAAAAAATCCCGTCCTTATAAGCAACCCTTTATTTTGTGGCTTATGATGTTGACAACAGATCCACATTTCCTGTAGTTTCTGCTGTTCAATGTGTGAGAGCTTTGGAAAATTATCCAGTCTTCTAAACAGAGATTCTTTGATTGCTTTTAGACAGTCATAGCATTTATCCCGCCTCTGTCACAGCATTGGCAAACTCATAGCTGGATTATTAATGTGAACTGTTCTAATTCTTCTTGCATGTTGCAGTGACTCCCCATCCAGGCACTTCCAGACAAGACAGGGTCCAGCTCTTCGCTAGGTTTGAGACTTAGTCCTTCCACGGCATTGTGAAGTCTTGACTTCCAGGACAAACAACTGCCAGGTTCGTTGTGGAACACTTTTGGTCCTGCTGCGATTAGTTCCTGATGAGTCAGATACCAAGCCAAATCTATTGCGCTTGTAGCTTCTGAATGAGTGCATCATGGAGACTGGTTTGCTAAATATGTGTCCTGGGATGGATGGAAGTTCAGTCTGTCCACATCTGTGCAGACAGAGTTGGCATGATTTACAAATCTTGGCTGAGGTCTTTCCTGTGTTGAAACTGCAGAAGGGGCTGTTGAGGGTGTTTGCTGCTATAGACCTTTACTGCCAATACTTGGACTATGGGAAAGGCATGTTGGCTGTGTGATATGGACAACATCTCCCTGTATTTGGACATATTCTTTGGTAAGCAGCACTGGCTGTTGCAAAGGCGAGCGTGGCTGATTCTGATTGTACACTTGCCACTGTCTAAGTCAGCTGCTGCTTTATACACTTTGCCTCTGCTGAGTGAGCCTCAGCTTCATGCTCTTCCTTGAGTACACTTAATGTAGTCTCTATCACGCTCCCTCCATGTCTATACGAGCTTTCTCCATGTCTATGCAAGCTTTCTTTGTTGCATCTCAACTTTGTGTTTAGCATAAACCGCTCTCATTTTTGTCAAATCAGCTCTAGCACATGCTTGTGCTGCAGCTATGCTAATCGTAGATTCATTCGAAAGTTGCGATAACATGATGGATGCGCTAATTTCTGACCTAACTTCCCGGTCTCAGTAATTAATGCTGCTTGGGTTGGAAGCTGACGTTGTGTAAAGCGTTCAGATGCATCTCAAAACAGTGGGTGATGCTTTTGAAGGTGAGGTACCTTTTCACTTTGCTGCCTATGTAGTGCAGGTGTACAAGGCCATGCAGTGAGTTAAACACTTCCTCAAAGGTCACCCGAGATGGAAGCTTCCTTCTGGGTTTTAATGAGATCTTACTTAAGAAACTGCAGAGATTTTAGTTAAGTACATATTAAATTTGATACAGAATTGCCATGTGCCTGAGTATACTAATACTCACAGTTATTCTCACAACCAGGTTAATACACGTGTCACACTCCATACCTATGCTGTTTGAACAAGAGTAAACATATAGTGTATCAAAATAACAATAAGCGATAAACATTATACTTTCTTCAAAATGCATCTACTAAATGTTTTCCAATATTAATAAAAACTTAAGACTCACAGTTATTGCTGTTTCAAGGACAAACAAAAAGCAGATGGATATAGAAGGCTTTCCACCTTGTGCTTCAAAAAGAACTCAAAATTAATCCGTGCAGGAAATGATACAAAAAGCAGCTTAAATACAGGGAGGTTTGTTCAGACAAAACAAACTGCACCTCTAGAAGCCAGATCAAATATATCCCTACTTTGTTAAGGAACTTCTCAGTATAACATCTGAGCAGAAAACATTTACATAGTTGCACCATGAAGCTGCTGCAAGGTTGGAGAATTTATTAACAGATTTGGCTGTATCAGCTTTCATACACTGGTCTCACTGGTAATGCTCATTTAAACTACCAAACACCTCTTAATTTTGCTCTTAATGAGCAATTACCCTGTTGAAAATGCCAAATTGCTTTCCTTCCCTGGGAATTGGGGCTGGATTCCCACACAGGGCCTCATGAGGTCAGATTAAATCAATGCATGAGTTGGTGGGTTGGTGTTGGATTTCCACTTGATGTCACTTTCAGCATGTTTAACTCTCTGCCCACCCCCAAATCCACCTCCTTGCTCATTTAAAAATTCTGTAACACTGACAAATTAGAAAGTAAACACTTGAAATTTCTATGGTGCTCTCCCAAATACATACAGTATATTACCATTTTATGTTGTTTTTTTTCTACAGTGTTCTGTTAATTTATGACAGAAAATCACAAGAGCATATATGGAAAGTTTGTTCCCAAGTATGCTAACACCCTGAAATTATTCATTATTTCTCAGTTTTACTGACTGAATCTTAGGTAGGTATAATAGAATAAGTTGCTCTGATTCAAAGATGTATAGACATCCATTTGATGATATAAGTACTATAACTTGGTTGTGGAGATTGGACAGCAGTTAAGAGGCTGGGCAGCAATTAAGAGATTGGAGGTGCAAGAGTGAGAGAAGTGGTTTGGGGGAGGGATATGTGGGTGGCAGGATGTTATATTGATCATGGTTATTATACAATTGCAGGATGGAAAGAAAACGATATTCTGACAGGAAAATGGGCAGCATCATAGAAGGTTAGATTAGTCATATTCATGTCATGCAGAGGTCCTGAGTGAGAACATACTGCAGGATAAGAGTTAACCCAGAAACTGATCTTACAACCTGAATATGGACACAAGCAGTATCAAATGGAAAGAAGCCAAACAGGGCTGTCTTAATAAGAAAAGGGAAAATGATAAGTCTGGAAAAATAGAATAAGAGGAAATAATTATCATAGAAGAATGTAAGGAGAGTGAGGGGCTCAGTTTTGGGGGGTGGGATTGTAAGTGGGGAATATTTGTCATGCTCATAAATAGTAGTTCAACATTCAGGGAATGAAAGGGTTAACATACAATATGAGGAATGCTTGATGGCTCTGGGCCTGTACTCGCTGGATTTTGGAAGAATGAGGGGAGATCTCACTGAAACTTATAGAATATTGAAAGGCCCAATAGAGTGGAGTTAGAGAGTCAAAGACAAGAGGACACAGCCTCAGACTTCAAGAATGCACCTTTAGAACGGAGATGAGGAGGAATTTCTTTAGCTGCTTACTGCCATTAACCTGCTCTGGGACCATAAACCCCTGCCATCCATGGATCTATCCAAACTTCTCTTAAATATTGAAATGAGCTCGCATGCACCACTTGTACTGGCAGCTCATTCCACACTCTCTTGACCTTCTGACTGAAGAAGATTCCCCTCAAGTTCCCTTTAATATTTTTACCTTTCACCCTTAACCCATGACATCTAGTTGTACTTCCACCCAACCTCAGTGGAAAGAGCCTGCTTGCATTCAACCTACCTATACCCCTTATAATTTTCTATGCCTGTATAAAGTCTCCCCTCAATCTTCTACATTCCAAGGAATAAAGTCTTAACCTATTCAATCTTTACTTATAAGTCAGGTCCTCCAGTCCCAGCTTGTTGGTTGTTGTATTTCACTGTTATCTTTTCTCCAGTATAAATTCTTAGTTGGATACCTGCAGGCACAGTATCTTTGAAATGCCATTCATACTCATTTTGTGGAATGACTAAAACAGCTGAATCAGTATCCAATTCCATTTTAATTAATTTGCCATTCACTTTTATCGTAAGCCATATTGCTTGACTCTTGATAGTTTCCACATAATAAAACTAAAGGCTACTTAGTCCTGTGTTACTCTGATCATCATCAATTTTTTCAGCAAAGCATGCAGACTAGTGCTCTTTTTCGAATTGCAACTTAACTTTTTATCCTTTTTTCTTTTCCGTGCACCCCATTTATTTTTGTCTGCCTGATAGGCTCTTTATTATGTATCCTACTTTGTTGAATTTTCTGCAGATTTTACCTTTCAACCTCCATTGGTCTGGTTTACGTGAGCCACTGATACAACGTTAACACAATTTGTTTGGCCAGGCTAGTTTCAGTTTGGGCATTGCAATCTTGTTCATGCTCATTTTCATTCCTGACTGCAACTCAATTGCGTCTCTAGCCTCTGTTTCCAGTGATACAGCAATTTCAACTTCTTGTTTAAATCTGAGTTGTACTTCAGTTAGGAGCCATTTTTGAATGCTTTCTTGTAAAATTCCACACACTAAACAATCTCATTAAGCCAATCGCTGAACTGACAATGCTCAAATAATTATTTGAATTCAGCCACGTACTTTTGAAACCTAAAGCATTCTGCAATCAACTTCTGGTTCTGCATTCTGTTCATGATATCAGCAAAACTCATTTCGGCTGATTTGCTTGAAGCTGTCAAACTTCTAAGCAAACTGCATGCTTTTCCATATATTACACTCAGACACACTGGCATTCAGTTATTTCTGGCTGTTCCATTTGCTTTAAAATACTGCTCAATTTGTTCAGCACACATCATCAAGTTGTTTGTTGTGCAGTTGAAAGTGTATATCTTTCTGTTGTTGCCAGCCATTTCTGCTTTTTTAAAATTATTATTATTATTATTATCGTCATCATCATCTTCTCCTGGTACTCACTGTTTATGAACCTATGGCCATACTCACTGCTTGCTAATTTCGTCTCATTTTCTTTTTGTTTTTACTTGGACTGTATCTATCCCTTCTGAAGAAAATGAGTTTCATTTTTTTAACGTAAACATCTCGCTGTGCTTCAACACATAGTTAGTCGCCTTGGCTTTGTTTTAAAACTCCCTCGTCACCACAGTTATGTTTTATAACTCCAGTAACTAGTTGAAAGAAAAACATAGGTACCAGGAAAATGTGTCTATTTAGTTTTACTTCCCTTTTCTTTAGTGAGGCAGTATATGATGTTGTGTCATAATGATGTATGCCATTCAATGCTTCTTACATATAACCTATAATGAATTATATGAACTAACAAAGAATGTAAATCATACAATATATTTACAATATTACACAAATATTACTGAAATATTAAATACATGACAACAACATACCCAACTCGGCATTTCAACTCGACAAGATGTCCCATAGACAGAAGCTCCCTGTCAGGGAAATCCAAAGGACTGGATCCTGTGTGTACATTAACCAAGCTTGGTGCACAGACTCATTTGTGGTTAGCAGTCACTCTTCTGGGACAATTGTATATCTTACAATTAAATGCTAGCCACATTACCCACACAGGGTCTGTTGTGTTCATCTTTGCTGTCTACATTTTCCCCAACGTGAATACCAAGGAGAGACTGAGAGAGCTTAACAGTATCATCTGCTCTCTACAAAACAAGCATACAGGCGTTCACATCATAATTGCAGAAGACTTCAATTGTGTTAAACTGCAAGGCATTTTACCTAAATTCCATCAACACATCACCATGGCTACTAGGGGAACAAACAGATGTTTATACAAAGAGACGCTGAAATAAAAAATCAACCCACACCATGATCTTCGCCTTTCTGACCACATCTTCATAATGTTAATCCCAGTATACCAACCACTGCTGAACATGGAGAAACCCGTCAAGAGGACCATCACTGTATGGCCTAATGAGGCAATCTCTATGCTCCAGGACTGTTTTGAATAGACCAACTGGCAGATGTCCAGGAGGACGCCACAAAGCAAGAAGACATAGACCTCGAGGAAGATGTTTCATTGTCACCAGCTACGTTAGTTAAGTGTGCAGACAATGTTGGTACCTCGAGAAAGTTAATCACTCGGCCCAACCCTGGCTGAACACAAAGGTGCGCTCCCTACTAAAGGCACGGGACACTGCCTTCAAGTCTGGTTACAGAACAGGTCTCAGAGCAGGCATGAGAAACCTCATGTCAATCATCAACAGGGCAAAGACTGCCTGTGCACAAAAAATTCAGGAGCACCTGTCTACTAAAGAGCATTACTGACTACGAAAGGAAAATCAGAGTCACCTGTACCAGTGACACCTTTGTCCCTGATGTTCTAAACAGCTTATATGCATGTTTTGAGGCATGGAGTACAATGCTGGCCATGAAAACTACACCCATCCCAGGTTAGCAGCCACTGCCTTTAGCAGCAGAAGACATGAGACAGGCTCTGAAGAGAGTCTACCCTCTGTGAGGTGGCCAGGCTAGACAATATCCCAGGCCAAATACTCAGTGAGTGTGCACACCTGCTCACTGACATCTTCATGGACATCTTTAACACTTCACTCATCAAGGCTGCTGTCCCTGCATGCTTCAAATCAGCCAACATCATCCCTATACCAAAGAACTTTACACCCTCCAGAACTAAATGACTACTGCTTGTGGCACAGACGCCAATCATTATGAAGTGCTTTGAGTGGCTGGTAATGGCATAAATCAAAAACTCAACTCCTGTAAATCTGCTTACCTGCAGAACTACACTGTGACAGATGCCTTTGCATCTCTCATGCTCCTGGCCCTGACACATCTAGAAAAAAGGACACTTAGGTCAGAATGCCATTTCTGGATTTCAGTTCCACATTCAACAGTATTTTTCCACAGACCTTGGTGAACAAATTCCTACTCTTCAGCTTAAACACATCGATGTGCAACTGGGTGTTGGATTTACTAACCAACAGACCTCACATATTCAGAATGCACAACCTCTCCTCACTCCCCATCATCCTTAACACAGGTGCCCCCCAGGACTGTGTGCTGATCCCATTGCTGTGATCTCTGCTCACACATACTACATGGCCAAACACCTGTGTAACCACATTGTCAAGTTCTCCAATGACATGACAGAGGTGTGGCTCATCACCATTAACAAAGTGATGGCCTACAAAGAGGAGGTGAAAGAGTTTGAGGGCTGGCGCAAGGCAAATAACCTCTTCTTAATGTCAACGAGACAAAGGAGATGATTTTTGTCTTGCGGAGAACTTGTACCTCTCACGTGCCTCTTTACATCGGTGACACAGCTGTGGAACCTGCGAGCAGTTTCAAACTCCAGGGAGTGCCCATCTCGCCCAGCCTGTCATGGTCCTAGTACATGTTTTGCACAGCCAGGAAAGCTTACCAACACCTCTACTTTGTGAGGAGGCTGGAGAGAGCTGGACTATGCACATCTATACTCATGTAATTCTACAGATGCGCAGTGGAGAACATCGTAGCAAGCTGTTTCACTGCATGGTACGGAAGCTACACTGTGGCAGACAAAAAGGCTTTACAACTCCCCCTTTTCTTTCTCCCTAGGCCTCCTGTCCCATGATCCTCTCATATCCCTTTTGCCAAGCAAATGTCCAACTCTTGGCTCCATCCCTCCCCCTCCTGTCTTCTCCTTTCATTTCGGATCTCCCCCATCCCCACCCACTTTCAAATCTCTTACTATCTGTTCTTTCAGTTAGTCCTGACGAAGGCTCTTGGCCCGAAACATTGACTGTACCTCTTCCTAGAGATGCTGCCTGGCCTGCTGCGTTCACCAGCAACTTTGATGTGTGGAGGCTTTACAGCAGGTAGTCAAATCTGGCCAATGTTTCACCGGTGCCAGCCCACCCATTAATAAAGACATATATACAGAAATGTGCCCGAACAGGGGCAGTAACATCAAGAAGGATCCCACCTACCCTGCTCATGGATTGTTTGTCCCACTTCCATCTGGGAGGAAGATATGTAACATCTACACCAGGACCACCAGTTCTCAAAAACAGTTCCTTTCCCCAAGCAGTAAGGCTGATCAAATCCCCCAGCCACAACCTCATCTCCACACCTGCAAGCACCACTGTATCATTCACCTTATGTACAAACATTTCTGTGCCTAGCGTCACTTTATGGACATACAATCATTATATAGTCATAGTCATAGTCATACTTTATTGATCCTGGGGGAAATTGGTTTTCATTACAGTTGCACCATAAATAATAAATAGTAATAAAACCATAAATAGTTAAATAGTAATATGTAAATTATACTAGGAAATAAGTCCTGGCATAATGTATATAAACTATCGTCGCTTATAAATTATATAAAGTAATGTACATAAGTTATATGTATATAAGCTATCTTATGTATTTATATTTATTACATTTTTTATTATTGTGTTCTTTACCTTACTGTAGTTTTTTTTGTGATGTAATAACTATTTTGCTCCCCTTTACATTTGTTTACAGGAAATGGCATTAAACAATCTTGAATCTTGAATTATATCCTGATAAACAGAACGGTAACTTGCAATTCTAGTAATATAGTTTTGTGGCAGGTTTATTTTTGCTTTCTCCTACCAGAAAGATAGAAACTAAAGGAAAGACCAGCCAACTCTTTTTGTGTCTGTGTGAGTAAGCAGAGCATGTGCACAGCTGAACTGGAATGTGGAGATGCTGTGGGTGCAAAGCATGACGTGCTGGTGGTAAGAACACCCAGATAACTTCAAACTCTTTTGAAGTGGGTGGGCAGTGGAAGATTTATATTTATTCTTTATAGTAAATTTAAACATAGAAAGAGTCATCTATCGAAGAGGAAAGTGACTGAAAAAGGCAAATTCTGGACTCAGTATCAAAATCTTTCAAACTGAATTTAAAGAGAAAAGCTAAGTGGTTCTTGTTTGAGACAATAGATTATTATGGTAATCCTTCTTTAAGTTTTATCTAAGTAAGGGAACTGATAAATTATAAGAATTCCTAACATACTCATGGGTAAAGTTGAAATAAAAGTTATGCAAATTGCTCACTTTGAATAAATGCATAATAACAATGCTGTACTGGTGTTATATTCTTGGAACTCCTGCTTGATTGTTCAGTATAAGAACAAGGATATCATACTAAACCTACACAAATTATACTCTGTCTCTCATATCCTCAATAACTATTGGTGACGAGAGGGCATACACCAGTGAGATATACCAACTAGTCGGATGGTGCCTCAGCAACAACTTGGCACTCAATGTCAGTAAGACGAGAGAGCTGATTGCCGTCTTCAGGAAGGGTAAGATGAAGGAACACATACCAATCCTCATAGAGGGATCAGAAGTGGAGAGGGTTACCAGTGTCAAGATCTCTGAGGATTTAACCTGGTCCCAATGTATTGATGTAGTTATAAAGAAGGCAAGACAGTGTCTATAATTTACTCGGGGTTTGAAGAGATTTGGCATGTCAACAAATACACTCAAAAACTTCTATAGTTGTACCATAGAGAGCACTCTGACAGGCTGCATCACTGTCTGGAATGGAGGGGCTACTGCACAGGACCGAAAGAAGCTGCAGAAGGTTGTAAATCTAGTCAGCTCCATCTTGGGCACTAGCCTACAAAGTACTCAGGACATCTTTAGGGAGCAGTGTCTCAGAAAGGCAGCGTCCATTATTAAGAGCTTCCAGCACCCAGGGCATGTCCTTTTCTCACTGTTACCATCAGGTAGGAGGTACAGAAGCCTGAAGGCACTCACTCAGTGATTCAGGAATAGCTTCTTCCCCTCTGCCATCCGATTCCTAAATGGACATTGAATCTTTGGACACTACCTCACATTTTTTAATTATACAGTATTTCCGTTTCTGCATGATTTTTTATCTATTCAATATATATAATTGATTTACTTGATTATTTATTTATTTTTAAAATTTTATTTATTTTATTTTTTCTCTGCTAGATTATATATTGCATTGAACTGCCTGCTGCTAAGTTAACAAATTTCACATCACATGCTGGTGATAATCAACTTGATTCTGATTATGTTTTGTAAGTTCAAAACATTAAACTAATTCAAATAAAGACACAGGTGTCTAAAATGAGGATCTAACTTCGAATTTACTTTAAACGAGATGCACGCGTATCACCTGGTAGTGTGAGGATGTATGCAATTCAGGTATTTATACATATAACATGTAATGAATTATTTAAACAAAAAAGAATGCTTGCTCAAACAATATATTTACAATATTACTCAAATATTACTGAAATATTAAATACACAACAACTTTCTTCATTAACTCCTTTCAAAATGAATATTCTGAATCAGAATTATTATCACTGATTTAGATAACAAGTTAGAGGACCATTTAGAAATCTGATGACAGAGGAGAAGAAGCTGTTTATGATTCTTTGTGTGTGCATCTTCAGACTCCTATATCTCCTCACCAATGGTAGTTACAATAAGAGGGCAAATCCTAGATGGTGAGAGGCTTTAGATAGATAGATAGATACTTTATTGAACCCAAAAGGAAATTATAGTGTCACAGTAGCATTACAAGTGTTATTGTGATGGATACCACCTTTTTTGAGGTACCTCTCTAAAAGATGTGGGGACAGATATGCCTACAATGGGACGGGCTGTGTCTAGAGCACCCTGCAACTTCTTACATCCTGTGTATTGGAGCGTCCATATGAGACTGGGTTGCAACCAAGCAGAATGGTCAACACAGTACACCTGTAGAAATCTGCAAGTAGCTTTGGTCACATAGAAAATCTCCTCAGACTCCTAACGAAGTAGAGCCTGCTGGTGTGCTTCTTCATAATTGCGTTAAAGTGTTAGGCCAATGTTCACAGTGTTGACAAGTGAAAGCCAGTTTCTAGGCACCCAATTCCATGTCCTGTTCCATTGCTGCCCTCAGCAGTAATACCCATTTATTTCTTATGTTAAAATATACGTGAACTGTGTCAATTTGTGTTTCAAACAATGCTAAGGTGGTTAAACCTTGAAACTGGGAACCGCAGTTCATAAAAGCAACTACAACGATCCATTGATATGGAGCACTTTTTCACGAAGAAGGTCAGCAAAGCTTGGTTATTTTGTGTCAAAGGGCCCATCAGCAAGATGCATAAAAGTCTAGGGAGCTGAGGAAAAGTGAAGGGGAGGGAGAACACAGTAATCCTCAGTGTATGCGGGCATTTCTCCTGTGCAATCCACTATAATACAACTGGTATGGTGCCACAGCAAAGTATGGGGTGTTCAATGTTATAGATACTGCAAGCTGTATAAAAATGCACAAAATGAAAGAAACAACAATGAAGCAAGGGAAAATAACAGGGAAAATATTTTGACCAATGGAGTATGAGTCTAGCAGATGATCAAATCAGTACATTAATGTCTGGATGGAGACCACCTAATTCACACCTCTGTAGGATTTCACTATCATCATCTCCTTATCATTTTGTAACTCAAAGATCATTGCAGGTTACAAACTTAATCTCTAACTTATGTCAGAATGGGTAGAATTTGGTTTCGCATGAGTTGTAGTCTCATATGATGCAGCTGACAAAAGTGAAATAGTGGGAATGCTTCATCCAGTTTTCAGATGTCCAGAATTTAATTTGGAAAGAATCAATAGCGTGAGGTAACCTTATTTAAATCGCTTCTTATGCAAAATTTGCACTTACAGACTGTCTTTACTCATTTATTTACTGGGTTCTGTTTCATTCATCTTACTTGGATCTGGGTTCAAAAACGATTCATCAAAGAAACAATATTTTAACTAGCTACATTATCCCAATGTCAAAAACCTTTACAAGTAGATTCAATAAAATCAGCAGCTGGGGAAGACAATGTGAAGGTGACAAGGAGATGAAAAATGGTTCTAGACATGCTGTGATGTGGTTGGTCGTGGTTGGGCAGTGGTCCAAGAAAACAAATGTGAAGAGGTCGAAAGTCCAAAATAAAATGTAATACAGGGAGATGTGTTCAAGTAACCATAGCAGCATCTGGGGCATTTACACTAAAAAGGAAAAGAATCTGTTTTTTTAAAAGAACGCAAGCTTGTTTCAATAATGGGTATCATGAAACCTCTAAACACCACTGGATTAAGGAACAGTTACTATCCCTCAACCATCAAGTTCTTGAACCGAAGGGGATAACTTCACTTGCTCCATCATTGAACTGTTCCTACAACCAATGGACTCACTGTCAAGGATTCTTCATCTCATGTTCTCAATTTTGATTGCTTAGCTATTTATTATTATTATTTCTTCATTTTGTATTTACACTGCTTGTTGCCTTCTGCACTCTGGTTGAAAGTCCTAGTTGTCTATCATTGAATTGTAAGACCATAAGATATAGGAGCAGAATTAGGCCAGTTGGCCCATCAAGTCTGCTTTGCCATGTCATCATGGCTTATCCAATTTTCCTCTCAGCCCCAGTCTCCTGTCTTCTCCTTATATCCCTTCATGCCCTGACAAATCAAGAATTTATCAACCTCTGCATTAAATATAATAAAGACTCAGCCTCCACAGCTGCTTCTGGGAAAGAATTCCATAGATTCACTACTCTCTGGCTAAAGAAATTCCTCCTCACCTCCGTACTAAAAGGATACCTCTCTATTCTAGGGCTGTGTCTCTTGTCTTAGACTCTCCCATCATAGGAAACATCCTCTCCACATCCAACTTTATTCAGGCTACTCACTGTTCGATAGGTGTCAAAGAGGTCTTCCCTCATTCTTCTGAATTCTAGTGAATACAGGCTCAGAACCATCAAATGCTCTTCATATGACAAACCATTCAATCCTGGAATCATTTTTGTGAACCTCGCTTTGAACCTTCTCCAGTTTCAGCACATCCTTTCTAAGATTTGAAGCAAGAAGGCTGCGAGTGGAATGGCTAAGGATTTTTGGAGAGAAGGCATCTTACTGTTCGGGGTAAAGAGAGGAAAGGCTGCACAGGCACGTGACGTCAGCCAGTAGAGCGGGAATAGTTTAAAAAGGCGACTGCCATATCCAGCGGGCAGTGGAGTGAGAGGGTAGCAGAGCAATAGGGCTTTGGCTCAACAGGCTTAGGTAGTAACGGGACGAGGCGAGGTAAGTTTACCTGTGTTAATTGCGGAAAGGAAGTATGTGTACGAGGCCTGTGTTCTGTGCTCGGTGTCAGATGTGGGAACTCTTGGAGACTCCCAGCCTCCCAGACAGCCATATCTGCACCTGGTGTGTCGAGCTGCAGCTCCTAAGGGACTGCATTAGGGAACTGGAGGTGCAGCTCGACGACCTTCATCTGGTCACAGAGAGCGAGGACGTGATAGAAAGGAGTTATAGGCAGGTGGTCACACCAGGGCCACGGGAGACAGACAAGAGGGTAACAGTCAGGAGAGGGAAGGGGAAGAGTCAGGTACTAGAGAGTACCCCTGTGGCTGCCCCCAGAACAATAAGTACTCCTGTTTGAGTAATGTTGGGGGGAACAGCCTACCTGCGGGAAGGAACAGTGGCTATGCCTCTGGCATAGATCCTGGCCCTGTGGCTCAAAAGGGTAGGGAAAGGAAGAGAAAGGCAGTAGTGATAGGGGACTCTGTAGTTAGGGGGGGTCCGACAGGTGATTCTGTGGACGCAGGAAGAAATTCGAATGGTAGCTTGCTTCCCAGGTGCCAGGGTCTGGGATGTTTCAGATCGTGTCCATGATATCCTGCAGTGGGAGGGAGAACAGCCAGAAGTCGTGGTACATATTGGTAGCAATAACACAGGTAGGAAAAGGGAAGAGGTCCTGAAAACAGACGACAGGGAGTTAGGAAGGAAGCTGAGAAGCAGGACCGCAAAGGTAGTAATCTCAGGTTTACTGCCTGTGCCACGTGACAGTGAGCATAGGAATAAAATAAGGTGGAGGATAAATGTGTGGCTGAGGAATTTTCCTGAAATAGATCTTTATAATTCTTAGTAATTGTTACTCCTAAATACGTAAATTTTTTTCTTAAAATTTTAAAAGTAGGGTTAATATCAGTTGTATTAAATTCTTAAAAGCCTTCTCCGCATCCAAAGATATCACACATTCCGATATTTCCTTAGATGGAGAGTGTATAGCATTTAACAAACAAATAGGAATATCGATTTTTAATAAATCCTGTGTGATCATCTGAAACTATAGAAGATACAACATTTTCAAGTCTGCGAGCCAACACTTTAGATAAAATTTTAGTATCAAAACTGAGCAAAGAGATGGGTCTATATGGAGAACATTCAGTAGGATTCTTATTCTTTTTGAAAATGAGCGAAATGGAAGCTTCGTAAAAAGACCGCGGTAATCTTCCTACCTTAAAGGAATCTGTGAGGGTAGAACATAAGTGTGGTATAAGCAAGGAGGAAAAGCCTTATAAAACTCTCCAGAGAATCCATCAGGTCCTGGGGATTTCCCAGAATACAATTCCCAAATAGCCTGAGCAATTTCCTCCTGGGAAATGGGTTGATCCAATTGCCTACGATTATCTAACGAAAGATTAGGAATATTTAATTGATCTAAAAAATTATTCATTGCAACATTATCATTAACAGAGTCAGAACTATACAATTTAGAATAAAATTCCCTGGAAGTGTCATTAATTTCAAGGCGGTCAGTTGTCATGTCCCCATTAATTTACGTATTTCTTTAATTTGCCGCTTGGCTATAAATGGCTTGAATTGATTAGCCAGCAGCTTACTAGTTTTATTTCCATGAATATAAAATTGACTTCTATCTTTTAAAAGTTGGCTTTCAATTGGCTACGTTAAAAGAAGATCATATTTAGTTTTGGTTTCAATACGTCTCTTATATGTTTTAGGATCGGGTACCGAAGCATATTTATGGTCCAGTTGTTTTAACTGATTGGCTAATTCATTTCTCTCTTTGTTAACTTTTTTAATGATGTTTACAGTATAAGAAATAATTTGACCCCGGATGTATGCTTTAAAAGTATCCCATATAATAAGACTAGACGTCTCTTCCGACGTATTTTCTTCAAAAAAAAGAGTAATTTGATTCTCCATAAATTTTAAAAAGTCCTCATCGGATAACAGAGTTAAATTAAATCACCAAAATCTACTCATAGGGATAGAACCAGGAAGATTTAAAGACTGGAGTACAGGAGAGTGGTCAGAAATAGCAATCTCTTTATATTCGATCGATCCAACTAATGGAATCATTTGACGATCATTAAAAAAAATTCAATCCTGATATAAGAATGATGAACATGAGAGAAAAAAGAATACTCCCTATTCGTCGGATTGAGAAAACACCAAGCATCAACTATACCACATTTAGTTAGAAAGGATTGGATAAACAAAGCTGATTTATTAAGTGTGGCTGGTTTGATAGATGAGTGATCTAACACTGGATCTAACCAGCAGTTAAAATCTCCTCACATCACAAGAGAGTAAGTACACAAATCTGACAAAACTGAAAATAGACGTTCAAAAAATCCTGATTAGTCTACATTGGGGGAATATACAGTAGCAAAAATAATCAACTTACTGTCTAAACTCCCTGATACAATAACAAATCGACCACTGGGGTCCAAAGCAACTTTATGCTGAACAAAGTAAACTGTATTATCGATAAAAATCGAAATCCACATGATTTTGCATTAAACAAAGAATGGAATTGCATACCCTTCCACCGAGTAAAAAAACGTAAGCTGTCACAGCTGTGTATGTGTGTTTCTTGTAAGAAAATAATGGGTACTTTTAATTTCTTAATATAAGCAAACATTTTGTTCCTTTTGATGGGCTGATTCAGCCCTTTCACATTCAATCTAAATAAGTTAATATTTCGAACCATTTTATATACCAGTCATCATGTAACTGAAAGATCTGGCCATAAGTTATTAAAGCTTGAAAGCAAACCGTAAGGTAAGGTATACAAACAAGCAATCATATATTCAACCCAACACAGCTCCCAAAGAAAAAAAGGCCCTACTCCCTCTCCCACCCAAAGTGAGAAAGCTGACCAATAGGCAATCAGTGAGCTAAGAACTAAGTTCCCTTCCCAAAAAATCCTGTGACAAAAAACTCCGGTCCTACAAGGTCATTACGTCCCTACCAAGACACAAAATAAAAAGAAAAATAACTCAGTATTCAGAAATATGAAAGGATCAGTTTAAGCAAATTCAAAGAAAGCTATATTAAAATAAAGCCTCAAAAAGGGATATAGCAAAAAAGTATCGGCAAAAAATATAACAATAGACAATATATAAACAGCCAAAACGTAAGCTTAATGAAACCTTATTTCAAATTCAAATTAACGGAAGAAAAAATTGATCAAATAAGAAATATAACAGCTTTATACTTCATCCTTCAGAAACTCTTTTGCTTCTTCAACCGACTTTATTTTTTTTCACAATCCGTTCTTCAAAACAATACTCAGATGGGCAGGAAACCGAAAGGATGGTTTATATCCTTTATTGTAAAATTCCGACATAACTTTATACTTCATGCGATCAGCCATAACTTCAGGCAAATAGTCTTCCACAAATCTAACCTTGGAAATCGATCATTCCTTGTCAACAGTTATGGCGAATTAAAAGGTCCTTAATACGAAATTCATCAAAGCTTAGAATAACTGATCTGGGTCTCGCTGACGACGACAATGGCTTCGATGTCGGTGAGCGATATGCTTGGTCGAGCTTCGGCTCAGAAGTGAATAAAGCAGGGAATAGCTGTTTCAGAAAGTTTGCAAAAACTTCGTAGGGTCAGCACCTTCAATTGATTCTTCAAGACCCAGAATTCGCAAGTTATTTCTCCTGTTTCTATTTTCGAGACTAATCATCCTTTTCATCATTTTATCATTAGATAAAGATAACTCTTTGCAGAGTTTAATTTTATTGTCAACGTCCTCTTCAAGTGTCACCAGTTTCTCAGTATTTTCCTGAATTCGGTTCTCATGCTCAGATAAAGTTTTTTGAGTTGTATCCAATTTGCCGTTGTCATTGAAACTCCTCAGAAAATCCCGATTTTTGCCATTTAAGGAAGTCACTGATTGAATCCAAAGTGACTGGGGATTCATCCTCTGTTTCTCTTTCTTTAGCAGAGGCTTTTGTTCTTTTCCCAGTCATAGCAAAGCAGTATTAGAGTATTATAATAAGGTTTCAAAGAATAGACTGGTAGGAGACAATTAAGTAAACATGATAGGAGCAATCTGAAACGATGTTACTCCACTGACTGCCAACATGGCGCTCAATAGCCAACCTTTTCATTTCTTCTACCAAAGTGCATGACTATACACTTCCTGACACTGTATTCCATCTGCCATTTCTTTGCCCATTCTCCTAATCTATCTAACTCCTTCTTTAGCATACCCACTTCTCCGAAACTACTTGGCCCTTCACCGATTTTTGTATCATCTGCAAACTTTGCAACAAAGCCAGCAATTCCATCATCCAATTCATTGACATATGATGTAGCATTCTTATTATTCAATATATATGTTGAGAATGCCCACAAGGTTGTATATGGTAACATATTTGTACTTCGATAATAAAATTTACTTTGAACTTTTAGATTGTTGTAAAACATATCTGGATCATTAACATCCTTCATGGAAAGCAATTTGTCTTCATTACTCCATCTGGACTATTTGTGTGTCAAACCCAACAGCAATGTGGTTGATTTGTAACTGCTTATGGCATTGCCAGTAACGTTGACATCCCATTGATAAATAATAAAAAGATGGCATGGCAAGCTGCACGGCATGCTGAAGGAGTATTCATTCCTTTGTTGTGTTTCCAAAACCGCCACTCTCTATCTATAGTGGCTGTTTCAGCTGGGCCACACTCAGTATTACTGTCGTTAGGTTAGCCCTCATCCTTATCCAGAACAATATGCCACCATGGATGTATGGATTTAGATCAGATCACTAGTGGGACTACAATATTTATTTCTTGACCTCTGAACTACCTTTAATTGAGAATTGGAAAGGCAGAGTAAATACAGGAGCAAATGAACATGCATTGTGTGGACTAACAATATTAAAAATCCTATATGAAACAGCTTGTTATCAACTTGGACTTGAATAGTGGGAAGGAATTTCATCAGTAAACATTTTAGATGCAGCTGGACAGGGCTGTTAAACAATGCTGAGATCTGAGCTGTGTTGCTCCCTTCTCAGATCATGATTGTAGCTGACAATTTTGACTGCACTGTTACTTGCTCACACAAGTTGAAGCTAGCATGGGCTAATTGAGGCTGAACTTCTTGAAGGGAAGGTGCTTATTCCACTCCCCCCACCACCACCCCCAGGTATGAGTGGAACCAATTCTAAAGATTGAGAAGCATTTTTAGAAGCCATGGCGTAACAGAACGAAGAATAGTCATAACAAATTTTCAACATGGCTTTGGTCCAGGAAACTATCTAGATCGAATCTGAAGCAAGTACGAGGTGTGAAGATTGATGGAAGCTGGTTGAAGTAAACACCAGAAATGTTACATTCTGGAGATTATACACTTGAACCAAGCAGGTCCAGATTCACAGAGAATAAAACAGGTTTAGGCCAGACTACAGCAGCATCTTCTGGACAGCATTATAATGGTTGGCACAAAATCCTTGGCCAATCGCTATACAGAGATCATAGCGAAGGCATGATCCTAGCTAATGTCCTGCTTTGCTCATTCATCAGAAATTCTTGGTTTACAAAGTGGAGGTGGTATAAGCATTGACTTTACTTTTGCTTCAACCCACATTATGACCCTACATTTCTTGCTTTCTGAAGCTCTGGTTCCAACTGCGCAGAGGATGAGGCCATTCATGTGTTCTATGTTGGAATTGCAACTGATGTACAAACATATATTCCACTGCATGCTCTGGAAAGCACTGATGAAGGCTGAAGGGGATGTTTGGGTTATTGACAGATTTGAATGGAAGTTATTGCAAATTGTTAAAGAGCATGAGAGTCAAGTTCTATCTGTTACAATATTTTGCACAGATCCTAAAGCCTAAAATTACCAACATGGATGCATTTTTTTGACTCCATTTAAGCATTTGGAGACCCAACCACGCTAAGTATCTAAGAGCAAAGTCTTAGATTGCACAGCAAGTCTGTGGAAAAAGCTGTACAATATTTGGTTGCTGCTGTGGCATTTCTAACTTCTGCCATGTAAATTCAGGCAGGTGCCATCATGGTCTTGGATACCGATATACTTTAAGTCTGACAGAGCTGTCCAGCAATTTGTCCTCTAAGTGTTTATGGGTTTTCAGTCGAACTACCTGTAATGAGTGCCAGATGTTCAGTGGTGCAGAAGCCTGTTGAAAGCTTTCAATGCATTAGCGTTTAAAATCCTTCCTCTGCTTCTTCAGCCTGCGGCAGACACCAAGGTTACTTCTGGAAGTTTCATTAGCCAATGGAAAAAGGCTCGTAATTTAAAATTAAATCAATACAGAAGAAACACAGTGACCTAGAAATGTATATGGGCCCTAAAAAGTGCACAATAGGATTTTTGAACATTGGGTCTACAACTATCTTGGATGCAGCCAAGCTCCAAGGTCTGCAGTCAGGTTTGAATGGAGGAGCAGTCAAAGATGAGAGAGGACCTGCAGCTGAAGGCTAGAATGCGGCCTGGAAAGATTTTCTGGCAGTCGGATGACATGCGTCTGAGAAGGATTATAATGGAATGAAGAGAATTCAGGACATTTGATGAAATGGGATTTGGGATCTTGCGATGTCAGGATCAGGGCTGATATGTGAGTCACAAACAAGAGAAAATCCACAGATGCTGTAAATCCGAGCAATGCACAAAAGTGCTGGAGGAACTCAGCAGGCCAGGTAGCATCTATGGAAAAAAAATACAAAGTCAATGTTTCAGGCCAAAACCCTTCAGCAAGACTGGAGGAAAAAAAAGCTGAGGTGTAGATTTGAAAGCTGAGGGGGAAGGGAGACAGAACCACCAGGTGATAGGAGAAACTTAGGGGGGAGGGATGAAATAAAGAGCTGGGAAGTTGATTGGTGAGATGAGGTAAGAGTGGGAAAAGGGGACGGGAAATGTAGAAGTGGGGATGGGGAGCAATACCAGAAGTGTGAGAAATCGATGTTCAGGCCATCAGGTCGGAGGCTACCCAAACAGAATATCAGGTGCTGTTCCTTCAACCTCAGTGTGGCCTCATCATGACAGTGAAGGAGGCCATGGATAGACATATCAGAATGGGAATGGGTAACAGAATTAAAATGGGTGGCCCTGGGGGTTCCCGCTTGTTCTGGCGGACAGAGTGTAGATGTTCAGTGCAGCAGCCTCCCAATCTACATCGGCTCTCACCGATGTGCAGGAGGCCACACAGGGAGCATCAAACACAGTAAATCAGTGATCCCCAACCTTTTTTGCACCGTGGACCGTTTAATATTGACAATATTCTTGCGGACCAGCCGACCGGGAGGGGGCTGTTCAAGTAGGGTTAAACTCACCTCAACATGTCTTTTACAGTTAGGGTTGCCAACTTTCTCACTTCCAAATAAGGGACAAAAGTAGCAGTCAAATCCCGGGACACTTTACCCCAGGAAAGACAACCATGACCATGAAGCCTTGCGCGGGCACCTGTGTGCGCATGCGTGACGTGCGCATGTAATATGCGCATGCGCATACGTGCCAATTTTTCCCTCCACAAGTCGGTTTTGCCTTCATCTTCCCAACTACACTGTACATACATTATTTCTACTTTATATAGGCTGTGTACTTATCATATCATTCCTGCTTTTACTATATGTTAGTGTTATTTATTTTTGGTTTTATGTGTTATTTGGTATGGTTTGTTAGGTTATTTTTTGGGTCTGGGAACGTTCAAAATTCTTCCCTATATAAATTAATGGTAATTGCTTCTTCGCTTCACACCATTTCGGCACGAAAGGTTTCATAGGAACGCTCTACCTCAGTGGGGGAAATACGGGCCAAGGGTGGTCCCGTATGGGAGAAACAAATTTAGCCCAATGTACAGGATATCCCGGCTAATACGGGACAGTTGGCAACTCTATGTTCAAGTTAAACAGTGCGTGACAAGGAATGAGGAAAGATGCAGCTGACTCATATTGTTTCCTCACAGACCAGTAGCAGATGCTTTGCGGCCTGGTACCGGTCCATGACCCAGTGGTTGGGGACCACTGCAGTAAGTGACCCCAACAGACTCACAGGTGAAGTGTTGCCTCACCTGGGAGGAATATTTTGGGCCCTGAATGGTAGTGAGGGAGGAGGTGTAGGTGTAGATGTAGCACTTGTTCAGCTTGCAAGGGTAAGTGCCAGGAGGGAGATTCTTGGGGAGGGATGAATGGACAAGGGAGCTGCGTAGGGGTTAGTTTATAGGAGACTTGTGAAGGAAAATTTTACATAGAGAGTGACTGATGCCTGTGACACATTGCCAGTTGAAGAAGATAAGGTTAAGTACCTTTAGATAGACACATGAACATACAAAGAACACAATTTTACTCCACGCCAGAAATATTGTTTAAGGAGTCTAATGCTGCAAAAATCAGGAATAAATTTTCCGTAATTCAGTTTTAGTTGCAATATCATTTCCATAAATTTGTCCAGATTTTCAGTGTACATGCTCAATGTGCACAAGATGTGTGGTTTCTCTGATGGTCATATGAAGAACTGGAAATGATTCATATATTGTGCTAAATTATCTTCAGCTGAAAGGACTCTTCAATTAAAGGTAGTTCAGTCAGTCATTTAATGCAATAAATGCATTAGCTCATTGGCTCTTATGGCATGCAGTAACACAATGTTTGCATTGTGCACTATAAGAAAATTAAAATGTAAGATATTCTGGCAGGAGTAGTTCATCTGGCTTATCGAGCTTGCTCCACCATTCAAAAAGATCATGGCAGATCTGGCTGTGGACTCAGCTCCATCTATTTGCCTTTTCCCTATAACCATCAGTTCCTCTACTTCTCCCTCCTGCCATCTGGCAAAAGGCACCGAAGCATTCGGGCTCTCACGACCAGACTATGTAACAGTTTCTTCCCCCAAGCCACTGACACCAACCTACTGCCCTCTACTCTGCCTATTATTTATTTGTTTATTATTTATTGTAATCCCTGCACTGTTTTGTGCACTTTATGCAGTCCTGGGTAGGTCTGTAGTCTAGTGTAGTTTTTGTGTTGTTTTTACGTATCAATGTAGTTTTTGAATTGTTTCATGTAGCACCATGGTCCTGAAAAACATTGTCTCATTTTTATTGTGTACTGTACCAGCAGTTATGGTCGAAATAACAATAAAATGTGACTTGACTTGACTATACAAATATCTATCTTACAGCATTTTAAATATATTTACTGAGGTAGCCTCTACTACTTTCCTGGGCAGAGAATTCCATAAATTCACTACTCTCCAGGAAAAGCAGTTTCCCCTCCTCTCCATCCTAAATGTATTCCCCTCAATCTTGAGGCTATGTTCCATTGTTCTAGTCTCACTTACCATGTCTCTATATTAGCTATCCCTTTCATAATTCTTTATGCTTCTATAAGATACCCCCTCTCATTTTTCTCAATTCCAGTGAATGAAGTCCCAGGTGACTCAATCTCTTCAGAGGTCAAACCCCTCTTCTCTGGAATCAACTTTATGAATCTTCTCTCCAAGCTGTGACTGTTTTATGATTTACAGCTTCCTTCACACCCCAAGCAGTAAGGCTGATGGACACCTCCAATCTGGAACACTCCCACCACACCCCCCCAACAACTACTATATCATTTCCTGTCAGAGTCCCTTATGTACAGTCACTCCTGTACCTAGTATCATTTTATGTACATACAACCAGTGTAAATGACATTGGCCAAGTGGTTAAGGTGTTTGTCTAGTGATTTGAAGGTTGCTAGTTCGAGCCTTGGCTGCATCCAAGTGTGTGTCCTTGAGCAAGGCACTTAACCACACATTGCTCTGCGATGACACCGGTGCCAAGCTGTATGGGTCCTAATGCCCTTCCCTTGGACAACATCAGTGGCGGGAGAGGCGAGACTTGCAGCATGGGCAACTGCTGGTCTTCCATACAACCTTGCCCAGGGCTGCACCCTGGAAACCTTCCAAGCGCAAATTCATGGTCTCATGAGACTAACGAATGCCTAAAAAAAATGACATTAAACAACCCTGAACCTTGATATGGATATATATAGGGAATTATGTGTATGTGCACATGCTGTGTTGAATAACATACATTGATTTGTCCTTGTTTAAAGACAATAGCAATAACTTGGATATCACCCCCCCCCCCCCCGTATTGTAGTGCTATGGATGTATTTGTAAGTGGATTTGAAATGTAGAAATATGACTCTTAAACACTTGTTCATCTCTTCTCATTTGGAGAACAGTGAAAGTTTACTGCTTCCATGTTGAATTCAACCTGATATTACATTGATTGGCCTAATCTCAAATAATAACGAGGCATCCTACGGAAAAGAGGTCATCACCCTGACACAGTGGTGTCAAGAAAACAAACTCCCCTCAATGTCGCAAAAACAAAAGAGCTGGTTTTGGACTAAAGGAGGAACAGAGACAAGCTAACCGCTATTGACATCAGTGGATCTGGGGTTGAGCTTTAAGTTCCTTGGCATACACATCACTGAGGATCTCACATGGTCTGTACATACTGGCTGTGTGGTGAAAAATGCATAACAGCACGGTTGAGGAAGTTTAGCATGGGCCCCCAAACCTAAGAACTTTCTACAGGGGCACAATTGAGAGCATCCTGACTGGCTATATCACTGCCTGATACGGGAACTGTACTTCCCTCAATTGCAAGATTCTGCAAAGAGTGGTGTGGACAGCCCAGCGCATCTGTGGATGTGAACTTCTGACTATTCCGGACATTTACAAAGGCAGGTGTGTAAAAAGGGCCCAAGTCACCCCAACCACAAACTGCTTTAGCTGCTACCATTTGGGAAGCGGTACCACAGCTTAAAAGCCAGGACCTACAGGCTCTGAGACAGCTTCTTCCACCAGGCAATCAGACTGATTAATTCATGCTGATACAATTGACATTGTCTGTCCTGTTGCACATACTATTTATTATAAATTACTATAAATTGCACATTGCACATTTAGACAGAGATGTAACATGAAGATTTTTACTCCTCATGTATATGAAGGATATAAGTAATAAATTCAATTCGATTCAACTCATTAACCACAAATGTAAAGTGTATTTATGTGAGTAGTATAAAACTTTCTCATTATGGTTACTTTCAGTGAGATGTCCTTTATGATTTGACACAGTTCAGGTTGGCACCATATCCATATTATGAAAATGGAACATTGTTTTATCACTCCAGAGTAATGCTTGTGATGACAATAGACAGCAGACCAATAATCTGTCGCTTATACCTCTGGTAATAACGTCTGATTTGCTGCACTGATGTACTTTTACATTATTTATTTAATGCAGTACTGCCATTTGCAAAAGTCCTTATCAATCCATAAAAAATACATAATTATTATTTGTACACCTTTATAACATTTGTTGATTTTCTTATTATGACATTGTATTCTACACAAAGAACTAACATTGTCAAGTTAGCTTTTGAAGTGCAGATGATTATTTTGCTGTTTCAAAGAATATTTCATTAAACAACATTTAAACACCTGTCAGGAGAAGGCAAACAAAGCATTATGAATGGCCTTGATTATATGTTATCTGTAAACTCTGGAAGCCGGTGTGGTAAGCAGCACAATCTGCTCTTTTGTTTCCTTATTATCACCATTGTTCCATGATTGTAACTTGCTTAACTGGCTGCTGTTTGCATTTCTTGACGCTGAAGAAAGTTTGTTTTCCCACTAATGTTTTCCCACTTGTTTGCTTTGCGGTGATGACTTTTGACACTTCAACCTCACTTGCCTTACACTGCTGCTACTCCTGAATCCAAAGAACCAGGCTGCGTGCAACCAGTTCCAGATTGATGATTCTCTTCAAAATATTTGTAAAAAGATAAAACACACAGAGGCTTCCTTGCCTGGAGACTTTCCTTCCATGACCCTATAGTCATTGCATAGCCATGCTGGAAAATAGACAAAACAACCAAGGTTAAGTCATTAACTTATCTCAAACATAATTTATCTTGCCTGTGACATTTGTGCAGAAGGGTCAGGATTACTGGTTGAACTGATGGCTTATCTTTAAGAAGGCTGGGGGACAAATTAACTCAGTTTTCAAGTGTTTCTTAGCATTGAAGCTTCAACTTGTTTCAAGTATGCAAGAATAGTCTTTCCTTTTGCCTAATGCTACCTATGAATATTTATTGACAATGCACAATTGCTTAATACTAGATCACTTATTAGTTCATAGAACATACACTCAGTGGCCACTTTATTAGGTACAGTTGGTAAATTGAATGTATATTCATGCTCTTCTACTTTAATAGTTCATCCACTTCAAGGTTCAAACAACACTCAGAAAATGCTGGAGGAACTCAACAGGCCAGACAGCATCTATGCATAAGAGAAAGAAGTTGACATTTTGGGCCAAGACCCTTCATCAGGGCTGTCAGAGGGCAGCAGAGTCACAGAGGGGGAGCAGTGAGAGTGGGTTTCGCTGAACTCACATCAAAGGGAAGATTTAAACTTCTTCAGGATAGGCATCCCTAGAAGAGATTTTGCATTGTAGTAGTTCAATCATAACTGTTGTGATGAAGGTTTGCAGTCTGAAATGTTGACAGTGCTTTTGACCACAGTCACTGAAACTTTTGACCATACTGTATCTGCATGCTCTTATGCATGGAATTGCTGCCACATGATTGGCTGATTAGATATTTGGATTAACAAGCAGGGGTACAGATGTACCTGATAAAATGGCCACAGAGTGTATAACTGAGAACCCTGCAGGACAGTGCAGACATTTCAGCCCATGATGTTGTACCAAACCTTTAATCTACTCATTCTACTTCAAATACATAGATATTTGCGACAGAATTTTATAATAAATCTGTACAAAACCATTCCTACAACCTTGCAAAATGATATGGCTTTTGTTTTATACAAGTACATTTATTCACCTTCAAGTTAACAAATGTTGTGTATTCCAAGTTTGCAGTTGAAGATGGGGAGATCTAAATTCAAATCAAATCTGAAAATGAATGGACACATTTTACAACAGGTGTAATGATGTAATGATGCAATCATGGCATTGTTGAATTATAATAATACAGAAGGAACCTATTGGCCATTTGATATCTTGTCTTCTCTTTGCAAAAGTGATGCAGGAGCAAGTGGAATACAGTAACAAATATATGCTTTGCTATTTCATATCAATATCAACGTGTCTGTGACTGATTGATTAAGGGATAATAACTGGTCTGGAATCAAGAAAAAAAACCTCCCCTGTTCTTCAATATAGTATCACGGTCTTGTTGGGGTCAATCCTTTTATGAATTTAGATTGGCATGTTTATTTTACAGTAGATTTTATTTCTGCGTTGTGAAAGCTATGAGAAACTGTTGGTAAATGGGGAACTAGGGATTCACTCAGAACAGTTTATTGCAACAGCTTCGATTTTAAAAAGGCTATATCTGTTGTCTTCTCATTTACACTTTCTCCACTATCTTCTACCTCCTTATGGTTCTCATCTGCGTTCTATATAGCTGATGAAAAGAACTGTTGCATCACAAGATTATGAAGCATGTAGCAATTCATCATTGAACTTGATACAATTCAGGTTAAGTACAGTTAGGTTGCTGCAGCATTGTTCTAACACGTAAGTTATCTGCTCTATTACATTGTGTGAGATCAACTCATATAAATGCCACTCATGCACACAAGGGTTATGCATCAGAGTCATCAGCTCTGCTATCGGACGATAGGCCTTGTGACCTGGTAGTCATTCCTAGGTCTGCAATGTTTGTTTAAATGCAGCTGGAACAATGACACCCCAGAATTAGTGCACTGTCACAGGCTCATAGAGTAGTACAGAATGGATCCAAGCTCTTTAGCGTAATGAGTCCATCTCAACTACAGTGACCATCCAGCGATCCAGCCCAGCCCCTTCATGTACCTATCCAAGTATTTCTATTGTCCCTGCCTTAATCACTTCTGCTGGCATCTCATTCTGTATACCTCCATCTTCTGTGTGAAATAATTGCCCCTTGGGTCCCTCTTAAATCTTTCCCCTCTCACGATAAATCTATTTCCCCCAATTCTGGACTCCCTACCCTGGGGAAAAAACTGTTACTGTTGAACTTACCTTACCTCTCATAATTTTAAACATTTTTACATGGTTGCCCTTTATCTTCCTACATCCCAAGGAACGAAGATCTGGCTTGTTTAACCTCTCCCGATATCTCAGGCCTTTGAGTCCTGGCAATATTTGTGTAAGTATTTCCTGCACTCTTTCCAGTTTAACCATATCTTTTCTATCAGTGGATGACCACACCCATATACGTGCGGCCTTACCGATGACAACATAATCACAACTGCAAAATAATGTCCCAGTTCCTATACCCAGTGTCCTGACTGATGAAGCCTAGCATGATAAATACCTTTTTCACCACTCTGTCTACCTGCAGCACCAATTTCAATGAGCTACAGAATGCATTTGCACTTCTAGGTACTTTTGTACCATATACTTTCTAGTTCCCTAACATTCATAGCATAAATCCTATTGTCGTTTGACTTTCCACAATGTATTCTACAATTATCTGCATTGAAATCCATTTGCCTCTCCTCTGCCACCCCCACCCCCCACCCCTAACTGATCAGGATTCCCTTGTAGTCTACAATAACATTTTTCACTATTAACAACAGCTCCTCCTTTTATGTCATCCACAAACCCTGCACATTTGCATCCAAATCATTTACATAACAATAAACAAGGGTCCTAACACTGACTCCTCCAACATACCATAATTCTGAAAACGCGTTCAGTTACTACACTCTTCTTCCTACCTCTGAGGCAATGCTGAATCTTGCTAGATAGCTCTCTCTAAATTCCACAGAACCTGACCATCCAGACCAGCCTTGCATGAAATACGCTCTCAAAGTTCTTGATAAAGTCAAAACAGGCAAAATCCACTGTCACCCTCATCTACATTTTTGATTACCTCATCAAAAAACTCTAAAAGTTTCACTAAGCTTGATTTGCCATGCACAAAGACACGCTGGCTCCTAATCAGACTCATTGTGTTTGCTGGCAATGTATCACCAACTGATCTTCACCATTTGCTGTTTATTGCTGCATACCAACCGGACATTGAAGGCTCCCTGGTAGGGCTGAGCTGATGTGCCACGACTGTAAATTGTTGTGTGATATTCAGTGTCATCAATAACCATAGGAAAATCTACAATCCTAACAAGGCCTGAAATCCTAACAGAGCCATTGGGAAGAGGAAATGTGATACAGTTAGCACTTGGTAAGTTTCATATGGCAAACTGCCAGATGTTACAATTACTTAACATCAACCCAAGTAGAGAGTTGGGTACACAACAATTCATTGACACAGTCACCTTGGGTAATTTTGCAAATACACTGCTCTAAAGTAGCAACTGATTTTAGCGAAGATGTTCTCAGGTCATTCACCTAAAACATTCTCTCTAATGCTGCTTATACAGCCAGGCCTTTCCAGGAATTTCTGCTTCTATATTGAATTTCCAGCATTGCAGTATTTTGTTTTGCTTTCTGTGTTGTAGTTGAGGACAGAAAATAGCTGACAGAACACTCTGGTTGATAATGGCCTCTTGGCAAATAGCCTCTTTCCTCCTCTTCTGCCTTCCCTTATTCTTCTGGGTTCTTGTGTGCTATATTGTCTTGCTTATTGCCCCAGAACAGCAATGAGCATACCTCTGTCTTGATTCAACATGTTAGCATAGAAGATTTGCATTCAGCAAAACCCTATTTGTCACACTTGTTAATATTTGGAACTCAAAACGATTTTTGCAAAACAAAAATTCAAATGGTAACACATGAAAATATTGGAGAAACTCAGCACTTCAGACAACCTCTCTGGCTTCATCCCCTTTCCTTTCTTGTCCTGATTAAAGGTCTCAGCCTAAAACATCAACCGTTTGTTCCTCTCTATAGATGCTGCCCGACCTGTTGAGTTCCTCCAGCGTTTTGTGTGTGTTGCTCTGGATTTTAAGCATGCGCAGAATCTCTTGTTTCCAGTTAAATGACAATTAGAATAAGTGTATTTGCTGTTCTCTTTACATTGACCAGGTGGTACGTTCTCCCTTTAGTTTCAGAGACATAATGCAGAGAAAGAAATCCTTTTGCCCACCATGTCCATGTTGACCATGTATACTAATCCCTTTTTACTAACTATGTATACTAATTCCTGATACTGCTGTCAAAGTCCTCACTAACGCACACCAGGGCAAATCTACACTGGCAAATGAATATACTTATCCACATATATCTCGGATTTGGGAATGAACCAGAGAACCAAAGGATAAGCCATGTGGTTACAGCAAAAGAACATGAAAGCTCCTTTCCACCTGAGATCATGGCCTCACAGGATTTGCCTGTGCTGCATACTTCAAAGCTTCAAGGTACATTAGGTATCAAAATATTATACAACCTTTAG
Source organism: Mobula hypostoma (assembly GCF_963921235.1). Classification (NCBI taxonomy): domain Eukaryota; kingdom Metazoa; phylum Chordata; class Chondrichthyes; order Myliobatiformes; family Myliobatidae; genus Mobula; species Mobula hypostoma. The sequence continues at coordinate 39,504,565 of NC_086099.1, read as the reverse complement.
ATTCTTCTCCTAACAGGCAGCCACGAAACAAAGAAATCCAAAATAACCCGTATAGAAAAAGACTGTCGAACACCCAATGTGCAGAGAGAAAACAAAACACATCATGACCATAAAAAAGGACCCATAAAAAGTAAAAAGAACCCACATAAAAAAAGGAGACGGTCAAACACCTAATGTGCGGAGAAAAAAAGTCCTGCAAGCAAACAGCGTTCGGAACTGAAGCCCGCAAGAGAGTCCCATAGTTCAGCATAGAGCAGTGCAGAGCTGAGTATATCTTGAAGAACTGGCCTGTCCCTTGCCTCTGGCCCGCCGCTCCGAGCTTTCCAATCTGGTTTGGCATCTAAAATGACATCCAAGCATTGTGTTCAATTGCCTCGATACGCTCTGGTGCCTGGACCCCACTGATTTGACTCAGCCTCTACCTGACCTTTCTGATTTGGCACAGCACTTAAGTCTCTGTCCAAACATCGAGTTCAGTTGAATCGGTACGGTCTGGTGCCCAAAACCTCGCCGCCTCGATTCGGCCTTCTGCACAGCACTTTATTCGATCCAGCCTCGGGTCCAACTTGCTCTTGGCTTTGGGCCTGCCACCTCAGCTCGGCTCGGTTCTGCCATGTGAAATTGCCTTCAAGTCCAAAGAGAAGTTGCAGACTATTACTTGCGATGATTGTTCGCCAGAAAACCTGTGATTAATGACGTATTTAGTTCTAGTGGATATGGTACAATTTCTTCATAAATAAGTTGATATGCTCTGAGTCATGTTTTGGACCTGTTAAAAACAATGGGTGTTAGTTGTCTTCCATCAATCTTCCTGAAAGGATAGTGAAACACTGACCTAGCAAATGTTGAATGGAACCAGCAAATCTAATTCGCATCAACCGTCAAAACTATATCCAATTTAAACTTAAATATTAAGTTGTCATCTCAATTTATGTCAGATAAACAATATTCAAGCAGAGCTCAATACAGATATCACAAATCTTATGGAACTGATGAAGAGAGAGAGGTCATGAAAAGTCCTACAGCACAAAAGCAGGCCTTCAGCACCATCTTTGTATGGGCCATTGAGTTTCTATTGTCATCAATCCAATGTTCCTGCTGTCTTGCTGTAGATTTCTATATTTCAACTTCTTACCTATGTACTTCTGAAATGTTGTGAGAGTACCTACTCACACCACCCCTTCTGTTACTTGTCATTTTAAATAACATTCACTTCTTTCCAATGGATTTCACTGCTGGCCATTTACTATCATAGTTTATGGGATACATCTATAAGTAATTTACCTGTTATAATTGCCAACATAAGTGTGGTTTTTATTCGAATTCATTGGCTGTGAGACATCTCAAAATTTCTTAATGAGGTGGAAGGCAGGATAACTGCATGTCATACTTAACAAGGAATGTCAGTTTTCTCTTTGCTTGTCCATCTATTATTAGATTTTTTTCTTACTTGCCAATCTTTGTCTCCTGATATCTTATTCATGTGTGAGGAGACCTTATTTCTTTTAACACATCTACTTGCACTGACATTCCTTGTGTTAGGAAAACCAGAAATGGGTATAAGCATTGTCATCTGGCTATATTCAGAATAAAGATTGTTTGAAAGATTTTTTAAACATTGTTCCAGTGATACCAATATCACATCTGTGATCCAGTAAATGCTATGGATGCATCTCCTTAATCAATGAAAGAATGAATCAGTACAAATAGTGAATGATAGAAGAAGAAATATCGTGAATGATCATCAAAATACATATTGAGACTGACAGAGGAATAGAGGTAAAAGAATAAAATAGAGAGAGAACAAACTGGCTAGAAACAAAAATAAGAAACATATTGGAATCTAAAATCTTAAAAAAGATATTGTAAGTTTAGGAAGTGTGTTGGCCCTTCAGAAGTTAATGAGTGAACAATAGGGTAGGTGACTGAAATGTACAAACATTCCTGACCCATGAAGTACAGAACTAGCAACCCTATCCATCATAATCAAGAACAGTGGAACACCCAGTGAGATAGCCATTGCAGTTCTGTCAGAGGAACATATGCTTTTCTCAATAGAAAAATACACAGATCCTTACAGTTTATCATTTATTAACCTGGATTTGCATGATGCAATATTAATGGAGAACTGACCTATTACATGAATTAGTCTCTATCGAGTGTACTTTTTACTTAGTCATTTCACAGATGTTTGTGTCATCAGCATTTAATTTTTATGACATTTAGAAGATGGAGGACACCCTTATTGAAACCAGGTACTCCCACAACGTAGTCAGACTGCAAGTACTAAGAAAAAGACTCACTATCAGTAAAGAAACAGCAAGCAATATGTTTCCAAATTGAGATGGTATTAACAAAGAGGTATTTAGAACTTTCAAATCTCTTACTAACTCTTCCTTCAGTTAGTCCTGACGAAGGGTCTCGGCCTGAAATGTCGACTGTACCTCTTCCTAGAGATGCTGCCTGGCCTGCTGCGTTCACCAGCTACTTTGATGTGTGTTGCAGGTATTTAGAACAGAGGTTTTTTCAAAAACTTCTCCTTTCAGTCCGTCAAGTTCAGAATGTTTGAAGATACGGTTGAAGGAATTAAAAGTCACCAGATTTGGAAAGAGCAAGGCTGAGGGTTCGACTGACCTAAAGTCACCCGTAGTCTCCCAGGTACGGTAATCTTAATGCATTGCAACTTAAATTAATTGACTGGAAATTGCACATGTGTTTTTAAATAATATTATTTGAATTCCTATCAAAACAGCTTTCGTTCCTTATTGTCTTATTATATCTATAAGATAGTAAATGGCAAAGCCATCAGAGCTTGCAAGATGAAGAAGGGAAAACAGTCTCTGGGAACAATTCATCCCCTGTTAGATTGAGGCACAATAAATTTATTGGGATACTAAGGGAAAGTAATGTTGAGTATAGAGTATGTCAGAACCAGAAAACTTAATGTTAAAATGGTGCTCTAGATTAATTCAAAAGAGCTGTGCCGGGAATAGTTCATATTCAGGCTGTAAATTCCACAGTTGATCAATCACAATTCACCTCACACTGGAGAGGACCTTACTTTGGTTCAAGTTCAGATTTAATTGTCATTCAACCGTACATGAATACTGCCAAACAAAATAGCATTTCTACGAAGTGAAGGTGTAAAACACTGTATCAATGGGCATACACGGCACAAGGTACACATAGCACATATATTGTAAGAAAGCAGTAAAATACAGTCACACAGAAAATATATATAGTCCAAGTCCCTAAGTCCATGGATGTTGTAGCAGTCTACAGCTGAACTCAATTCATCTTGTCTACTGACAAGCGAACACAGAAGTCCAGCACCGACTCCAATGCCTCTCCCCTGTGTTGTTACCAATAGGTGACACCACAGACTGAGATCTAGTCCTCACTACACCCAAGGTCACACTGCTCCCCTCCCATCTGCCAATAAATCAGTGAAGCATTCCACATTAACAATGTCCAATAGGGTCTTGCGATCACAAGAACTGCAGGTAAGGCAATCACTCACTGTTAGACGTCAGAGAGATGTCGGAGTGGAGGCGCGCAGACTAACAGTGAGTGATTGCATCTCACAGCCATTTTGTTCCACAGCAATCCCAGCACCATGTCAATTGCTCTGTAAGTTATGCCTTGGTTTAACTTTCTAAAATGCATCAATTTGCACTTGTTTAAGTTAAATTCCATCTTCCATTCCTTTGCCCACTTTCTCAGTTGATCCAACTCCAGTTTTAGCCCAAAACGTCGACTGTTTATTCTTCTTTAAAGATGCTGCCTGACCTGTTGAGTTCCTTCAGCATTGTGTGTTGCTCTGGATTTCTAGCATATGCGGAATCACTCATATTGTTTTATCTCGATCTTGTAACAATCTTAAACAACCTTTTTCATTGCATGCTACACCACCAATATTAGTGCCATCTTCAAACTTGCTAATCATGTCACTTACTGTACATTCTCATGCACATTGTTAATATGTATGACAAACAACAGAGGACCCAGCACTCATCTCTATGGCAAACCAGTGCAATTTGAAAAATAACCCTCAACTACCACGCTCCACCAATTTTATTTTCTCTTCAGAATTGTTTGTTTCCTGGATTGACTGAGCAGAATTTGCCTCTATCTGTAGCCATGGTCAAGTTAGTCATAGTCATAGTCATAATCATACTTTATTGATCCCGGGGGAAATTGGTTAAATTATGTTATTGAACTATGAAAAACTCTTATATTTGCTGTTGCCATCACTGGGAATTGAATAGTATATTCTCTTTGTTATTTCTAATTGTGTAGCAAAACATGTTGATTTGATCAGTGCCATATTTTAATAAACCAGGAGTTTGCATAATTCATGCCTTTTTTAAAATTTTTATCCAGACAGTTAAAACATCAAGTGTATGCACCCTCTTTTTAATTTCCGCTATCCCGATGAAAAACAATGTGGCTGCCCTTGACTCTGGCCTCCTGTGTTTTTACCACTGCCTTTTCTCCATTAATACTGCCCATGTTTTCACCAACCAGCTAGTATTCCCCAGATTTTCCTGGCTGGAGTACCTCCACCTTTCTTATTATACATCTTCATTTTTTAGTGAGATTTTGCACTCATTTGTTTCTTCAACCCAGTATTTTTTTCTTATCTGATTATTAAGTCCATTATTAAGTTAATGGAGTTATTAAGTCCATTAGGATTTTCCCTACAATAATGTCATGAAATAATTACAGGTTCAAAGTTCAGCACATATGTTCTGCAGTTGTAAGTAAGTGTCTAGTAGTGTTTAAGCTACTGGTTTAGAAATCCAGGATCTTGGATTAGTGATCTGGTGATCAGTTCAAGTCATATGAAAGTTAGTGAATCTGAAGCAGGGTAATTAATTCAATATTACATTGTAAAGCTAATATCAGTAATAGAAACACAGACGCTATCAAACCGATGAAACAACCCATCTAATCTGCTGTGACTCCTTAGAGAAGGGAAATGTTTTCCTTTTTAAATTTAAAATCAATATTTATTTATAAAAATATATTCAGGAAATACCATACAATTAGTACATGTCTTTAGTTACATTGATTATATCACTAAGTAAGTTAATATCTATTACAAAACACCAGTGCCCCGTTAATCAATATACCCTTCACTTCTTTGAAAAGCCATTACACAGTACCCACCGCAATGTCTTATTGCAGTGGGTCATTAGATTGCATTCCTTTACCACAAAGCTTTTGCACTGGCTGCACCAAGCTTCAGTGCATTTACTACTGCAGCCTGGACTATTCCATTCACATAGGAATACTTCACTACACTAGAAGACCAACAATGTTTGGTCAGATCAAAGTGCATCTTTCACTGAACTGCTGGTCTCACCGACTTACTTTCAACACATGACACATGTGACACCTTCACATGACACAATACTGCTTGCAAAATGATGGCCTCTTTAACAATAAAATGCTATTTCTATTTGCCTGATACATTAAGAATGAGTGACAAATGGGCAACCGTAGCATGTTCTACGCATGAATGAAAACATGAAGCAAAGCCTAAAAAGCAATTTAGGAACACTAGTCTTTTCTGAAGTATTTCACAGCGAATACATATAATCCCTGTGAAAGCCTTGGGCAATTAGCAAGGCATACCTTAGTCAGATCCTGATTCATTAAAAGTTCTTAGTAACATGTTTTAATAAAAATTACGTTATTCTGGACAATCACAAACAGAACGTTTTATGCACACCTCTGTCACTAAATGCTTTTCTGCAAACTTTGATTTTGGATTTGGTGTCCTGGATCCAGAAAATAAGCAAAACATATACCTATTTGGAATGTAATATAAAATGCAGTAGAAAGCACTTTGAGAACTTTCATTCAGAAATTTTAGCACCAACATGCTGTTTGGAGACAGTGAACAAGCAATCTAAGTATGTTTTATAAACACCCATATCTCTGGAAGACTGTTGCTTTTCCTGTGAGCTACCCTCATCAGTAAATTGAGATAGAGATCTGGAATGAGAGCGACTGATAAGCATGTCAGTGTCATTATAAAGCCTTTGAATGGAGAAAAATTGTAACACTTAACAGCTGAGGCGTTACCAAGCATGCTTATGTTTCATGTTTTTAATTTTAGATTTTTTTTTATTTATCTTGCATCTGGAGACGAATATCTTAGAAGACATAGAAAAGTAACAAATGAACAGTGCACAAATCGAGATTTGTACATTTTTTGCAAATAATTAAACAAATAATCTGCTCTCTACAAATAGAATGCTATGCAGCATATCCTTAGTTATATGTTTCTGCTTTAAAGGCTATTGCTGTGCCAAATCTCGCTCAGGCTCGAAAAGCTTGTAGTGGAACAAGGGCTTGTTATCTATTTAGATTTGGATGACAACTCATATCCTTTTTTTATTTTATAAACTTTTGCTTTGTAGGATCAAAGTATCAAATATCTGAAAACCAGAATGTCTATGTAATTTTAAGCGAAGATTTATATTCTAAATAATTTCATGTTAAAAAATGAAGATCAAATAACTGTAGATGTTGGAAATCTAAAATACAAAAAGAAAATGCTGTAAATAAGTTCTTGATGATGAATGGCATCAAAGGTTATGGGATGAAAGCAGGGCAATGGAGTTGAAAGGATAAAAATATGGCAGCCTTTAAACACGATGGCACGAAGAGAGCCAGCGGCTTCTCCAGCTCCATATAATAATGTCAGGGATTTGAACCAAAATTAAGACAAAATTACTTATAGCCTGTAGGCAGCAGAGTTAACAGCAGTGCTCAACAGTCATAGTCATCCTGTACTGATCCCGGGGGAAATTGGTTTTCGTTACAGTTGCACCATAAATAATAAATAGTAATAAAACCATAAATAGTTAAATAGTAATATGTAAATTATGCCAGGAAATAAGTCCAGGACCAGCCTATTGGCTCAGGGTGTCTGACCCTCCAAGGGAGGAGCTGTAAAGTTTGATAGTCACAGGCAGGAATGACTTCCTATGACACTCTGTGTTGCATCTCAGAGGAATGAGTCTCTGGCTGAATGTACTCCTGTGCCCAACCAGTACATTATGTAGTGGATGGGAGACATTGTCCAAGATGGCATGCAACTTGGACAGCATCCTCTTTTCAGACACCACCGTCTGAGAGTCCAGTTCCATCCCCACAACATCACGGGCCTTACGAATGAGTTTGTTGATTCTGTTGGTGTCTGCTACCCTCAGCCTGCTGCCCCAGCACACAACAGCAAACATGATAGCACTGGCCACCACAGACTCGTAGAACATCCTCAGCATCATCCGGCAGGTGTTACAGGACCTCAGTCTCCTCAGGAAATAGAGATGGCTCTGACCCTTCTTGTAGACAGCCTCAGTGTTCAGTTTATTGTCAATTCGTATCCCCAGGTATTTGTAATCCTCCACCATGTCCACACTGACCCCTTGGATGGAAACAAGGGTCACCAGTACCTTAGACAAGGGATTCTACAGACACCAGGTCCAGCGACAGTAACTTGGCCTGGGTGGCTCAGCCGAGGAAGCACCAGACATAGGTAGTGCGAGAGGAAGCTGAAATGCGACAAGAGACCTAGGGCATTAGCTTGACTGAGAGCTAAATAGAACTGGCCAACATCTGCTTGCTAGAAAATAAAATGGATGCTCTGAGACTGAGAATGAATGCACAGAAAGCGATGAGAAACTGCTTCATCCTGGTTTTCCTTGAAACTTGGCTAAACAACAACATGCCCAACTCAGCATTTCAATTTGACAGGATGACTCTGTTCTACACAGGTAGGAATTTCCTGTTGTCAGGGAAATCTAAAGGAAGAGGACTCTGTATGTATATTAACAAGGGTTGGTGCCCAAATTCATCTGTAGTTAGCAGTCACTCTTCTGGGCATTTGAACATCTCACAATTAAGAGGCAGCCACATTACCGGCTCAGGGAGTTTACTGTTGTGTTCATCAAGTCTCTGTGCAGTCCTCCAAATGTGAACACCAAGGTTGCCCTGGGAGAGCTTTACAATATCATCCAGATGGTCTCCTCATAATTGCAGGAGACTTTAATCATGTTAAACTGCAAGACATTTTATACATGTTCCATCAACATGTCACCATGGCTACTAGGGGAACAAGCAGACTGGACCATGTTTATCCAAAGAGAAGCCAGAAGAAATAGTCAGCCCACATCCTTATCTTGGCCCTTCTGACTCCATCTCCATAATGTTAATCCCAGCATAGTGACCGCTGCTGAACATGGAAAAACCAGTCAAGAGGACCATCACTATATGGCCTAACGAGGCAATCTTTATTCTTCAGGACTGTTGTGAACTGACTGACTGGCAGATGTTCAAGGAGGTCATCACAAATGGAGAAGACATAGACCTCGAGAAAGATGTCTCATACCTCTGTAAATGTGTGGACGATGTTAGTACCTCAAGAACGTTCATCACTTGTCTCAACCAGAAGCCCTGGCTGAACACAGAGGTGCGCTCCCTACTAAACTCTGGGAGGCTGCCTTCAGGTCTGGTGTCAGATCAACTCTTAGAGCAGATAGAAGAAACCTCATATTAGGCATCAAGAGGGCAAAGACCACCTGAACACAAAAAAAACCAGGAGTACTTGTGTGATAATGATCCCCAGTGTATGTGCCAGCGTATCAATGGCATTAGTGACTACACAAAGAAAACAGCATTGACTCTACCAGTGACACCTTTATCCCTGATGCTCTAAACAACTTTTTTGCATAGTTTGAGACAACCGTCACAAGACCAACTATTAAAGCTACCATGTCTGCCCCCTTTCCAGGTGTGCAACACTGTCCGTAGTAGCAACATATGTGAGAAGGACTCTGCAGACAGTCAAGCCCAGTAAGGCTGCCAGGCCAAACAACGTCCCAGGCCGAATGCTCAAGGAGTGTGCACACTAGATCACTGATGTCTTCAGGGACATCTTCAATGCTCCACTCATCCTGGCTGTTGTCCTCACATGCTTCAAATTGCCCAATATTATCCCTGTACCAAAGATTCCACACCTTCAGAACTAAATGACTACCACCCAGTAGCACTGACGCCATTCATCCTAAAGTGCTTTAAAGAGCATGTAATGGCACACATCAAAAACTCCATTCCTGCCACATTGGATGCTCACCAGTATGCTTATCGACGGAACTGCTCTGTGACACACGCCATAGCATCTGGCATGCACCTGGCCCTGACACACCTAGAAAGCAAGTGCACATATGTCTGAATTCTGCTTCTAAATTTCATTTTGGAATTCAACACTATTCTCCCACAGACCTTGGTGAACAAACTGCAACTCTTTGGTTTAAAGAGCAACTGAGTGTTGGACTTCCCCATTATCACACCTTAGATAGTAAAGATGCACAACTGCTCTTCTCTCCCTATCATCCTCAACACAGGGGTTTCCCATGGCTGCGTGCTGAGCCCACTGCTTTACACTCTGCTCACAGATGACTGCACGACCAAATACCCGAGTAATAACATTGGCAAGTTCGCCGATGACATGACAGTCGCCAACAAAGATGAGATGTCCTACTACAGGAGGTGCAGGAGCCTGAGGCCTGATGCCAAGCAAGTAATGTCTTCCTCAATATCAGCAAGATAAAGAAGATGGTCATTGACTTCAGGAGAACTCATGCCACACACACTTCTCGTTACATCAGTGGAGCAGCAGTGGCAAGTGCGAGCAGTTTCAAACTCCTGGGTGTGAACATTACACGCAACTTCTCATGGTCCCAGAACACATCTTACACAATTAAGAACATTCTCCAATGCACCTACTTTCTGAGGAGCTTAAAGTGAGTTGAACAATGCATATCACTACTCATGACCCTCTTCAGATGAGCAGTAGAGGGTCCTTAAAGATGGACGCCACCTTCTTGAGTCACCACCTCTTGAAGCTCTCATTGATGGTGGGGAGGTTTGTGCCTGGGATGGAGTTGGCTGAGTCTATAACCCTCTGTAGCTTCCAGCCGGTGATGCGACCAGTCGGAATGCTCTCCTCAGTGCACACATAGAAACTTGCAAGAGCCTTTGGTGACATACAAAATATCCTCAAACTTATAATAAAGTAGCACGGCGGGCAAACCTTCTTCATGATTGCATCAATATGTTGGGGGAAATGCCTGAAATAATTAGCAGGTCAGACCACATCTGCGGGATGAGAAACCGAGTTAACATCTGAGAATGGTGAAACGATGAGCGTTCATATCCCCTTATCTTCCCAACAAACATCTTACCATACACAGTTTGCATTTCACTATCATTTATGCCTTACACACAGTTTAATAAAATAGCTGCAGCTAAACTCGAGTTTTCACCTGGAAGGGAGAGTGTTAATTAGCAACCGATCATAACTATGGCTCTTGATATCACTCAGTAACTTTATTCAATCTCTAAGTTATTGAGAGGTTGTTGTACCAGTCAACAAGGCTTGAAGCCTGTTAAACATCTTTGAGTCTGAGCCGCAATCCAGTCCTAACATACTGATTCAGGCGGCACTGTGTGGAACTGTGAAATGACCTTTGAAAACAAAGCTCTGTAGGCACCGACATTCAGATTCCACTTTCATTCTTATTTCTATCAGATACTGGATGGAACTCTGTGAGAAAACCACAGACCTTTTAGCCTTTATTAAAAGTAGGCCTTTGATCTTTCCTCAATTCATGGTAATTTAAACAGTCAGCCAAGCTATTGAAATGAGTTATGTCACCACAATGTTCCAATATTCTCCATCTTACAAAAGCAGTGAAACAGGAAGGATATCTGACTCTGGCAAAGCAAGCAGTAAAGAGATCATTACAAGGAACATACTTTATGGTATTAACACTCTAACAGGAAGACTAACTAATGCACAGTTACACACATCAAAGTTGCTGGTGAACGCAGCAACTTAGGCAGCATCTCTAGGAAGAGGTACAGTTGACGTTTCAGGCCGAGACCCTTCCGCCTTCTGCGTTTATCCAGCAACTTTGATGTGTGTTGCTTGAATTTCCAGCATCTACAGAATTCCTCGTGTAATGCACAGTTAGTTGGTAATGATCGAAGTTGGTATTGTGCATGCTAAATCTTTCAGTAGAACCTGGATACACGAGAGAATGCAGATGCTGGAATCTGGAGCAAAAATAACAAATTGCTGTAGGAAATCAGTGGATCAAACAGCATCTGTAGACAGAAATGGAATTTTTTTAAACTTTAGGTTGAGACTACATCTGGACTGAATGAAGGGTATCAACCTGAAACATCAACTGCCAATTTCCCCGTATAGATTCTGTATGACTCTCCACTGAGTTTGGCAGAAGTCTATTTCATGCAGAGTGACCAGAAACAATGTACCCTCTGGCCTCATTAACTGAGACCACATATTTTGAGTTTAGAGAACATAGATATCTTGAGGTTTGAATCTCATTAGCTCCAGAGTAGTGAACTGTGAACATGAAATAATTGCCAACCCTCCTGGTCCAGCACAATGAAAGAACACGTAACGTGCCTGAGCACTGAATGAGAAGAGGTCCATCTACCTACAGGTACAATATCAATAAGATTGAGAAAAGTACATTTACAAGGACATGAGTTATTGGGAAAGGTTGAATAAGTTAGGACTTTATTCCCTGGAACAGAAGAAGATAAGTGGAGATTTGATAGAGGTATACAAAATTATGAGGGGTAAAGATAGAATAAGTGCAAGCTGGTTTGTTTTTTCCACTGAGGTTGAGTGAGACTAGAACTTGCGGTCATAGGTTAAGGATGAAAGATGACATATTCAAGGGGAGCCTAAGGCATAATTTCTTCACTCAGAAGGTGGTGGAAGCATGGGATGAACTGACAGTGGAAATGGTGGATGTGGGTTTGTCTTCAAAATTTAAGAGAGGTTTGGATAAGTACATGGATGGGGGGCTACAGAAGGCCATGGTCCAGGTGCAGATTGATGGAACTAGGATGAATGGCCGTGTGGCTTAGACTAGCTAGGCCCCAGAACCTACTTCTGTGTTGCTGTGCTCTATGCCTCTGACACAGGAGCTCTGGTGGGGCCAGAATAATAGTGACCCAGGCTTACGACATGAAGTCTGGAAGAACTGGTCCACAAAGTTACAGAAATGGGTACCAATGAACACCACTTTGTTTCAACCACCAGACTTCAATCACCTCTGTTCAAAAGTGAGACTGAGGAAACTAATGTTGTCACAGGATATCCATTTAAATTTCTAAATGAATTCACGTGTGAATATGGTAAGTCACCGTTTATCTGTAAATAAAACGAATACAGCACTGCAAAAGTTAGTCACACAGCATGTAAATAGCCCTATAGCTCTACACATGCCATTCTAGAGGTCAGGATTTGTTGGAGCTGCTCTACTATCTCTGCCACTTTGCCATCTTTCTACAACCCAGTCATCACCGATTATTCCTAATTCTTGCTTCGATCAGTCAGCTTTATGTATATCTTTCTGCATTACCTCACACATCCATCTTTTCATAACAAACTTCTCATAGACATTGAATTTAATCTGAAAACCTATCTGGGCTGCACTGCCTTTCTCTATGCGGACAGTCCTTTCCTAATGAGGGTGTGAATAAAGTACTGAGTTGTCTTTAGAAATAATTTCTAAGGCTGAGGTGCAGAAATGAACCTTCATTGCATTATTTAGATACTTCATTTATATTTTAAATAATGTACTTTTATAGCAGCTTCTGTCACTTATTGCTAACTTACATCACTTCTGTGATCTTTCTGCATGAATCACTCTGTGCCTGAAATCATTACTCTTGTACACTTATCTCTTCTAATTATTACTAGAACAATTTTTTAAAATTCAAAATGAGTCTATTTTACATCTTCTGTGTACTACCTTTTGGAGACACTAGTTGAGCATGTTAAATGGAACTATTGTCCATGGTTACCATTGCAATGGGGAGCCTGGACAGCTTAATTGTACTTTAGTAATGGATCGATATGGTGTACTTTATTCAATACCATGATGTGTCCATCATTGTGTTCCTCTTGCACTACATCTTGTTTTGCATAGTCTCTATTTCTTCACTATCTTGTTCTGTGGGTTATATGAATCTGTGCGCTTGTGATGCTGCTGCAGGCAAGTTTTTCACTGTACCTGTACCTCATCGTATTTGTGCAAGTAACAATAAATAACCTGGCTTCAATTATCAAAGTACATATATGTCACCATTTACAAAACCAAGATTAATTTTTTGAGGGCATTCACAGTAAATACCAAGAGCACAATAGAATCAATGAAAAACTGCACGAAACAAGATGGACAAGCAACCAACGTGCAAAAGGCAACACTCTGTGCATATAAAAAAGAAAAAAAAACAAACAGAATAATAATAAAGAACAAATATCATGAACATGAGACGAATAGTCCTTGAAAGTGAGCCCACAGGTTCTGGGAATAGTTTAGTGTTGGGGTGAGTGAAGCTGAGTGAAGTTATCCCCTTTGGTTCAAGAGCCTGCTGGTTGAGGGGTAATAACTGTTCCTGGCAGTGTGAGTCTTGAGTCTCCTGTACCTCCCTCTTGATGGCAGGTGTGAAAAGTGAGCATGACCTGGGTGCTGGGGTCCTTGATGATGGATGCTGCTTTCCTGCTCCATGTAGATATGTTCTGTGGTGGGAAGGGCTTTGCCTGTGATGGACTGGGTCGTATCCATTACTTTTTGTCGGATTTTCCACTCAAGGGCATTAGTGATCCACACCAGGCCATGATGCAACCGATCAATGTCCTCTCCACTGCACACCTACAGATATTCATCAGAGTTTTAGGTGGCATGCCAAATTTTCACAAACTTTGAAGAAAGAATTAGTGTTGCCATGCTTTCTTTATAATTACACATTACAAGTACTGGACCAGGAAAGATCCTCTGAAATGATAACGCCATGGTATTTAAAGTTGCTGATCCTCTCCAACTCTGATTCCCCAGTGAGGACTGGCTCATGGACCTTTGGTTTCCTCCTCCTGTAGTCAATAATCAGCTCCTTGGTCTTACTGATATTGAGTGAGAGGTTGTTGTTGTGGAACCATTTATCCAGATTTTCAAACTCCATCCTATAGTATACCGATTCATCACCACCTTTGATTCAGCCAAAAACAGTGGTGCCGTCATCAAACTTAATATGGTATTGGAGTAGAGCCGGGGGCTCAACACACAGCCTTGTGGTGCACCTGGGCTGATGATGATTGTGGGGAAGATGTTGTTGCCAATCCGAACAGATTGGGGTCTGCAAGCGAGGAAATCGAGAATCCAATTGCACAAGGAGGTATTAAGGCTTAGGTTTCGGATCTTATTGATTAGTTTTGAAGGGATGATAGTATTGAATGCCAAGCTGAAGAAGAGCATCTTTACTGTCCAGATGTTCCAGGGTTGAGTGAAAAGCCAATGAAATGGCATCTGTTGTGACTGTAGGCAAATTGGAACAGATCCAAGTCACTCTCACCAATCTCTGAAAGCACTTCATCACAGAGGATGTAAGTGCTACTGGATAATAGTCATTGAGGCAGAGTACAGGTTTCCCCCGCCATCTGAAGGTAGAGTGTTCCTATGAAATGGTTCGTAAGCCGGAATGTCGTAAAGCGAAGAAGCAATTACCATTTATTTAAATGGAAAAATTTTGTGAGCATTCGCAGACCCAAAAATAACCTACAAAAACATGCCAAATAACACTATAAATAACACTAAAATAACAGTAACATACAGTAAAAGCAGGAATGATATGATAAATACACAGCCTATATAAAGTAGAAATACTTCTCCACAATCATTGCCGGCACTGTTCTCCGTACCGAAAATCTCACGCAAGCGCCATTGGCAAAAACACGCTCTCCAGTAACCTTTAAGCTATGAAGCTGCCAAATCATACCAAGTAACATGTAAAAATACACAGCTGATATAAAGTAGAAATAATATATGTACACTTACGGGAATCGGGAAGATAGCGAGCACACTGACAATAGTCTCTGATCTAGGCCGACAATTACGTGCCGGGCTGCACCTAATTAATTAGCATGTTTATTTTGGCTTTTTCTTAAAGATGTGCTGTGTGCCTCCCGGCTACCGCTTCATTCTCCGCGAATCGGTATCTGTCCGCAGTCTGGGAGTTGGGGTGGTGGGACACTGAGGTGTCATCTCGTCGTCGTCTGTTTCCATTAGGGCAGGCAGCTCATCTCCTATGACTGCCCGCCTCGATGTCGAAGGTCGAGGTTTGCTATCTGTGTGGCTGATGTGGAAGGCTCGCTTGACTGCTGAGCCTCGCGCATTTTTAGATCATACAGTTCTTTGTAAGCACTCAAACCATCCTGCAAATATGCCTTAAACCAACGTGCCCTTTCAAAATTAAAGTCGTACTTTATCATTACTCATTCGATTTCGATTGTTATCCTTTCCTCTTCCATTTGTATCAGCTCTTCCATCTATCAGTTCTTGGTCACAGCATGTCAAAACCTCTTCAACATCATCTTCATCAACTTCCACAAGCCAAACTCACTTAGTCCTTACTTTGTTCACCATGATCGAAACACTTAATTATGTCTAGTTTTACACTAAGTGTAACACCCTTACCAGCTCTTTTAGGCTTTTCCGATACCTTAGAACTCATCTTGCTAATGGCTGCTCACAGGCACGTGTTTAAGCAATGCCGGTGAGAATGCCATTCCGAATCTGGGGGAGAGCAGCTGCTCTGGGCGCACGCTGCCTTTTTTATCGCGCGCTGATTTTTTTTTCACGCGCTGCCTTTCTTCGTAACAGTGAAAACATCTTCTGTTAGCGAAAACAGGGAACTAATGTAGGTCTTTCGTAACAGTGAGGTTTCATAAAGCGAACGTTCGAGAAGCGGGGGACACCTGTACCACATTCTTCTTATAATTGAAGCTTGCTTGGAGCAGGTGGGTACCCCAGAGCACAGAAGCGAAAGGTTAAAGATATGAGTGAGCACTACAGATAGTTGATTAGCACAGGTCTTCAGTACTTTGCCTGGTACCCCATGTGGGCCAGATGCTTTCCGTGGTTTCACCCTCATGAAGGATGCTCTCACATTGGCATCAGAGACTAAAATCACAGGGTTGTCGAGGACTGTGGGAGTTCATGAAGGTGCCTCCATGTTTGTTTGGTCAAACTGAGAATAGAATGCATTAAGCTCATCTGCAAGTGAAGTCTTGTTACACACATTGCTTACTTTTACTTCACAAGAGATAATAGCATTAATAGTAATTTAGGCAATATTATCAAAAGCTGGTGTTATCCATGGATGGACAGTTAATCTAAGTAAAACTCAACTCCACTTCAGTTTTCAAATTCCTATGCTGGAAAAGAAATAAAGCCATAGAGAGTGCTTAGTTTAGATTCACTGAAATGAGGATAAAACATAAAACCATAGCTATGAAAAAAATCTGCTGGCATTATTTCTATTGAGGCAGAAAACCCAATTAAAAATTTCCAGTTTTGAAAATATTGTACAAAACACAAAATACTGGAGGTACTCAGCAAGTCAGGCTGCATCTAAGAAGGGAAATAAATATTCAACATCTCAGGCCATGACAATTCATCAGGACGTCACCATGGAGGAGTTCACAGTCTATGAGCAGCAGTGAGTACTAATCCCCAATGCATAAGAGGCCTGAAATGCACACTGCTAGCATCTAAAAGTGCTGGAGAAATACTGTCTCCGTCAAAGGCTCCAAATCTACTGAGAGGATAAACAAACCAATCTTTGTCTTCTCTAGACAAATATTCTCAGGGGCATTGCTGTACTTACACTCAACCAGCAGTGATGGGCAGCTGCAATGATCGCATGCCCAGAAATGAATTCCTAAAACAGTGCTCTTCTCTGCGATTACCAGCAAACAAAAGGAAATGCTTCTAAAAAGCACATAAAACTTTCTGGACAAAATACAAGGTCTCCAAAAAAAGAGTTGAAGCAGCTGGAAGACATTGGGAATGTCCAGTCAGGAAAACAGAAAGAGATCTTGACCTCCTGTGATCTTGACCACAAGACGTGCGGTTATCATCTTGGTCCCATCGGCCACCTTAGAACCACAAGGTCAAAGAAGAAGCAAGTCATTATTTATACTCTTTGTCTAAATAATGGCATTATTATTCCCCATTGTCTAAATGCTGACAGAGGGAGCGTTGTTGGGGATAGAGAAAACTGTATGGAAGAACAATTTTGGCCAAAAAGCAGGTGCACTGGACTCTATTGCATAGTGTGGATTAGAACATAGGTTAAAACTCCGTACACAATTAGACAATGCTTTAAATTTTCTCATTCTGTCTGAGTTCCACTTCAACGCAGACTCTTACAGTTGTATTAACTTCTGTAGAATTACAGAATAGGAGACAATGAGGAAGCAATGGAAAATTGAGTTTGTAATGGCTCTATGCCAAAGCAGTATAGCTTGTTCTACCCCCATGCCCTTCTCCCCCAAAAAAACCCTTTCTTTTCCAAAATCAGAATCAGAATCATGTATTATCACTGACATGCTGTATATTGGGATATTTGTTGTTTTGTGGCCGCAGTACAGTGCAAGACATAAAAATGACTATAACTTACAAAAAGCATGCAAAGGATGAATAGTAGAACCACAGATCCATGGAACACTACAGCACAGAAAACAGGCCATTCAGCCCTTCTAGTCTGTGCTGAAACATTATTCTGCTAGTCCCATTGACCTGCACCCAGTCCATAACCCTCCAGACCTCTCCCATCCATGTACCTATCCAATTTATTCTTAAAACTTAAGAGTGAGCCCACATTTACCATGTCAGATGGCAGCTTGTTCCACACTCCCACCACTCTCTGAGTGAAGAAGTTCCCCCTAATATTCCCCCTAAACCTTGCCCCTTTCACCCTAAAGCCATGTCCTCTCGTATTTATCTCTCCTAATCTAAGTGGAAAGAGCCTACTCACATTTACGCTGTCTCTGTAACGCAGTGTTCATGGACCATTCCAAAACCCAATGGTGAGGAAAATAATCTGTTCTTAAACATTGAATGTGTGTTTTCAGATTCCTCTATCTCTTCACCGATGCTAGTAATATGAAGAGGGCATTCTCTAAATGGTGAGGGTCCATAATGGCAGTGGGAACTTACTTTAAAGTTCAAAGTAAATTTATTATCAATGTATATGTCACCATATACAGTACTACCCTGAGATTCATTTCCTTGCAGGCATCATAGTAGAACAAACAAATACCATGGAATCAATGAAAAACTACACACAAAGACTGACAAACAACCAATGTGCAAAAGAAGACAAACTGTGCAACTACAAAAAAAATAATAATTAGAACATGAGTTGCAAAGTCATTGAAAGTGAGTCCATAAGTCATGGAGAAACACACACAAAATGCTGGAGGAACGCAGCAGATCAGGCAGCACCTATGGAAATAAATAAGTTTTGGGCTGAGACACTTCACAGCACTGGAAAGGAAGGGTGAAAAAGCCCAGGTGAGTGAAGTTAGCCACTCTGGTTCAGGAGCCTGATGATTGAAGGGTGATAACTGTTTCTGAACCTGGTGGTGCAGGGCCTACAGCTCCTGTACCTCCTTCTCGATGGCAGCAGCATGGCCTGGATGGTGGGGGTCCTTGATGATGGGAATTAAAGCTTCCTCCACTGCTATCTGTGACCAGTCACTTCATATCCTAACTTGTTGCATGAAGATTTTGATTTCTCATGTCACATTCAGTTCCTTTTCCAGTCACTTCCATTCTATGTCTCCAGGTAAACAATTTGGATCATTTACAAACTGCACACCTGTCTTGACTGCTGGTGGAATAGATTTGATTGGGACTGTTCAACCTTTCTTTTCTGCTTTGATTTTTAACCTTAATAGATTATTGATATAACAAATGAGTTGAAAAAAAAATTGCATCCTGTGCCAATGGGCAAGTGAAGGCTTCTCTGTAGGCTCACACAAATTCCATTTGGCTGGCTCAGAGCTGACAATGTATTTGAACTTTTGAGGTGGGTGGAACATTCTGCAGACCATAGCAACCTGAATCCACAATCCGAATGCAAAGCAGCAGCTTCAGTGACAATTGCATTTCTGACTAGAAATGGGGAAATCTGAACAAATGCTTGTGGCTTTTTGAATTGACAGCTTAAGCAGATTACTTCAGTGGTTTCAAACGATGTGCTCAACACACAATGATTCTTCTCAAATTTAGCACCCTGTATGAGTTCATGAACAAGGGATGGGTTTCGTTTTGCAAAAGCTTGCCAAGTAGATTTTAAGATCAAAGAAATACTTGTGCTTTGCACATATTGTCATCTCCTTTTGGAAAAGCAACCAGGATGTTCTGTTATTTGTTAACTACCTGAAGTTTTTATTTGGTGTCAATCAAAATGTCAGAGTGTGGTCGTTGTCTGCTAGATAAAGCTAGATAACAGCAGACAGATTGATTGCAGAGATAAAGAGTCATCCAGTATCATTTGCACCACGCCTGATTCCAAATTAACCTCTGTGTTGAGCAGTTTACATGTCTTCCTGACATGAGTTACATAGAAATCTGAATCCTTGTTAACTTCTCTGACAAAATCCTCCAAGAGGGATGAATAATTATGTGTATCACTAAAAGAAAATGCTACGATGAGATTTCAAATATTACTCTATTAAATTAAATTAATCTAAGAAAATTCAATAATGCAAAAAGCATAAGCAGTAGCTATATGCAAAGGATAACTTTGAAGCACCGCCCAGCAGGAGGAACTCAGCAGCTGTACATCGGCTGACAGAGGAAAGGAATTGCCACCATTTCAGATTCAAACTCTGTATCAGGTTGTGCATGAATCCTGAGGCATGGTTTCCACCCTAAACTTTGACAATTCCTTTTCACCCTGCTTGCTGCTTGGCCTGCTTAGTTCCTCAAGCAGATTGGTTGCTGCTCCAGCTTCCAGCATCTACAGGCTCTTTTGTCTCCGTGATAACGTTGAAAGCTCGGCGACGGTTTTGTGACAGAAGCTGGCGTTTATGATAGACCTCCACTTCTGTGGTGGCTGGTACTAATGTCACTCAAGAATATAAAACAAACAGAAGAAGGAGGCCACATCCTCCTCATGTGTGCTCAAAGACTCTATGGGATCACGGCTTATCTTTTGTTTCAGCTCCATTTTGCCATTCACTTTGTGTCCAAATGTCATCAAGTATCAGCCTTCAATATAATCAATGTCTGAATACCCACAGTTGTTTGAGAGAGGACATTCCAAAGAGCTACAACACAATGCACAAATGATTCTCCCCTCATCTCAAATATCCTAAGACGATGTCCCTTGGTTTTTCCCTTTCTTCTTAGAGACAAAAGCCTCTCAGCATTGACTCTGTCAGCCCCTTTCAAAATCTTATGTATCATTGAGATCGCTTCTAATTCTTCTAAGCTGCTAGTGAATAAAGATGAATTTTACTCAAACTCACTTTAGAGGACAACATCATAATCCCAGGATTTAACATAGTGAGTAGATACTGCACTGATTCCTCAGCAAATATATACTTAGCATGCAAAATTCCTCTGGAAATTCATATGATCACGTCCAAATTATTAGTGTATTCCTAGGAGGCAACTACCAGTAACACCTTTAATATGGTGAAATGTTTCCCAAAGTGAAAGAGATACATAACTCAGGCAACGAACAGAAAATGAAACAGCTGTTAGGGAAGTGGTCAAAGGGAATTTCAAGGACCAAATCAAAATAATATGGATACTGGAAATCTGAAATAAAAACAGGAAATGCTGGACTTGATCATCTGATCAGGGAGTGCCTGTGCAGGAAGGAACAGATTTAACATTTTAGGACAATGACCTTTCATCGGAACTGGATAAAGTAATAGGTGTTAAACAAATATAGAGGCAGGTAAAAGAGGGTAGAGGAGGAAAAAACAAGGGCTTTGTGACAAACCAAGGAGATTAAGTGACAAAGGAATAATGATGCAAAAAAAGGGAGATAATCAAGCAGCAGGTAAAATAAAAGATGAACCCAGCTTAGATGCAAATGATAAGAGCAGAATAATTAACAGCACTTGCTGACTAAAAATTGGAGCAATAATTAAGATTATTTAACACAAGTGACTCAAATTTTGTGCTTAATCATGCTGCTGTCCTTGTAAATTATGTCCACAAAGTCAGTGGACTTCCCTTTTTCTGACATCAGTTGCTGTCAGACATCAATCCCGAGGTACCCCTGGAGTCCAGCAGGGATAACATCAAGTGATTGTTCATCGGATCACATCAAAAGATTCTCACCGACGGCAAACAAGTCCAATTTTTACTCCAAGCATGTTGTATTAATGTATTTTATGTATCCATCAGAAGCCATCGCAATTCATACATTTGTAAAGCTCAGTTTTGAGTGACAAACTGTTTGTTGAGCAGCAACTTGATGGATTACTACTGAAAAGACCGCCCAGTATCAATCTAGACACTGAACTTGGACTTGGCATTTACTTCTAGTAGAGTCAAACTTGTAAAGTTATCCTCACAAATATCTAGGGACCAGTATCAAAAATGGGAGAACTGTTCCTCAGTCTAGTCAACAACAATCTGACATAGTTAAGCTCACAGACTTGTGCAGAACAGGCAATGTGCCAGACTCCTCCATTACTATCCCACATATTCATGTGCCAGTGACAGGACAGAACACCAACCTTTGCCGCATTGTCATATACAAAGGGGAGGGAATAGATTTGAAAATCCTTATCATAATCTCTAGATCTCATGAAACCTCATGGCATCAGGTCAAACATAAACAATGAAACTTCCTCCTGGTTATCACTTAACATGCTCCCTTAGCTGAAGAATCAGGCTTTCCCCCGGTTAAATAACACTCAGTAAATTGGCAAATTGATTTATTATTGTCACATATACCAAGGTACACTGAAAAACTTGTCTTGCATACTGTTCATATAGATCAATTCACTACAATGATGTATTAAGGTAATGCAAGGGAAAATAAAATCAGAATGCATAATGAAGTGTTACAGTTACAGAGAAGATGCAGTGCAGGTAGACAATGAGGTGCTGACATAATATTACAGATTGTAAGGTAAAGAGTTCATCTTACCATAGGAGGGAACCATTCAGTAGTCTTATAACAGTGGGATAGAAGGTGTCCTTGAGCCTGGAGGTATGTGCTTTCAAGCGTTTTCGTCTCCTGCCCAATGGGAGAGTGGGGAAGAGAAAATATCTGGGCTGGATGGGGTCTTTGATTAACTGAGGCAACAACAACTGTAGACAGAGTCCATGGAAGGGTGGCAATTCTCCCCTCCATGATGTGTTGAGTTGTGTCAAAACCTCTCTGCAGTTTCTTGTCATCCCAGGAATTGCCACATCAAACTTTGCTGCATCCGAATAGGATGCTTTCTATGTACTGTTACATACCTCAAGGAGATCTGGTGACTTTCTTGTGAGAATGCTGTAATGGTCTTTTGGAGGTCACCTGATGTAATTTTCCCACCAATGTGAGGTCACGTAATGACATGTTCACCACGGGTATAAAAGGGAAGACTTCTGATGACGCAGTTAGTTTTCCATTTAGAACGTTAATGAGGTACTCCACTCCGCTGTGTATTTGCAGTATGACGCAGTTTTGATTTTAAATGGAGTTTTATGTTCTAATGTAAGATACAGAAGTCTGAGCCAGCAGTTTGACAATCGCTGCCAGGTTTGTTAGTGTATCTTTTCAGTAGCATTGCAGAGTGAAGGCTTCATTGACGAACAGGATATGAAGGATTAAGAGAAATTGGGAATGTTCGGCAGTTTAATAAAGAATCCAATTTATTGAGTCTTCGTTGAAGAAGTAGCGACCTGCATCGCAGATAACTCTTGCCGAAAGAGGAAGGTAGTTCATGCAAGGTTTTCTCTAGAAATTAAGATCAGTTGTTTTAAGCCATTTATTTCCTTCATCGTGAATCCTTTGGACAGAACCAACAGGAAAGTCATGTCTATGAAGAAATCCTTCTCCAGAGAAGTCTCTCCCAATCGAACGTATAAATCCACTGGACTTTCGAATTCACCATTTTAAGAACTGTCTCTGACTTTATTGCTTTAAGAACTGTTTTCACATTTAACGCTTTAAGAATCAGTGTCGAGTGACGATTTGTTGAACGGCCACATAGCGGTTAACTTCCGGTTAAGGTTTTCATTTGTTTTTTATTGGTTATCCGCGTTTAATAAATGTTTGGTTGTTTTTATATAACCTGTCTCGATTGATATTCAGTGTTGCAGGTTACGTAACAGTACACTAATAAGATCTGGTGATAGTCAAAGGGGATATGCCAAATATCTTTAGTTCCTGATGAAGTAGAAGAGCTGGTGAGCTTTCTTGTCTCTGGCATCACTGTTGTTGGACCAGGACAGTCCATTGGTGATGCTCATCGCTCGGAATCTGAAGTTCTCAACACTCTGAATCACAGCAGCATTAAAATAAATGGGGCCAAGTGCACAGCACCTCCTTCATGACGGCAATGATCAGCTCTTTGCTGACACTGAGGGAAAGATTTTGGTGAGATTGAGGTAAAGGTTGTTGTCATGACACCTGTCATTAGGGTCTCTATCTCGTTCCTGTGCTTTGATTCATCATTGTTTGAGATATGGCTTACATATCATCTGCAAACTTGAAGAGAGTTAGAGCAAAATCTGGCATGAGTGTATAGGGAGTAGAGTAGACAGTTCAGGATAGAGCTTTGTGGATGCCATTGGTGAGGTGTTCAGAATCAGAATCACGTTTATTATCAGTGGCATGTGATGTGAAATTTGTTAACTTAGCAGCAGCAGTTCAATGCAATACATAATCTAGCAGAGAGAGAAAAAAATAATTAAAAAACATAACAACAAATAAACAAGTAAATCAATTACATATATTGAATAGATTATTAAAAATATGCAAAAACAAAAATACTGTATATTAAAAAGGTGAGATAGTGACCAAAGCTTCAAAGTCCATTTAGAAATCGGATGGCAGAGTGATCAGCAGCACTGGGGCTCCACAGGGGACTGTCTTGTCTCCCTTTCTCTTCACCATTTACACCTCGGACTTCAACTACTGCACAGAGTCTTGTCATCTTCAGAAGTTTTCGGATGGCTCTGCCATAGTTGGATGCATCAGCAAGGGAGATGAGGCTGAGTACAGGGCTACGGTAGGAAATTTGTCACGTGGTGTGAGCAGAATTATTTGCTGCTTAATGTGAAAAAGACGAAGGAGCTGGTGATAGACCTGAGGAGAGCTAAGGCACCGGTGATCCCTGTTTCCATCCGGGGGTCAGTGTGGACATGTTGAAAGATTACAAATACCTGGGGGTATGAATTGACAATAAACTGGACTGGTCAAAGAACACTGAGGTTGTCTACAAGAAGGGTCAGAGTTGTCTCTATTTCCTGAGGAGACTGAGGTCCTTTAACATCTGCCGGACGATGCTGAGGATGTTCTACGAGTCTGTGGTGGCTAGTGCTATCATGTTTGCTGTTGTGTGCTGGGGCAGCAGGCTAAGGGTAGCAGACACCAACAGAATCAACAAACTCATTCGTTGGGCCAGTGATGTTGTGGGGATGCAACTGGACTCTCTTATGGTGGTGTCTGAAAAGAGGATGCTGTCTAAGTTGCATGCCATCTTGGTCAATGTCTCCCATCCACTACATAATGTACTGGGTGGGCACAGGAGTACATTCAGCCAGAGACTCATTCCACCGAGATGCAGCACAGAGCGTCATAGGAAGTCATTCCTGCCTGTGGCCATCAAACTTTACAACTCCTCCCCTGGATGGTCAGACACCCTGAGCCAATAGGCTGGTCCTGGACTTATTTCATAATCTACTGGCATAATTTACATATTACTATTTAACTATTTATGGTTTTATTACTATTTATAATTTCTGGTGCAACTGTAACGAAGACCAATTTCCCCCGGGATCAATAAAGTATGACTATGACTATGACTATGACTATGAGAGGGAAAGAAGCTGTTCCTGAATCGCTGAGTGTGTGCCTTCAGGCTTCTGTATCTCCTACCTGATGGTAACAGTGAGAAAGGGGCCTTTGTGAGACACTGCTTTCGAAAGATGTCCTGGGTACTTTGTAGGCTAGTGCCCAAGTTGGATTTGACTAGATTTACAACCTTCTGCAGCTTTTTTTGGTCCTGTGCAGAAGCCCCACCATACCAGACAGTGAAGTAACGAGTCAGAATACTCTCCACGGTTCATCTATATAAGTTTTTGAGTGTATTTGTTGACATGCCAAATCACTTCAAACTGCTAATAAAGTATAGCTACTGTCTTGCCTTCTTTATGACTACATCAATATGTTGGGACCAGGTTAGGTCCTCAGAGATCTTGACACCCAGGAACTTGAAGCTGCTCACTCTCTCCGTTTGTGATCCCACTATGAGGATTGGTACGTGTTCCTTCGTCTTACCCTTCCTGAAGTCCACAATCAGCTCTTTCATCTTACTGACACTGAGTACCAGGTTGTTGCTGCAGCACCATTCCACTACTTGGCATATCTCACTCCTGTACACCCTCTCGTCACCACCTGAGATTCTACCAACAATGGTTGTATCGTCAGCAAATTTGTAGATGGTATTTGAGCTATGCCTAGGCACACAGTCATGGGTATACAGAGCTTAGAGCAGTGGGCTAAGCACACACCCCTGAGGTGCACCCATCTGCTGTTGCTGCCCATCTTACTGATTGCAGTCTGTTGGTTAGGAAGTCAGGGATCCAGTTGCAGAAGGAAGAGTTGAGTCCAAGGTCTAAGAGTTTAGAGATGAGTTTGCTTGGTATTATGGTACTGAAGGCGGAACTATATCAATAAACAATAGTCTAATGTAGGTGTCTTTATTGTCCAGATGGTCCAGAGATGAGTGTAGGGCCAAGGAGATGGTTTCTTCCACAGTCTCATTTTGGCAGTAGACAAATTGCTGTGGATCAAGGTTGGCTGGAAAGCTGGAGCTGATGCCATAACCAGCCTCCTGAAAACATTTCATGATGGTGGATGTCACCATGTAGAAGTCATCAAGGCACACAATCCTGTTTTTCATAGGTATGAGAATGCCACTGATCTTAAAGTGGATGGGAGCTTCAGACTGAAGCAGGGAGAAGTTAAAATGCCAGCTGCTTTGTGCAGGATCTAAGGACATGGCAAGAGACACCCTCCAGGCCAGATGTTTTCTGTGTGTTCATCCTCTGGAAAACTGATCCTATGTCCATAGTGGTGACTGTGGGGTTAGGTTCATTAGAAGCTATCAGAGTGAGTGGCAACATCCAATCCCTTTCTGATCAAAATGTGCAAATTTGAAACAGCAGTAAAGCATGGAACTCTGTTGTTGTGAATGAAGTGAAATATGAAGCTTCTTCCACCGATAGTAAATTATGCACCTTGAGGCAGCCAGTTGGTAAAATGGTTTCAAACAGGTTTTTTTTTCCAGTTCTATAAGGCTGTTTTCATTGGTGAATAAGTGTAGGCTCCATTGATTTGAAAAGTTAGTCATACAGTGGAACTCCCCACACTCACATGCCAATCTGGTCAATATACACTCTGTGGCCACTTTATTCGGTACTTCCTGCACAAAATCCAACAATATCTACAATTCTTTGAGGAATGTGTATTTTATCCAAAAATCTTAGGTTTCTTTTATTTTAGATGCCAATCATCAAGAAATATTGAACATTAAAGAAAGTAATTTAACTAATTAGCTCTGAATTATTTTACTAATGTGCTACATTAGTGGGTTCAACAAAAGCTGTTTCATCACAACAACCACAATCTCTATCTTCCTTGCTATACCATCACACCTAATCTACAGCAAACTCTTCTGTTAATTAGGGTTAATTTACAAGAACTTTTGTCATCTTCATTCCTGGATGAAGATCAGCCAGCATCAATTATTAATTCTGCATATAGGCTGATTTGGAAGACAATCTCCAAATTGTTTATAGCTCTTTTAATGAAGCACATGAGATAATCTGCTTTACACTAAACAGGTAAAAGACAATCTGCCACTACTGCACCATACTCTCCCTGCCAGCATTGACTATAATAAAATTTTGGAAAGTATAGCTCACTGCCCATATGTTCAGAGCCAGCTCTAAGGAAAGGCAGAGATCGATAATGAAATTCACCACCCGTGAGCAAGCATACCCTTCAATCAACTGAGATAAGGAGTGCGTAAAGGCCAATACCTCAAATCCAGTAATAAACTCATGTTTTACCTAACAGCAGTAATTGTTTGTTCTGATATATGCTTTGAATTCATAGAGTATTTTCTTAAGGTACCTCAAAGAATTTAACCAATATTACCAGTGCTGCCTCTGCAAAATGCTTCAAATCTATTGGCAGGGTAGACAAACCAACATCAGCATCTTCTTCCAGTCCAATATACTCAGCCTGGAACTCCAATGCCTTGGAGTGGAAAATACTACAAAAGGTAATGGATTTGGCCCAGTACATCACATGTAAAACCCTCCCAACCATTGAGCACATCTACATGAAACGTTGCCATAGGAACGTAGCATCCATTATCAATGATCCTCATCACCCAGGCCATTCTCTTTTCTCACTGCTGCCATCAGGTAGAGGGTACAAGTGCCTCAGGACTCACACCACCAGATTCAAAACCAGTTACTACGTCTCAACCGTCAACCTCTTGAACAAAAGGTAATAGCTACACTCATTTAAGGATTCTTTTATCTTGTTATTTCATGCTAGTTATTTATTGCATTTGCAGAGTTTGTTGTTCATTGATCCTGTTTACAGTTATTGTTCCATAGATTTGCTAAGTATGCTAAGAATCTCAGGGTTGTATGCGGTAACATGTATGTACTCTGATAATAAATTTTACTTTGAACTTTGAATGAGATCTGATCATGCTCAACTAGCACCTTATGCCTGTTTCAAGATTTCTGAAGTGAACATCACTACGAGCTCTATTATGGTAAGAAATTTTCACAAGGAAGAAAGCACTTAAAAAAATGTGACATTCACGCCAACTCACAATGTTCAGCTAAACTGAGCACCAGTTTTCCGCAGTGGAAGCAAATGGAGGACAGAGCAAGTGGAAAGGGAGAAAAACATATCGGAGAACCCACCCTCTTGACCTGCCAAGTACAGTCCATTTACCTATTCCACCAGTGGTAGAATCTGCAGATTCCACAATGGCTCATCAGTTACCACAGTGCCCCAGGATCTAAAATGGAAGCAAATCATCTCCAGTTCCAAGATACTGTCTGAGATAAAGATAAAGTAGCTGGTCCAACTGATAATAATGACATTTTATGAGACATCTGGTCCTTCCACATGATACTTATGTACTACATTGGTTCAATCTATTTCACTTCTAAAATAGAATTGCCCCAATTTCTTAATGATATTTATTTTCAAACTTCAAATTCTTTGAGTTCTATTCTCTAGGAGAACAATTCCTCTGATTCCTTAACATGACCTGATGCTTGCTTTCAGAGCACAGGATTTCACTTTAGGCCATATCAAATAGTGCATTTGTATGAGCATAGTGCATTGAAAAATGCAATGTAAATGTCATTTGCCTCATTTTGCATGCTTGTTAAATTCAAAACTTATGAAAACAGATACTGTTTGACCTCTTGAGTATTTCCAGCATTTTTTGTTGCATTTATTTCTGATTCCCAGAATCCCTAGTTTTTTTTTGCTTTTGAATTTTGTAACATATGATTATAATAGATAGCTTTTGATCTCAGTTACCTTGCACTGAATTGCTTCATCTTTGAGAGGCAATTCCTTTGTACCCTATTTCTCTCATCTGTTTTTGGCAACGTGGAAACAAAATGCCATTTACATAAGCATTGTTCTGTGAGTTTTCACAATGCACAAGATCACATTGCACCAGTCCTCGTGTCTGAATCTACTTAAACACACTTCTGGGGACAAAAGTGAAAAAAGAAGTTTACTCTTCCAGAAATATGTTACATTCTGGGTCTCATCCCAATATTTCATCTTCTGTTTATGCCAGGCAACAGTTTTCTTAAGCAGACTTATGAAGTTGTTCTCTTTATTCACTGTACATTGGATTACTCATTTTAGCAATTAACAGATTGCAGTGTGTTATTTGCTGGTGAATATGTGGGATACAAATTAGAGTCTTCCATATTCTGTCTGAAGTAAAAATTACCAGACCACTGACTCAGTGAATTCCAGCTAAAATTACCAGAATATTTATTACAGATAATAAGCTGAAGCAAAATGACATAGCAAAGTGCTAACAGAGGGTAATAATCAAACATAATGTTGGAGAACTCTAAATAAGAAATGAATGACCAAGCCAAAATGATCTCTTTATTTGCAAGTGTTTTTATCATAATCTCTGGAGGTGATAATGGGAGGATATTGCTTCTAGCATTCTAATTTTCACTCCACATGAAGGCTAGGTATCATGCAACATGAACGATCCTGACAATGTCTGTGGTTTATATATGGCTTGGTTTTCTTTGAAGATCAAACAGTTTCTTCTCAACAGGCAGGCAATCAAAATAGCCAATTTTACATTTAAATAGACAAGGCTTCTGGGCAGCCATTTGGTCTTTTTGATATAAGACATCAATTGAATACAGCTCTGCATGTGTGGTTAAAATAAAAGACATAGGAGATATACCTTTGCCCTTCAAAGAACCAATAATTTGATTAAATTAGTAAAGTAGGCTTATTGAAGCTTTGAAGCAGGAACACCTTTTTGTCACCTCCTGCATTTTTCCAAGGAAGTGCTCGCATTCCATCTTTAGTTCCAACAATTTTATATATGATAATAAATTATTAAAATTGTAATGACCCCAAGTAATCTGCTTGCATAATTTGGTATGCTCTTGACATTTTGTGCACAATTTCTTATGACAATTTTTTCCCATGAGGAATTTATGTGTCTATGACTACAATAGTTTGTCAGTATAGATCTCATGAAAGTACAACCAGTCTGCCGGTGTTGCATACATTGTTCAAAATGCTTCTGTGAGTTTAGGAAAAGGAAGCTGTGCTGGCATATTAATAGACCAAGTCAATTCGGCTCAACTCTCGACAAATCTGCATTGAATTCTTACACCAAACCATCCACCAGAAATGTCTTTTTACCTCTTCATCGTAATCTTGTATAATTACTTTTTATCCTACCAGTTGAAAAGTGAAGTTATCAAAATTTACATATTCACCAATACTCTACAACTCTAATCTCACTATTATGTACTGGATCAGCACATTAGAGGAACCACTTTTTAAATGACAAATATTTATATTGTATTTAGGAAGGTTATTTTAAGAGTTCCATGCTCTTGTGGTGTGTTACAGTCTAGAAAAGAACCATTGTTGTTTGTCTTTTGTCATACCCCTATGAAGAATATTTTCATATGGAAAGGCACACAACCCTAATCACGGTGGGCCAAATGGTTTGTTTCTGTGCTGTATAACTCAATGGCTTGTCTTTGATGTAAACTTGTTGAAAGTTTTTTTTCTTACTGCACTCATTATAATTTTTCTAGCAGTAGTTTCTCAGTACTTCCTGTCTCTATTGCTAAAGAATGGAATTTTGTCTATTTTTGAAGCATGATTGTAAAGAGAACTTGGGCCAACCTGGAACCCCACAGAAAATAGCAAAATTGCTCAAAACCACAGCGGTAGAGTGGTTCATGCACACAGAAAGAAATGCTGATACAGGACCATGTGTTTCCATTTGTGAGCACATTAATTCAGTGCTGCTGCCAGCACATTGCTGGATGGGTAAACACAGACCATGTCAGCCCTCATGGGTGTCATGATAGCTGTGGAGTAGAGAAAGACTGCAGAAAGATATTCTCACAGAAAGGGCTTAAAAAGTTTGGTCAGGGAAGCTCCTGTGTTCCACTGAGGGAGCAGACCTTTTTAGAAGACTTTGATAATTTCCTTTAGCAATGAGAATTCCCAACCTTGGAGCAATGTCAAACACACACACACACAAACTGCTAATTAGACAACCTGTATTCCACCCACACTCCTCACTCTCTTCAAAACCAACTCCCAGCCTGACTGCTGCATTGGCCATTGAATCCCTTCCATCTCTACTGGAAGTCAAGTCACTAAAAGGTGAGATATTGAAAGGGTTACTCATTATCTTCATTTTTTTTCCGTTTTGTCTAAGGCAGCAAGGAGTAGAGAAAGAGCAACCACACAGGAGGTACTGCTCACGAGAATACTCCATCATTAGCCTCAATGAGATCATCATCCTCATTGTGAGTGGAAGTACCAGTAAAGCTCAAATCACTTCGTGAGCATAGGAACTCCAAAACAAAACACCAAATGATGGTAGTTCTCATGAGAAAAGCAGTAATTGTGTCAGATCATTCAGTTCTAATGAAGAATCATTGATGTGAAATATTATTGCTGTCCCCACAGACACTGCCTGAATTATTTCTTGTACTTCCTGTTTTAATAAAGGTACACTGGACCCTATATCATGCCAAGTGTGGACTGTTCCCATGGGAATAGTACAGAGGTGAATGCATGGCATGGCAAGATCAGATATGATCAAGCATCCAATGATTTATCACACAAATGCAAATTAATTTCTAATAGCTAATAGTTCAAAAATTATGTTGACAGGAATAGAACAGGTTTCTGGTAATCACTCACTGCAGAGAACAAAATTAGAAGACCTCTTATGAATAACATTGTTTTGAACATTGCAAAACAAAACAAAATGTTTTGGATTGCAATTTTAATGGAAAGAAGTTGGGATTCAACTCTCTATTTCAAAGTTCAATGAGATACATTTCCAGAAGACAGCAAAATCAGAACAAACAATGCAACATGTGCTCTATAGCTATAAGACTCTATGACTCTATAATACTTTGTACTACTATAAACAAGTCTACAAAATGTCCACATAATGCAGAGAGTCTGTATTTCTTAAGCAATTCAGAGCAGCATCGGTCAGTAGAATGTTACATCCAACAGGTCAGTCCTGTATGTATTCTCCTACATTGTATTCCTTTTGAAAGACTTCAGTTGCATTCTAGCTATCTACATTTTTTACTCTGATAATATGAAAGCAGCAGGTATTTCTTCTCTTACTGAGGTTAACTTTGAAACATCGAAATTCTGCGCAGGACTTCAATATTACAGAGTTAACCATAACAAACCCCAAATTCTTATAGTGCAACAAGTAAATGCATCATTCATGCTATCAAGTGTCTTGGTTGGTTATAGATCAAATAACAGCCAGAAAGTCTCTGTGCCATTTAGGCGCAAACTCATGGCTAAAGTTTAATCTGTTTTGGAGAAGATATTCCCTGAAGGTGGTAGTACACGGAAACAACAGGAATTCTGCAGATGCTGGAAATTCAAGCAACACACATCAAAGTTGCTGGTGAATGCAGCAGGCCAGGCAGCATCTGTAGGAAGAGGTGCAGTCGACGTTTCAGGCCGAGACCCTTCGTCAGGACTAACTGAAGGAAGAGTGAGTAAGGGATTTGAAAGTTGGAGGGGGAGGGGGAGATCCAAAATGATAGGAGAAGACAGGAGGGGGAGGGCTAGAGCCAAGAGCTAGACAAGGTGATAGTCAAAAGAGGATACGAGAGGATCATGGGACAGAGGTCCGGGAAGAAAGACAAGGGTGGGGGGGGGACCCAGAGGATGGGCAAGAGGTATATTCAGAGGGACAGAGGGAGAAAAAGGAGAGTGAGAGAAAGAATGTGCGCATAAAAATAAGTAACAGATGAGGTACGAGGGGGAGGTGGGGCCTTAGCGGAAGTTAGAGAAGTCGATGTTCATGCCATCAGATTGGAGGCTACCCAGACGGAATATAAGGTGTTGTTCCTCCAACCTGAGTGTGGTTTCATCTTTACAGTAGAGGAGGCCGTGGATAGACATGTCAGAATGGGAATGGGATGTGGAATTAAAATGTGTGGCCACTGGGAGATCCTGCTTTCTCTGGCGGACAGAGGGTAGATGTTCAGCAAAGTGGTCTCCCAGTCTGCGTCGGGTCTCGCCAATATATAAAAGGCCACATCGGGAGCACCGGACGCAGTATATCACCCCAGTCGACTCACAGGTGAAGTGTTGCCTCACCTGGAAGGACTGTTTGGGGCCCTGAATGGTGGTAAGGGAGGAAGTGTAAGGGCATGTGTAACACTTCTTCCGCTTACACGGATAAGTGCCAGGAGGGAGATCAGTGGGGAGGGATGGGGGGGATGAATGGACAAGGGAGTTGTGTAGGGAGCGATCCCTGCAGAATGCAGAGAGAGGTGGGGAGGGAAAGATGTGCTTAGTGGTGGGATCCCATTGGAGGTGGCGGAAGTTACGGAGGATAATATGTTGGACCCGGAGGCTGGTGAGGTGGTAGGTGAGGACCAGGGGAACCCTATTCTTAGTGGGGTGGCAGAAGGATGGAGTGAGAGCAGATGTACGTGAAATGGGGGAGATGCGTTTAAGAGCAGAGCTGATAGTGGAGGAAGGGAAGCCCCTTTCTTTAAAAAAGGAAGACATCTCCCTCGTCCTGGAATGAAAAGCCTCATCCTGAGAGCAGATGCGGCGGAGACGAAGGAATTGCGAGAAGGGGATGGCGTTTTTGCAAGAGACAGGGCTTAGAAGAGGAATAGTCCAGATAGCTGTGAGAGTCAGTAGGCTTATAGTAGACATCAGTGGATAAGCTGTTTCCAGAGACAGAGACAGAAAGATCTAGAAAGGGGAGGGAGGTGTCGGAAATGGACCAGGTAAACTTGAGGGCAGGGTGAAAGTTGGAGGCAAAGTTAATAAAGTCAACGAGTTCTGCATGCGCGCAGGAAGCAGCGCCAATGCAGTCATCGATGTAGCGAAGGAAAAGTGGGGGACAGATACCAGAATAGGCACGGAACATAGATTGTTCCACAAACCCAACAAAAAGGCAGGCATAGCTAGGACCCATACGGGTGCCCATAGCTACACCTTTAGTTTGGAGGAAGTGGGAGGAGCCAAAGGAGAAATTATTAAGAGTAAGGACTAATTCCACTAGACGGAGCAGAGTGGTGGTAGAGGGGAACTGATTAGGCCTGGAATCCAAAAAGAAGCGTAGAGTTTTGAGACCTTCCTGATGGGGGATGGAAGTATATAAGGACTGGACATCCATGGTGAAAATAAAGCGGTGGGGGCCAGGGAACTTAAAATCATCGAAAAGTTTAAGAGCGTGAGAAGTGTCACGAACATAGGTCGGAAGGGATTGAACAAGGGGTGATAAAACAGTGTCGAGGTATGCAGAAATGAGTTCGGTGGGGCAGGAGCAAGCTGAGACAATAGGTCGGCCAGGACAGGCAGGTTTGTGGATCTTGGGTAGGAGGTAGAAACGGGAAGTGCGGGGTGTGGGAACTATAAGGTTGGTAGCAGTGGATGGCAGATCCCCTGAGTGGATAAAGTCGGTGATGGTGTGGGAGACAATGGCCTGGTGCTCCTTAGTGGGGTCACGATCGAGGGGTAAATAAGAGGAGGTATCCACAAGTTGTCGCTGTGCCTCGGCAAGGTAGAGGTCAGTACGCCAGACTACAACAGCACCCTCCTTATCGGCGGGTTTAATAATAAGGTTAGGATTAGTGCAGAGGGAGTGGAGAGCAAAGCGTTCCGAAGGAGTGAGGTTGGAATGGGGACAAGGTGCAGTAAAGTCGAGACGGTTGATGTCCCGTCGGCAGTTAGCGATAAAGAGATCCAGAGCAGGCAGAAGACCAGAGCGGGGTGTCCATGAAGAAGAGGAGGGTTGAAGACGGGAGAAGGGGTCATCGGTGGGGGTGGAAGAGTCCTTGCCGAAGAAGTAGGCTCGGAGACGGAGACAGCGGAAGAAAAGTTCTGCATCGTGGCGAACACGGAACTCGCTGAGGTGTGGGCGAAGGGGGACAAATGTGAGGCCCTTACTGAGAACAGAGCGTTCTGCCTCCGACAGTTGAAGGTCGGAGGGGATGGTAAAGACCCGGCACGGATGAGAGCTGGGATCAGAGGGGGGAGGGGCGAGGCTGGGTGTGTCAATGGAGAGGGGAGGGTTGGGGTGAGAGGAAGATGGAGCCTCTGAGGGCCCAGGAGTTGACGGTGGGATCTGAGGAAGACGGGGCTGCGGAGTGGTGGTGGGGGAAGGGGAGACGGGAGTCACAACAGCAGCACATAAAGACCCGGCCTGGAGTTCAAGGCTGGCGTTGCAGTACACGGAAATTCTTTTTTTCACTGTCAACTAAATAGTCTAAAAGAAGTGTGAGATCCTATTTAATCAATGTTATCATGTATGATATTAAGTGCAGAGACATTTCCAATAAAATATACTTACAGTTAGTGGCCACTTTATTAGGTACCTTGTGCACCTAATAAAGCATTCATGGTCTGCTGCTGTAGACCCTCCATATCAAGGTTTGAAATGGTGTGTGTTCCGAGATGCTGTTCTGCATACCACTGTTGTAACACAAGGTATTTGAGTTACTGTCACCTTCCTTTCAGTTTAAACTAGCCTGGTCGTTCTCCTCTGACTGCTCTCATTAACAAGGCATTTTCACCTACAGAATTGCCACTCTCTGGATGTTTTTTTTTGTTTTTGTACCATTCTCTGTAAACTCTAGAGACCATTGTATGTGAAAATCCCAGAAGATCAGCAGTTTCTGAAATACTCACAACACTCTGTCTGGCACCAACAATCATTCCACAGTCATAGTCATTTAGATGACATTTTTTCCCCATTCTGATGCTTGGTCTGAACAATAACTGAACCTCCTGACCATGTCTGCATGCTCGCATGCATTGAGATACAGCCACAAGATTGGCTGATTAGATATTTGCAAAAAAAATGCAGATGTAGAAGTGTACCGAATAAAGTAGCCACTGAGTGTCCTTGAACAATATGTAATAAATATTCTTGTTTCCCATGCACTACTTGCCTCTATGGTAACCTTTTCCTCTTCAAGTAATATTGAATGCCATAACTCTGCTGGTCAACCTGAGGTAGTTTTAATCTTGTTTGTTGTGGTTGCAAGTTAACAGGGCAAAGCTTTAGCAATAGAGTCTTGTATCAGAAAAACAAGGGAAAAAACTGCAATTTCCTGCTGCATATTCATGCAGAAGTTAAACATAATTTGACAAATAAACTCATCTTGGGCTTCCAGCTGAGTACAAGTATCAATTTTAACTGACATTTCGATGACAAACTCCGCCATCTTCGTCAAGGATGATGCCTAGTCCGGTGGCATATATACTCCCATCATCCATCCCTCCTGACTGGTGGGTCCTCAGCCAGTCAGGTTTCTGCTGTCCCACCTTCTTTACAATTGAAATCC
Source organism: Mobula hypostoma (assembly GCF_963921235.1). Taxonomy (NCBI): domain Eukaryota; kingdom Metazoa; phylum Chordata; class Chondrichthyes; order Myliobatiformes; family Myliobatidae; genus Mobula; species Mobula hypostoma. The sequence goes on along the minus strand of NC_086099.1, from coordinate 39,468,284 downwards.
AGTTCTTACTTAGAACGAGATCTGTGTCTTAGTTAAAATTCTTATTCTCTAGTCTTGTTTCAATGCCTTCCTGCAGCAGGCAGTCTCAAAAGACTAAATTATGTTTTTTTAAAACATAATTTATTTAGATTTCTGCACGATTCTTGTCTGCAGGGATGAATATTGCAATGTTTGTTAATGGTGTAAATATGGGAAATTTCTGTTCGCCAGTGACTTTTTTAGAGTGGAGGTTTGTAAAGGAATGAGATTTTCCTGGCTGCTGCATTGTAAAAGGGAAATTGATTGGAAAAATCTGTACATGGTGATTTAGGGATAAAAGCAGCATAAACAAGTTAAGCACACTTTCTCACAAAAGTAAAGTTCCACAATTAGAGTAGTGTTATGCAGATCAATATCTGAAAACAAAATTTGGTGATAGATTCCACCTGCTTCGGAAACCGACTTAATGCTTTTGATCGGGTTCATTACATTCGTGCTGCAACCTAAAGATTGTTCTGATTATGCTTTTGATCTTAAATGATATACTTAATGAGCACAGGTCTTCATTGATGTTGCTATTTATTGATTATAATATAGCTAATGCCCTGTTAAGGAGTCTAGCCTTGTAACAGTAAACTAAATATTGTAATAACCTGTCATCTTTGCCATTTTTTGAACAAATATCACACGGTGTAATGTCTTCAAAGGATAATAGGTCAAACAGATTAAATATCCAGCAAAAGAAAAAATACAGTTTCACCATATCTATTGCCAAACTTTTCAGACTTTTAAGTGAAATTGGCCCCAGTGCTCACTGACTGACTAAAAACTATATAGCCACGGAGGTCAACTTGTGCTTTTGAACATAGTTTCCACTTTGTCAACACGAGCAGACAAATGATCTCTGAGGGTTAATTGTTTCTTAATTAGAGCTTGGTGTGTCTGTTGCTCAGCATCTTTAATTCCTCATATGCTAATGGAGGATATCAGTTACAAAGGGGAAAGTTGTTATGGAATTCAGACTTAAGAGTATATTTGTGCTACTGACTATAGTTGATGAAATACAGAATCCACTATGTCTGAGGGGAGCTGGAGACACCCTTCCATAGTACTTACGTCCACTCACAGTGTTTTCCTTTTTTATGTCTTCACAATTTTATTAAACTCCGTTTCGTTGTTAGCAACATTTTCTGACTCTACTCAGAAACAAAATGACCATGCAAGAGGTTTTGAAGTCAGACTTGTCCAGTGGTAATTACTATTTTAAAATCAATTGTCTACCACTAGCTGACTTTGTGGGTAAGAGTATTGCTCAATGTAGAGCAGGGGTCTCAGGCTTTGCTCCAATCACGCTCCAATTGCTGATCTCAGGTTAGGGGAGAAATACTAATGCTATGGTTACCTTCAGGACTCCTAACTTAAAGAATCAATAACAAATCTTCGCAATAATCACCCAGTTGCATATCTCCGAAGAGCCCATCATGGACTGGAATTTAGTAGAATTTTAGAAAATAGTAAAACCGTGACTAACAAGGGAAGTCAAAGCTGTTGTAAAGGCAAAAGAAAGGGCATACATCAAAGCAAAAATTAGTGGGGAGATAGAGGATTGTGAAGTTTTTAAAAATCTACAGAGAGCAACTAAAAAAGCATTAGAAGGGAAAAGATGAAATATGAACGCAAGCTAGCAAATAATATCAAAGTGGATAGGAAAAGTTTCTTCAATTATGTTAAAAATAAAAGAGAAATAAGAGTGGATATAAGACCACTAGAAAATGAGGCAGGAGGAATAATAACAGGGGACAAGGAGATGGCTGATGAACTAAATGAGTATTTTGCATCACTCCTCACTGTGGAATATACTAGCAGTGTACCTGATGTTGTAATGTGTGAAGGAAGAGAAGTGGGTGCAGTTACTGTTACAAAAGAGAAGGTGCCCAAAAAGCTGAAAGACCTAAAGGTACGTAAGTCACCCGGACCAGAGGAACTGCACCCTAGGGTTCTGAAAGAGGTAGCGTTAAAGATTGTGGTGGTATTAGAAATGATCTTTCAGATATCATTGGACTCTGGAATGGTGCCAGAGGACTGGAAAATGTCACTCTGCTCTTCAGCAAAGGAGGAAGGCAGCAGAAAGGAAATTTTAGACCAGTTAGCCTAACCTTAGTAGTTGGGAAGATGTTAGAGTCAATTGCTAAGGATGAGGTAATGGAGTACTTGGTGACACAGGACAAGATAGTACAAAGTCAGCATGGTTCCCTTCAGGGAAAATCCTGCCCGCTGAACCTGTTGGATTTCTTTGAGGAAATTACAAGTAGGATAGATAAAGGGGATGTAATGAATGTAATATAGTTGGACTTTTAAAAGGCCTTTGACAAGATGCTACACATGAGACTGCCTACCAAGTTAAGAGCCCATGATATTACAGGAAAGTTACTAATGTGGTTAGAGCAGTGGCTGATTGGTAGGAGGCAGCAAGTGGGAATAAAAGGATCCTTTTCTGGTTGTCTGCCAGTGACTAGTGGTGCTCTGCAGGGTCGGTGTTGGGACCTCTTCTTTTTATGCTGTATATAAATGATTTAGATGATGGAATAGATGGTTTTGTTGCCAAGTTTGCAGATGATACGAAGATTGATGAAGGGGCAGGTAGTGTTGAGGAAACAGGTAGGATGCAGAAGGACTCAGACAGATTAGCAGAATGGGCAGGGAAGTGGGAAATGAAATACAATGTTGGACAATGTATGGTCATGCACTTTGATAATAGAAATAAATGTCTGGACTATTTTCTAAACAGGGAGAATATCCAGGAATCTGAGATGCAGAGGGACTTGGGAGTCCTTGGCAGAACACCTTGAAGGTTGTATCAGTGGTGAGGAAAGCAAATGCTATGTTAGCATTCATTTCAAAAGGTCTGGACTACAAGAGCAAGGATGTGATACTGAGGCTTTATAAGGCATGGGTGAGGCCTTGCCTTGAATATTGTGGATAGTTTTGGTCTCCTCATCTTAGAAAAGATGTGCTGGCATTGGAGAGGGTCCAGAGGAGGTTCACAAGGATGATTCCAGGAATGAAAGGGTTATCATACGAGGAACGTTTAATGGCTCAGGGTCTGTACTTGCTGGAATTCAGAAGGATGAGGGAGATCTCATTGAAATCTTTTGAATGTTGAAAGGCCTAGACAGAGTAGATGTGGAAAGGATGTTTCCCATGGTGAGGGAGTCTAGGACAAGAGGGCACAGCCTCAGGATAGAGTAGCGCCCTTTCAATACAGAGATGCAGAGAAATTTCTTTAGCCAAAGGGTGGTGAATTTGTGGAATTTGTTGCCCATTGCAGCTGTGGAGGCCAGATCATTGGGCGTATTTAAGGCCGAGATTGATAGGTTCTTGATTGGACATGGCATCAAAGGTGACAGGGATAAGGCTGGGATCTGGGGTTGAGAAGGAGATAGAGAAAAAGCATCAGCCTTGGTTGAATAGTGGAGCAGACTCGACAGGCCATACTCCTGCTCCTGTCTTATGGTCTTGTGGTCTAATGCGTGGGGATCTCATTGAAACCTATCAAATAGTGAAAGGACTAGATGTAGTGGATGAGGCTGATATAGAGATGATGTTTCCTATGGTGGGGGTATCCAGAACTAGAGGGCAGAGCCTCAAAATTGAGGGGCAACCTTTTAGAATGGAGATGAGGAGGAACTTTTTTAACCAGAGGGTAGTGAATCTGTGGAATGCTCTGCCACAGACTGTGGTGGAGGCCAAGTCCATGGGTATACTTAAGGTGGAACGCAGGATCAGCCATGATGGAATGGCGAAGCCGACTTGATGGGTTGAATAGCCTGATTATACTCCTCTGTATTATGGTCTTACGATCTTATGAACATATAAGTACTTTGATAATAAATTAATTTTGAATATTGAACGTTGACGATAAAAGAAATAGAAGGGAGCAAGAGCATTCCTCAACTTGTTCCATAAAAAATATTTCATAATTTTAAGGACTTAATGTGATAGAACACTACTAATATTTTTTGCTTTATCTTTGGCTTTTAGTTAGGATGTTATATTTTGCTTACTTTTATGCTTAATGGCTGCAAATCACAGATAACAGTCTGCAATGCGTGTTACATATGTTTATAAATCACTTGTTACTCATATTAATAAATCATTGCCAGGTAAATAGTAAATTATGTATCTGTTAATGTAAAGTAGTCTGCTGTCGTGGGTTCTAGCAATATAAAAAAGGAAGATATAACTTAATCTCTTTCTTATTACTGGAAAACTATACTATTATTTTTACTTTTGAATTTCAGTCATAACATCATTTACTATCAAGTACTGGGCAAAAGAGTATCTGCTGACTTGTTAGTGAAAATGTAACCCTAGATCAGAGAAGTGAAATAATTAATGGCAAATAGTATGTTTAACTTCTTAATGAGAGAAAGCTCAGAGATCAATTACCTTGCAGGAGCTAAAAACATCATGACTGCTTTTCTTTGAGGACAGATTTAAAGGTGAAATAGTATCTGCCGTGAACTGCAGCCCAAAAGAGTATTTAAAAAGAAATACTTCTGGAGCCTGTACCTGACTGTTGAACCCAAGCGGAGGGAGGTGAGGAAGATAGCAGTGACCTTGCAATGGCCTAACTATCAATGGCGAGTATCTATAGCAGAACTGGATTGGGTTTAAAGTGAACATTTGAACATCTGCTCAAGAAACCTGAGGGCAAATGATAGTTTCACATGTAGGTATTCAAACACCCTGAGGTTGGAAAGGCTGGCTAAGTTTCTGACAGACGTGAACTTTCTGCTAGCAGGTACACTCCCAGCCATCTGTCTACAGAACTAGCTGTACGAGCAGGATGAAGGAAGGAAAACATCCGGGAAAGCCGGAGACCCTTTTATTATTTCAATAACTGTCCCACGAGACTGCAGAGCAGGGCAGGGTGCTTGAAACTGAAACTGAAGGTTGAAACCAGTTGGTGCGTCATGGACGTTCAGTCTGTTTCTGAAATTGCTTGGGAACTTTGTGACCTGGGGCAGAATGGGAGATCAGAAAATTTCAACCTAAAGGCAATAATTGTTATATCAAAATAAAAGAGAAAATGTAATGGCAGTCTACTAGTATTGCTGAGTTCAGTTACAAGAGCCTCTGGTTCCCCTTTCTTTGTACTAACGTCAGCTTCATTGTCACCTTTATTTGTATTCAATACAGTATTTTGCAAACTATAACTTGTAAGTTTGTCTTCACCCTTTCAACTGATTCTTTTCTCTCTGTATTCCTTTCCATATCCTTCTTTCTATCTCTTCTCTGAACCCTTCATTTTCATTTCACTTGCCAACAGTGAGTGTAGTTTAGGTCAAGCACGTACACATTTATCAGAGTACCTTAATAAGCAGGATACAAATATCACTTCAGGATTAGTTTGAAATAAAATTGCATTGGTTTCAGTGTATTAACTGGAATAATTTTCCCAGCATTTATTTGATTCAGTAGATAATAAAATTAAAATTGACTGCAGTGTAAAAAAAATATTAAAAATATTTGTTAAACATAATGGTGGAAAAATAAAACCAAAATGCAACTGACAAATGCTTAGAGCTATATTAGAGTAATACATTCATATTAGAGCTATCAGTAGAGTAATACATTCAAAAGTGTTCCCAAGAAATTTACGTAACAGAATTTGGTACTGGGTCAAGCGAAAAGAATCAAGGCTAGTTTGTGTTTGGGGCCTGGCACCTGAGTCTGTCCATTGATCTATTTCTGCAGCTACATATTTTAGAGCCTTGGTGGCCCAGTTGTCTTGAAGGACTGTCTACTGTGCAATGCACTATCACGAGCAGCAACTAGCTTTTAGGCGGCAGACCATGAGGTTCAGGACCCAGACTGTCCAAAGGGCTTTTGGTAGGTCACTGCTGTCAAAGGTCTTTGAACTGATGGTCAGAAATATTTAGATATTTAAATTCACTTGGGTGCATTTAGAAAATGATAAAATATTAGATTAAATGTAAAAAATATTTAAATATTTTTAAATGTGCTACAAAAATTAATTAAAATATTAGAAGAAAATTCATCTCTACGTTTCACTCTTCACTCATAATCAACCACTCCATTCAAGTGAATCGTTATTTAAGCCAACCCTCCCTGATCTGGGGTTAGAGAGCTGATGTGAAGTACTCACAGATTTGGAATGAACACATTGGAAGAGATATTCATATGTATTGACCTCTGATCTCCAGCTTATTTTCTAACTTCCTTACTGTGATGTGTGGCCACAAAGGTCAGGAATGTACTGACCTCCCCCTAGCAGCTAGCTTGATATTTTGCTATGGAACATCCTCAGAGATAAGGGATAGACCTGAATGCAATGGATAGGAATAGAATTTTTTTTTTATGGCTTTGTTCTTTCAAACATTTACTTCCAGGAAATTAATGTTGCTCACCAGGATGTTGGTCAATCAGTGTAATAAACTACTGCTGGACAGATGGGAAATAGAGAAAAAAATCAAGCAAATATTTAGTATACAGTACATCTTCATTCATTATTATGACCAAATATTATTTTTCTTAATTATGTTTATAAAATATCATGGAAGGTCTTTTCAGAAAGTACATAACGTTTTCACTGATCTCACCCATTATAATTTCTACCTCAGGTATTTTTGTGTGGAATAAAACAACAATTATTTGATAGGATTGAAAAACGGAAGTTGCCACCTTGCTCATGGGATCTGCACAATGCTTAGTATTAAATCTAGATAAGACCTCAGGATACAGTTGATATTATTTGAGAGACCATAGACTATGGAAAAATAAAGGGGAAACAAAAAAGATGGGATTTCTCCAAGATTTGACAGACTTAATTGCAAAATAAGTAGACAAAATATGAAACTTTGTGATATTGTATACCTTAAAATGAAAGCTTTTGCTGTCACCTAACTACTGCCTTATATTCTAAGAATCATATCTATATGTTCAATAAGAGCATGAAGTTATGGTCAGATTCCAGTCATAACTTATTTTCTCTTTTTGTTATACCCACACTGAGGGATCATAAAGGTCAAATTGTTGACTTCAACTCAATCTTCATGAAGGTAGTGCCTTGATTCCAGATTCCAAAGAACAGAATGATTGCCAAAAATTCACGTTACAGCGGGCTATGTTCACAGAGCTCTTTGGAACAATTTTGGAATAGAACAGATAAAGGAGAACAGCAAACATTTAGAAAATGTGCAGAACTCTGAATGTGCTCCTCAACCTCTTATGTGCTTTGAGTTACATTCCATGTTATACACACACTCTAGGAATGAAACAAATTTAACTGCATTCACAGAAGTAAATTACTTGGACTGCTGGCACAGAAGCAGATCCAGAAACATAGAATTAGAACAAGAAAGATCACAATAATTTAGAGAGAAGACCAGAGAATAGTAAAAGAAGAAGACATAATATTCGTGCAATGAATGAGTAGATAATGGGAGAAAACCAGTGGAAAAAGAGAGTCATATCACTACTGTCAATTTTAATTTCAGTGTCTATCTGTTTCGGCTTCATTCTTCACAGTTTACTGGACAATATTAAGAAAGCTAAAGGCTGAACTTGCTGAGATCAAATAACAAATTTATTTTTTAATAAAAGTGATGAAGTCAAATGAGTGTTCTTGAGAAGAACTTAAAAGAGTTCTGTATTATAGATTATTATACACAATACCAATTGTGCAACAAAAGCCAAAGAAATTTCAATGATGCTCATGTGGAAAAAATTGGACTATGTATGGTGAGTGTATCTGTGCTGTAGGAAGGATATCTCCCAGAACAAATCTGTCTCTGATTTCCCAAAGCAGCATTCCCAGTACTTGATTTTCTATTAATATTATTGTTTGCCAAAATACCTCTGAAGCGCATTCACATTCATAGCTTGACACTATGATTGTTATAAACTGAAACTTTCCCTGTATACACACACCAGATGAAAAGCATGATTTTAACATATTCCGTACAACTACCAGCTGTCTGCATGATTGAGCGTCATTTAATTCTAATTCCACTTGATTTCAGAATTTACATTTAATGTCATGAATGTATTTTTTTTTCTTTTTCTCTATTACTGCGAGTGTTCGGCGAGAAAAAGAATGGTGGGAGATTGCTGTTCATTGTCAGTAATTACAAAGACTGCACTTCACAACTCATAAATCACAATCTACAAAATGGTATTGTTGAGTGAACTCATCCAAGTTTCTAATGGTACTCATATACCTATGATCCCAGTGTGGCACAATGAAAAGACAAAATTCTATAGAGTGATGTGCTGGCTAAGTGGAGCATTACTTTTGATCCTTTCCCTTTTCAGTGATGCTCTTTTTTACTTAGAGAGTGGTTGGTGCGTGGAATGCACTGCCTGAGTCAGTGGTGGAGGCAGATACACTAGTGAAGTTTAAGAGACTACTAGACAGGTAGATGGAGGAATTTAAGGTGGGGGGGGTTATATGGGAGGCAGGGTTTGAGGGTCGGCACAACATTGTGGGCCGAAGGGTCTGTACTGTGCTGTACTATTCTATGTTCTATGTTCTATGCTGAGATGGCATCATTGAAATAACTCCAGCAGATATGCATATTTATATAGATTCTTGCTCCAATGTCAGAGGGAAACACAGGGTGACATCCTGGAATGATCCTAACATCTCAAGTGTTAAAAAGAAAATTACATATTTTTAGTGTAAATGAAAATTCAGGAAAAAAAGAGGTTACTCAGACAAGCTGATTGTTTTCTATCTTTGAATCTTTGATCAGAATCAGAAACAGGTTTAAGTTCACCTGCCTATGCTGTGAAATTTGTTGTCTTTGCAGTAGCAGTCAAATGCTATAATAATAGAGAAAACAAAACTGTGAATTATAGTAAGTATATGATGGTTAATTTAAGTAAGTAGTGAATTTTTTTTTAAAAAGTAGTGAGGTAGTGTTTGTGGGTTCAGTGTCCGTTTAGAAATCGGATGGCAGAGGGGAAGAAGCTCTTCCTCAATTGCAGAATGTGAGCTTTCAGGCTCCTGTACCTCCTTCCTGATGGTAGCAAGGAGAACAGGGCGTGTCTTAGGTGTTGGGAGTCCTTAATGATGGACTCTGCTTTTTGAGGCATCACTCCTGAACATGTCCAAGACACTATAGAGGCTGGTGCCCACGATTGGGCAGACTAAGTTTCCAGCTCTTTGCATGAGAAAATCTGCAGATGCTGGAAATCCGAAGCAACTATGGATTTCCAGCATCTGCAGATTTTTTTTTGTATTTGTGATTCTACTACTACACAGCGAAGTTCTCTTCAAGGGATGTCTAACTTGAAGAAGTTTAAATCTTCCCTTGAGTCCTGATGAAGTGCCTTGTCCTGAAACATCAACTGTTCACTCCTTTCCATAGATGCTGCCTGGCCTGCTAAGTTCCTCCAGAATTTTGTGTGTGTTGCTTACAACTCTGCAGCTTATTTTGATCCTGTGCAGTAGCACCTCTCCCCCCCATACCAGATGGTGATGCAGCCAGTTGGAATGCTCTCCACGGTACCTCTGTAGGGATTTGCGATTGTCTTTGGTGACATACCAAATCTCTTCAAACTCTTAATGAAATATAGCTGCTATTGTGTCTTCTTTGTAGCTGCATCGATATGTTGGGCGCAGGATTGATCCTTAAAGAAAATGTGACACCCAAGAACTTGAAATTGCTTCATTGTCAGTGATCCCTCCCAACCATCCAACAATCTCTTTCATCCCCTACCATCAGGCAGGAGGTACTGTAGCATTAGGTAGCAGGAGGGAAAGAGACCCTGTGGTAACGGTGTCTTGTTTGGCTGAATTTATGAGTATTCATATATGGTTAAATGACAATTAAACTTGAATTTAATTGAAATTGAATTGAATTAGGAGAAGAATTGTTAAGATGGGAAACAGCTTCTTCCTCCAAGCCATAAGACTACTGAACTCAGAGGTTCAAAGGCTTATTTTATTGTCAAAGTATGTATGCAAATATAACTCTGAGATTTGTCTTTGCCAGATTGTGAGAGTAAGAGTTCGGCAGTAAGAGTAAGAGTTCGGCACGGACTAGAAGGGCCGAGATGGCCTGTTTCCGTGCTGTAATTGTTATATGTTATATATTATATTCATAAAGTACAGAAAAGCATAGAAGTAGTGAAAGGAAAGACATCAATCCCCTCCACGCATGAAAGAAAAAGATACAGAAACGTGCAAACCCCTCCCTCGCACACAAGGTAACAGATCACCCACATGGAAGTACAGCAACAAGAACATCAAACCCCAAGCCCTCAGCCCACTGATCATCAACAAGAAAGAATGGTTGAGAACACTCAGAAAAACCTAGAACTGAAAGAGCTCAAATTGAACTACATTCCAATCCATAAATCTCAGATTTTCAATAACATCTCCAAGAACATCGGGGAGAACAGCCGCTCGAGCGCAGCGGGCTTTCTGAGAGAAGGGACTCAAACACATTGGCCCCTCGGAGGGGAACGACTTGATCCCTGTGGCTTTTCCCTCCGTCACTTAGGTTTCATCACATACGAAGCACCAGGAATGTTACACTGTTTACTTTTTAACTTGTGTCGTAAATGCACCTTTTTTTGTAACTTATTTGTGGCAATATTGGTTTATGTGTTTGTTGTGTGTAAGTTGTATGCGTTGTGTTGTGCACCTTGATCTGGAGAAACGTTGTTTCCTTGGTGGTATTGTGTACCGTTGACCTTGAACTTTAACCTTAAGAAGTACTTCTAGCAACTCCCAGTAGGAGGCCTATGAGGGCCGAGACAGGCACCATTTTCATTAAAGCCCTCATTTACCCCAAAGCTGCTGATGAAGAAGTGCCCCTGCCGTGAGGATTAGCTCTATTTGTCACATGTATATTGAAACATTAAAATGCATCATTTGTGTCAAATAAAATCAATTAATATTTTAGTTTGCTAAAAGAAAAATGTGAAGAACAAATGACCTATTGTTTTTACCTTTTTACTTGATCATTATAATAAAATATTCTGGCTTGAAACAAACTGATGCTTGGCTCTGACAGTGCAAATACAATTTAATATAACTTTAGCTTAAGACCAGAGGTCAATACCTAAGTTTTGAAGTTCACTTGCATATCTTGTCTTAGACAGTTTTCCTTTCCAAGACCCAGCTGGGCAGTAAATGAAACAGAGTTAAATTCAGTTTTCCAGGTATAGATACTACCCTGCTAACAAATATAACCAATCTCTTCCAGGATCAGTCTCCTTATTCCAGGATAGTTTTGAGTCTTGCAAAAAGCCTTAGGAAAAGACCGTGCTCCATTTGAGCTGACATGAGATATATTCATGTATATTAAATGAGTAGCGCACAGAAGTATTTCCTTGATATGGGGCAGTTAATGCTGAGGGACACTGTTTACAAACAAGAGCAGAAGGACGAAGAAAACAAAGTTTGTAGTTTGAGCGTAAGTATTCTGATGCCAGAGAAGATGAGTAAGTTGTTCAATTTTCTGATGTTCTGATTGAAAATACAGCTGTTTCAGAATCAGGGCTGCCTTTACTATTCCAACAACAATCAAGAGAAAATCTGCAGATGCTGGAAATCCAAGCAACACACACAAAATGCTAGAGGAACTCAGCAGGCCAGGTAGCATCTATGGAAAATAGTATAGTCGACGTTTCAGGCCAAGACCCAAGCACTTTGTGAATGTTTGCCTGCCTTTAATATTATCCTGTTCCAACAAAGTTTGAGTAATGTAGTGAAAACATATTAATAAACTTATGGAATTGTACATCTAAAACTTGTCATTAAACAATTTTATCAGTAATACAGACATTAAGTAACTCTACACAATAGTTGATTATTGTTCCTGATAATACTACTGTACAAAAATGCAATTAGAAATAAATCAATAAACATATAATTCAGAGAATTGCCTATGATGAATGAAAAAATTCTTTCCTTCTAGAATTTCACAATATAGTCTGAGAGATGAAGTTTAACATTTTGAGTTCTTTTGGTTCAAGTATGTTTCCTATAATAATGTTTGTTAATGACAAATAAGGGAATTTGGTGACTTTTATTAGGAATGAAAGCATCATTTACAACCTCAAAGGCTTCTGGAACTTACAATGGGGTAACTTTGTACTTTAGTTCTCATTTGCACCTTCTATCTGTGATCTGGGCCAGCTGGGTCTGATCAGATATTGGATAGCAAGGCTTAGGTTTGCACTTAATGGAACTTGGCCCTCATTAGTTGATAATAGTTATAGTATAAGTTAAAATGTCATGAGAGCTTGCAAAACACTTAAAAATGCTTCTCTGAAGCAGCACCTGAGTTAGATGAAGTGATTAACTAAATCTGGTGGCATCAGAAACTGTTCAGCTAAAAAAAATACAAAGTTTAATCCAATTTTTGGCCTACCTTGAAATCTTTTCACTAGTTTGGTGGTCTTAATCTTTGTAATATTGTATTTAAAAAGCAATGATATAATAATGGTATTTTGTGGAGTTATTGCAGTCATCATTTTGTGGCCATCCTTTCTTTTGGCAGTGTAACATGCATTTTTTGTAGAAATATGTTCTCTGTTTTCTCATTTTTAATTTGCATTAGAATTTCATCACTTCATAGAAGTTACCAAAAATAGTTAGGAGCATGCACCAATTAATCACCCTTAAATCAGAGGATTTTAAAAGAACTTTTCATGAAACTTCACAAAATTCATTAAATTAATGCTAGGGATAAGAAGAACTGAGCATAAATTTCTCAAGGTTATTTGCTTAGATTCAATTTCAATGCATTGTAATTGAGTCTCAAATATTTTCACATATTTTAAAACTGACTGCTTCATTGTAAATTAATGCCATTATGTTAGAATTGCCATATATTAAAGAAAGTTCAATGAGCTAAGCCATATTAAACATCTACATTAACTGCTAACTCTTTAATACTGAATATGCAAATTTCAATCAATTACTGCTAGCTTTCTGCTGCTAAAACATTTAATAACATACAGGTTGAAATCATTTAAATTTGTTACCCTGAAAATTGCTGATATCAGCATCATAATGAGTGGGGAATTGACCTTAATTTAAAAGCTTTTGTTATTTTCTGTGAACCAAAAATAAGACACTAACATTGATGTATTATCAATAACTCTACAAAGAGGTAAATTCTTCAAATTTAAGATAATTTTTATGACAGGGAAATAACAAAATTTTGCAAAAATAACCAACAATATAACCAGTATTGTTATTTTAAATCTTTAAATTATGTACATATACAGTTTAAAGTATATGTGAGCAAAAACATTTTTCAGTATTTGACAAAGTAGAAAAAAGTTGTCTTAAGACCCAACTTAATTGTCATGAGTTCACAATTTTGAGAAAAGAAAATAAAGGTAAATTCCTGTGGATGTCGTCCTGTTCAGCAGAAATGCTGTGGGTCCCTGAAAAAAATAGACAAATGCCACTCAAAGTTTCTCCAGATCTCCATTAGTTCCTTTACTGAACATTTGGTGGACAGACAAATGCTGCATCATTTATTCACTATCATTTCAGTCTTACAGACAAAAGATCGGGCAAAGATTACAATTCAAAAGTTCAAAAGTCCTTGCAGGATTATTTCCAACAGCAACATCCTTCCTCAAAAGTATCACACCTAAAAGCTTTGTAGTGCTTTGTGTAACACACAATGCAAGGGGCCCCATAATTTGACAATGCAACATGTGACACTGTGTCCGAAGTTTTGTGACTTCCAATCCCAATCCAGTAGTCTAAATGCAAAAATCTAGATGGGCACACTGAGGGAGCCCTGTATTACCTCCGATGTCGTTTGTCAGATGACCAAGGCTTCTTCTGATTTTACAAGTGAAAGTAAACGCTCTCAATTTTAGACAGAAAGTAAGATAAATTTCTGCTATGTCATGCTCAGACATTGCCAAGTGGACAGAGAAAACACCGCAACTCATGCTCAAAGCTCCCTGGAAAAAAATGCTACATTCTTATTAACCCATAGGATTCCCTGCCCAAGACCAGTCTGAATTAAAATAGGCATCCAGGAGGTTATTAATTAATTTAATTCTTCATAGCAGAAGCATGCAGAAACCAAGCACCATCAGCAGAAGAGGAAACCACTTCCCAAACTACCTCATGTCCAGTCTATCACACATCACATGTCAAAATTATCGGAGAGTTTGCTGAAACAACTTGGCTCATCAGCTACCTCAGAACCCACAAAATAGCATGGAAGCATATCACCTGGACTCTGAGAAACTAAGAAGTTGTTTCACAAAGGTTCGACATAGTGATCCAGCTCAACCTTCATGAAGACATATTAATTATGTGACACTGCTATCCAGCTTAAATGGAAGTATAGACAATAATTAGAGCAGGTTTTATGTTTTCAAGTTCCATTCAGTACTCCATCTATTAAATTATCTATTTAATATCAAGTATATGAAAAAACCATAAACTTTGAAGCTGAAAAATGAGGCAAAGACTGCAATTAGTCCATAGTGTTCATATCAAAGGCATGATTATGCCAAAGTTTCAAAATAAATTAATCAGAAATATTGGCTAATTATGACACATTGATCTATCAGCTCAGAAGATCTCATTTTCTTCTGAGGGAGTGCTTTCTGGTCAATGATACCTCAGGTTGTATCAAGCTGGATGACTGATGAAGTGAGGTGGGGCCAGCCAAAAGTGGAGGTGGTAGGAGATGGTTAATGAAGACACAAGAAATTACAGCATGGATTGCTGCTGTGGAGAAGTTGATAGTATGTGATATTGTGGATTCCTTTCACTGTTTACTTTTGGCTTCTCTGTGTATTCCATCAGGATAATGTATTTCTCTGTTCAATTGTTCAATGGTTCCATTTAATATCAGAGAATATACAGAGTATATGACCTGAAATTCTTGCTTTTCACAGACATCCACAAAAACAGAATAAAACCCCAAAGAATGAATGACAGAAAAAAGTTAGAAACCCGAAGTCCCCCTCCCCCTCCCACGCACAATCATCAGCAAAGCATCAACCCTCCCACCCCCACCTCCGCCAGTTATTTCAGCAGGAAACATCAGAGCTCACTACCTACCAAGCAAAGAATAGGAAAGCCCCCAAAGAGAGACTATAATCTGCAGCCCAACAAAAGCTATTGTTCACCTGACAATTTAATATGCCACAGGCTCTCTCTCTCTCTCTCTCACTTTCACTCTCTCTCTCACACACACTAACAAGGGACAGGGAGGTGTCGCCACAGCGAGAGGGGAAACCAACAAAATAGTCGCTATTATGATGTTACAGTCTGCTGCGTCTTTTTTATTGTGAATACACCAACTTGAGAATTAACAGCAAACTCTAACCCCCATCGAGAGAGTGTGATCACCCAAGTACATAGGCCTCCAACACCTGATCCACTGTTTAAGATGTTCCATTTCTCCCACGATGCCTCAGACGGCAACATCAGTACAGAATCGGCCCATCCATAGGGCCACAGGGCCTCACCCCAAAGGTGTGCATCTTCCGGTCTGCATCCTTGGGATATCGATAAACGGCCAGTTGGTGAGATCCGGGGAACCAGCACCACCACTGTAAAGAACTGTAGTTTCTACGTTTGGATGATCTTATGGAGAATTTTCCTCATATCTCTCTCATTCTCAGAGGCTTTGATAGGGTGATCACACATAGTCTTTATCCCAGGGAAGAGGGATTAAAAACTAGAAGTCATAGGATTAATGTGCGAAGTGAAAAAATTGAAAGAGATATGAGGGGCAACTACTTCATGGTTGGTGATATGTATATGAAATGAGCTACCAGAAGAGGTAATTGAGGCAGGTACATTAAATACATTTAAAAATCTTTTGGATGTAAATAGATAGGAGGAACTTCGAGGGATACGGGCTCAGTTTTTCAGATGGCCGAAGCTTGTGATGTTACAGTGGATGTGATGGTGTTGCATAAGGAAGATGGGGAGGTTTTAGGTATAAGCAAGCAAAATTAATGGGCAACAATATGGCAGACAGAATGTCACTTTGAAGTTATCTGATAGAATTCCATCAGTAGGCATGTTTGGACTTGTTGCTGCCTGTAAGGAGTTTGTACATTCTCCCTATGACCACGTGAGTTTCCTCCAGGTAATCTGGATTCCTCCCACAGTCCAAAGATAGGTTGGTAGGTTAATTGGTCATTGTAAATTGTCCCTCCATTAGACCAGGATGAAATCGGGGGATTGCTGGGCAGAGTGGCTCAAGGGGCTGGGAGGACCTGTTTCTTGCTGTATCTCTAAATTTAAAAAAATACATAAATAAAATTATCTGTGATGGGGCAAGCTTGGCAGTCAACTAAAGGAAGAGGTAGATAACAAATTCCGTCATATCAAATTGATGTGGTGAGAGAGGCGGTGGGATGCAGGCAACCAATTTCAAGTAATGGGCTTCCTATTTGTGAAGACGGGGATCTTCATTCATGGTCAGTTATAGGGTGGCTGGGGCATTCAGCTTGGAAGAAGGTTCAGATATACAGTCTGTGAAAAGTGGGTAGCTAACCCACTCTCTCTAGAGAAGACATTTTAAAAGATGGATTGTTGATACTAAATCTAAAATTTCAAGCTTCACCATTAATATTAATTTACT
The DNA here is from genome assembly GCF_963921235.1 of Mobula hypostoma. Classification (NCBI taxonomy): domain Eukaryota; kingdom Metazoa; phylum Chordata; class Chondrichthyes; order Myliobatiformes; family Myliobatidae; genus Mobula; species Mobula hypostoma. The sequence goes on along the minus strand of NC_086099.1, from coordinate 39,451,680 downwards.
TGGGGAAAAATAGCCTACATGCATGAAGAATCTGTTCAGTTTCCAATAGGAAGTTATTATATACCTTCTACATATATAGATTAATAAATAACAGAGCTGAAGATTTTAAACTTCTCAAGATACTAACATATGCCAGAGGTCTAATACAGTACACATATGAAAGTCAAAGGCCTTACATCACATTTACTTGGACTTATTTAATCACCGCAAGTGGAAAAGGAGACAGCCTTTGATTAAGATCAGCCAGCTGATCAATAAAGTCCTTGAACTTGTGTGAGTCACTGCTTGCTACTTTCTATATTGCTAAGCTGCAATGTTTTATTCATTGAAATCTCAGGCTTCCCTCTACAATACAGGTAAATGGCCAACACTATTATGATAAGTCACATCAGATTCCACATAAGGGTCATGCTGCATTTTACTAAAATTATGTTAAGTTGTGATTTTATTTCAGCACTTTAATCTATTTATGGGCTGCTGGTTTGTCTTTGAACCATCAACAATAGGCTGACATATTGATCCAAAAGTGAAGTACGAACTATTGGTCTCACCAAACCTCAGGAAATTTTTGACAGTTTGGCAATGTGCACATGCCTCCATTTTACCCTTGATAAATGAGCACAAGTTCATAAAGGGGGAAGTTCAGGGCAGTGACATGGTGCTTCAAAAACCTCAAGATTTAGTTGATATGAGACTTAAACAAATAAGAAATTACTTTCATTGATTAAATGTAGATTGAATTAGCAGGAAAAAAATGATGAGTCCTGGTAGGGTTATGTCCTTCAGTCATTGTTTAACTCAGTTTGACAGATCCAATCTGCTGAACCCAACGGAAGGCCAAAGATGTCGCTCTTGGGTTTTGTACAATACAAGAGCCTTTGAGGAACAAATCGAAAAGTTGCACCTTATCAACTCACAGCTTGAAGCCAGTGCTCTCATTTGGTCTTGTGTTACCAGAACAATGCTATTACAGCAGGCACAAGGCTGCTGTAACTATTAATTATAGGTATCCCACAGGCATAGCTATTGTTGCTTTTAAGACTTGACAGAATGAATCTTGTCGGCGTGACCTAGCAGATGGAAGGACTTTTCTTTCATCATTTCGTAGACGTGTAGGAAAGATATATAAAGTCCCTTGATGAAGCATTTTTTTTATTCTATTCAATTTGCTTGATTAGTCCAGGTTATCCTTTTTTGTTAGACTTAACAATATCCAACACCTTAAACGACATGCAAGTCAAGTACTTTAGAAGGGAAAACTGATGACATGAGTCACCAACTGACAAGAGGATGGACCCTATTTCACATACTGCTAATTTGAGTCACATGGATCTCCGTGTTATGTATTGATGGTGGGAAAAATGAAGCAGAAAATTTGATTTGAAAGGGGTTTTGTCCTGCTGTCACTCTGCAGCACATTCAGCTCAGCTTTCTGCATGTAAAATGGCATTGGCCCTTTTGTTGTATAAAATCTTTTATATTATCCATATTGTCCTTGTCTGATCGAATACAGTTCAGTCAAATCAATATGCCTCATCTGGGCTGTCATATCCAAATCATCAGCCGATATGTTTATTTTCAAACATTGCCCCAAATTGACTTCTCCAAAATTCTGGTGCATTTATTTTTTATTTCTGTTTTGAAACTATTTTTGGCACAACTAGATTTTTGGCTGACTTTTGCATCACCCTCAATTAATAATCCAAGAATAATACATTTTTCTCAGCAGTTATGAGTGGTGAGGAGCTCAAAAGATCTATTGTCTGAATGCTTGAATAGTTGAGGGTGAAAATAAACAAAAAAAATTCCAGTAAGCACCAACTTCTGAAAATATTCACCTAATTCACCTTTCATTTATGTATTTTTAAAGAAATTTGCATTTATCTAAAAAGCAATGTAGAGTTAATAATAAGCAAAAATGGAAATATAATTGCAGAGACCGCAGTGACACATAGATTTTGACTGTTGAAAAAGAGTCGCAACTTTATTATTTTATCAAGATACATTTTCTCCAAAGTGTAGAGTATATTGTCTAACTGCTGATAAAATTTTGTATATTTACATTCAAATAACATTTCTCTTAAAACTTCATTGGATTAAAATTTCTTAAAATCTAAGGTGCAGTTGGATTATTCTGCTAAATGTTTAAACTGCTATGGAATAACACTTACTGGTATTATTCACAAGGAATAAGGCAACCACAATGCATTTCAATAAGTTAGTCATCGCGTTCACATTTTCTTATATCGGATTATGAAACTTCCTCAAAGTGCTTTACTGAAAATTACCTTGGAATAGATTTTAAGTATGTACCTTCAATACAAAATTGCACTGATTGGTAAAATAGGATTTTATTCTTCTAATGTACTTTATCAGACACATTTATTAGTATAGTAAATTATGCAGATGGTGTCAAGATAGACAGCTGTGATTCTTTCTTTTTAAACTCCTGGGCAAGAAAAAAACAGTGATGATACCGACCATCTGGGAGAAGCAGGCTCTGTCAGTTTCAACAGCTGGACCTCATTAACATGCCATTTGTGGATTTCCTGACCAAAGCAGATGGCAGGGAAAGGCTGCCCAGTATTAAACTTGGACAGTGGGGAAATGTGATCAGTAGTTGCTGGTAGAAACCAACGGCAGAATGATAAAGTTTTCTGAGAGTTTGCTGAAATCCATTTACCATTCTGAGTCCAAAAGAATGTCTAATAAAACAAGTCTTCTTTGACTATGCAAGGAAATGTTTATGAAACTGCTGGCATTTGTCTGTATACATGAGAGTGGAATTCCCAATATTTCAGGGAATAGCCACGAACATTGAATTCGAGTTTTAAATTGTGTGCTCTTAAATCTGTTTAATTGTTTTTGATATTTTTCACCTTTGAAGAACATGTTTAATACCTTTAATATCTTAAGTATTTCAATAGCTTCTGTATGATTCAGAAAGCTTTCGAATGTCTGAAACATCGAGAATAGTTCAGATTTTGACCTTTGTTATACTAGACTGCTCTGATAGCATCCAGGAGATGTGGCTTAGCTGGGCATTAATATTATTCCACTTGGTTTTGGCCCAAACATGTGCAAGCAACAGGCCCTGAAATCACTAATCACAGATTGCTCCCAGATAATGCAATCAAAGCTCAGTTTGCAAATCTTCAGGCCTTGCTAATTTGGATTGACATCTTTGCCACCTGCAATTTATAATTTAATCAGCTAGATTGATATGATGTGATGAAAGTCCTGTTTTCCATTCAGGTGCAGTAGTAGTAGTGGTGTGATCACTTGAGGGGAATACAAAGTTTTCCTGAGGGATTAACGCAGAATGCCTGTGTGTAACTTTGTTTAATGTGCACTGGCAGGGACCAAAGGGTCCTTGATGGATCAGGATCAGAGTCCAGTGGCATGGAATGCAAGATGAGTGGGGCCCCTTCACTGCTGCAGCCTTCCCCTATCTTCAATGCAGCTGTGAATGGTCATCTTCTTCTGCCGGCTCCACCCTTGAAGGCTTAGTTGATTGCTTTTTGTCTGGAACCGTCCCTTGACCTTACCTCCATGGGTGGTGCAACCTGGAAGTAAGATCAAGGTAGCACCACCCTCGGGATCCCAGGAATGCACCAACTCTCCACCATGGCAAGGTGAAGATCCTCGGGGAAGGATAGTGTATCATCTCTCACAAAAGGCGACGATCATACCACTGCAGTTGAGTTGCCTCAGCAGCAATCGCCAAGTTGCACTCACATCTACTGTGATGAAGTGCTCTGAGAGGAGGTCATGGGCAGAGTCACCACAATAAGTCTACAGCAGGTGCAATCTCACTGGCTTCCCACTTAGACTTCAATCACCAGCACAGTATGTGGATACCATACAGAAAGTGCAGGGAAGATTTATAAGAATGTTGCCTGGACTGGAAAGCATGCCTTATGAGAATAGGTTAAGTGTTAGAGGATGAGAGGTGACCTGATACATGTGTATAAGATGATAAGAGGCATTGATCATGCGGATAGTCAGAGGCTTTTTCTCAGGGGAAATGGCTAGTAGGAGGGGGCATAGTTTTAAGGTGCTTGTAAGTAGGTACAAGGGGGATGTCAGGGGTAAGTTTTTCACACAAAAAGTGGTGGGTGCATGGAATGCACTGCCAGCGACAGTGGTAGAGGTGAATACAATAGGGACTTTTAATAGACTTTTAGATAGGTACATGGAGCTTGGAAAAATAGAGAGCTATGCGGTAGGGAAATTCTAGGCAGTTTCTAGAGTAGGCTACGTGGCCAGCACAACATTGTGGGCCAAAGGGCCTGTAATGTGGTCTAGATCTCAATGTTTCTATGTAACAACAGTAATATCTACCTTAGGGTGCTGTTTATTGACTACAGCTCAGCATTCAACACAATCATATCCTTAGTTCTAATCTAAAAGCTCCAAAACCTGGGCCTCTCTACTTCCCTCTGCAACTAGATTCTTGACTTCCTCACATGGAGACCACAGTCAATGCGAATTGAAAATAACATCTCTGTCTCACTGACAATCAACACTGGCACACCTCATTGATGTGTGTTTGGCCTACTGCTCTACTTTCTCTACACTCACAACTGTGTGTTTATGCATAGCTCAAACGCCATCTATGAATCTGCTGATGACACAACTATTGTTGGCAGATTTTTCAAATGGTGATGAGGCATGCAGGAGCGAGAAAGAACATTAGGACGAGTAGCGTATCTACAACAACCTTGCACTCAACATCAGTAAAGATCAAGGAACTGATTGTGGGCTTCTAAAAGGGGAAGGCAGGAAAACACATATCAGTCCTCACCAAGGGATCAGCAGTAGAAAGAGTGAGCAGTTTCAAGTTCCGGGATGTCAACATCTCTGAAGGTCTATCCTAAGTCCAACATATCAATGCAAATACAAAGGAGGCACAACAGCGGCTATATTTCATTCAGAGGTTGAGGAGACTTGCTATGTCATCAAAGACTCTCGCTATTTTCTGCAGTTGTACACTGGAGTGCATTCTAACTGGCTGCATCACCATCTGTTATGGAGGCGCCACTGCACGAGATTAAAAAAAGCTACAGGAAGTCGTAAACTCTGCCAGCTCCATCATGGGCACTAGCCTCCACTCCATCGAGGACTCCTTCAGAAGGTGCTGCCTCAAGAAGGCGGCATCTGTCATTAAGGACCTGCATCACCCAGGACTTTCCCTCTTCCCATTGCTACCATCAGGACGAGGTACAGGAGCCTGAATATACACACTCAATGTTTCAGGAATAGCTTCTTCTCCTCCACTATCAGATTTCTGAATAGACAATGAACCCATGAACACCACCTCAGTATCTTTTCTCTCTTTTTGTACTACGTACTTAATTTCTTTTATACATATCTTATTGTAATTTACAGTTTTTAAAATTATTAAGTATGGTAATGTACTGCTGCTGCAAAGCAACAGATTTCATGACATGTGCCACTGATATCAAACCTGATTCGGTTTCAACCCTCCTGCTGCTATACATATGTTCCATGCAAATTCAGAGTACATCCGATAGCGCGACTAACGTAGCAGCAGTACTCTCAATGGATACAATTAAATATTCCCGTTTCAGCCTGATACAGCCAAAAAGTGCAACTGCTTCCAAAGTCAGTACAGTCAACAGATATGTCTTAATGTGGAAACTACATCGATTGTGGTCGGAAGCGCCCACGTAGGATACCACAGAGGAAGCGCGGGTGCAGAGCGGGGTTACAAGTGCGCTTAAGGAAATGGGATTTTAAACTCCCTCTACTGACTACCTTGCTGGAAAATGTGCAGTCTCTGGTGAATTAAATCAATGATCTCAGAGCTAGGGTGCTGAATCAGAGGGACATTAGGACTGCGTGTGTCCTTTGTTTCACGGAATCCTGGTTAACCTCTTCTGTACCGGATGCAGCGATTCAGATCGGAAGGTTTACTATGGGATAGATCTATAGAGTCTCGCAAAAGCAGAGGTGGAGGAGTATGCCTCATGATCAGCTCTTCTTGGTGCAGAAATATATCAGTGCTGTCCCAATTCTGCTCACCAGACTTGGAATATCTAGCAGTAAAGGGCCATCTTTTTTACCTACCATGGAAGGTCTCTAGGGTCATTCTGGAAGCAATATACATTCCACCTCAGGCCAATGTCAAGCAGGCTTTAGATGGTCTGAGTAATGGGATCAACATGCACGAAACAGTGCACCCTAATGCCTTCACCATCGTTTTGGGAGGTATTAACTAGGCCCATCTGAAAAAATCACGAAGCAATTACAATCAACAGATAAATTGTAATACCAGAGGAAACAATACAGTGGACCATTGCTACACCACCATCAAGAATGCCTTCCGTGCTATTCCACGCCCTCACTTCGGCAAGTCTGATCACCTGGCTGTACTTCTACTCCCTGAGTATAGGCAGAGACGGAAGACTATAGCACCAGTAGTGAGGATCAAGAAGGTATGGACAAGGGAAGCACAGGAGTGCCTACTGGACTGCTTTGAATCAGTGGACTGGACTGTATTCAGGGATTCGTCTTCGAACCTGGACGAGTAACAAGAGTGTAGGAACAGATGTAGGGCAGAAGGAAGAAAAAGAAGATAGTAAAGTTGTTTGCATCGTTCGTGATAAACAGAGAGTAAGAGGTGGAGAATTTCTTAAATGCATTTATTTTAATACTAGGAGCATTGTAAGAAAGGTGGATGAGCTTAGAGCATGGATTGATACCTGGAAATATGATGTTGTAGCTATTAATGAAACATGGCTGCAGGAGGGGTATGATTGGCAACTAAATATTCCTGGATTTCATTGCTTCAGGTGTGATAGAATCAGAGGGACAAGAGGGTGAGGTGTTGCATTGCTTGTCCGAGAAAATATTACAGTCGTGCTCTGGCAGGATAGATTAGAGGGCTCCTCTAGGGAGGCTATTTGTGTGGAATTGAGGAATGAAAAAGGTGTAGTAACACTTAAAGGGGTTATTTATAGACCACCTAATGGGGGAGCGAGAATTGGAGGAGCAAATTTGTAAGGAGATAGCAGATATTTGTAGTAAGCACAAGGTTGTGATTTTGGAAGATTTTAACTTTCCACACATAGACTGGGAAGCCCATAATGTAAAAGGGCTGGATGGTATGGAGTTTGTAAAATGTGTGCAGGATAGTTTTTTGCAGCAATACATAGAGGTACTAACTAGAGAAGGGGCAGTGTTGGATCTCCTGTTAGGGAATGAGATAAGTCAGGTGATGGAGGTATGTGTTGGGGAGCACTTCGGGTCCAGTGATCACAATGCCATTAATTTCAATATAATTATGGAGAAGGATAGGTTTGGACCCGGGTTGAGATTTTTGATTGGAGAAAGGCTAACTTTGAAGATTTAGAAGGAGTGCACTGGGTCAATTTGTTTTATGGGAAGAGTGTAATAGAGAAATGGAGGTTATTTAAAGGTGAAATTTTGAGGGTACAGAATCTATATGTTCGTGTTAGGTTGAAAGGAAAGATTAGAAGTTTGAGAGAGCCTGGTTTTCAAGGGATATTGGAAACTTGGTTCGGAAAAAGAGAGAGATTTTCAATAAATATAGGCAGCTTGGAGTTAATGAGGTGCTCGAGGAATATAAAGAATGTAAAAAGAATCTTAAGAAAGAAATTAGAAAAGCTAAAAGAAGATGCCAGTTTGCTTTGGCAAGTAAGATGAAAATAAATCCAAAGGGTTTCTACAGTTATATTAATAGCAAAAGGATAGTGAGGGATAAAATTGGTTCCTTAGAGAATCAGAATAGACAGCTGTGTGTGGAGCCAAAAGAGATGGGGGAGATTTTGAACAATTTCTTTTCTTCGGTTTTCACTAAGGAGAAGGATACTGAATTGTGTAAGGTAAGGGAAACAAGTAAGGAAGTTATGGAAACTATGATGATTAAAGAAGAGGAAGTACTGGCGCTTTTAAGGAATATAAAAGTGCGTAAGTCTCCGGGTCCTGACAGGATATTCCCTAGGACCTTGAGGGAAGTTAGTGTAGAAATAGCAGGGGCTCTGACAGAAATATTTTAAATGTCATTAGAAACGGGGATGGTGCCGGAAGATTGGCGCATTGCTCATGTTCTTCCTTTTTTTAAAAGGGTTCTAAGTATAAACATAGCAATTATCGGCCTGTGAGTTTGACGTCAGTGGTGGGTAAATTAATGGAAAGTATACTAAGAAATGGTATTTATAATTATCTGGATAGACAAGGTCTGATTAAGAACAGTCAACATTTAGTTGTGCGAGGAAGGTCATATTTGACAAATCGTATTGAATTTTCTGACGAGGTTACCAGGAAAGTTGACAAGGGTAAAGCAGTGGATGTTGTATATATGGACTTCAGTAAGATCTTTGACAAGGTTCCACACGGAAGGTTAGTTAGGAAGGTTTGATCGTTAGGTATTAATATTGAAGTAGTAAAATGGATTCAACAGTGGCTAATGGAAGATGCCAGAGAGTAGTGGTGGATAACTGTTTGTCAGGCTGGAGGCCGGTGACTAGTGGTGTGCCTCAGGGATCTGTACTGGGTCCAATGTTGTTTGTCATATACATTAATGATCTGGATGATGGGGTGGTAAATTGGATTAGTAAGTATGCAGATAGGTGGCATTGCGGATAATGAAGCAGGTTTTCAAAGCTTGCAGAGAGATTTAGGTCATTTAGAAGAGTGGGCTGAAAGATGTCAGATGGAGTTTAATGCTGATAAGTGTGAGGTGCTACATTTGGTAGGACTAATCAAAATAGGACATACATGGTAAATGGTAGGGCATTGAAGAACGCAGTAGAACAGAGTGATCTAGGAATAATGGTCCATAGTTCCCTGAAGGTGGAATCTCATGTGGATATGGTGGTGAAGAAAGCTTTTGGTATGCTGGCCTTTATAAATCAGAGCATTGAGTATAGGAGTTGAGATGTAATGTTAAAATTGTACAAGGCATTGGTGAGGCCAAATTTGGAGTATTGTGTACAGTTCTGGTCACCGAATTATAGGAAAGATGTCAACAAAATAGAAAGAGTACAGAGAAGAATTACTAGAATGTTACCTGGGTTTCAGCACCTGAGTTACAGAGAAAGGTTGAACAAGTTAGGTCTTTATTCTTTGGAGCATAGATGGTTGAGGGGGGACTTGATAGAGGTATTTAAAATTTTGAGGGGGATAGATAGAGTTGACGTGGATAGGCTTTTTCCATTGAGAGTAGGGGAGATTCAAACAAGAGGACATGAGTTGAGAGTTAGGGGGCAAAAGTTTAGGGGTAACACGAGGAGGAATTTCTTTACTCAGAGAGTGATGGCTGTGTGGAATGAGCTTCCAGCAGAAGTGATAGAGGCAGGCTCGATATTGTCATTTAAAGAAAAATTGGATAGGTATATGGACAGGAAAGGAATGGAGGGTTATGGGCTGAGTGAAGGTCAGTGGGACTAGGTGAGAATAAGCGTTCGGCACGGAATAGAAGGGCCGAGATGGCCTGTTTCCGTGCTGTAATTGTTATATGAGTATGCTGCAGTTGTTACTGACTTCATTAAAACCTGTGTGGATGAGTGTGTGCCCACTAAGACTTACTTTACATTCCCAAACCAAAATCTGTGGATGAACCAGGATGTACATCGTCCGCTGAAGGCTAGATCTGTGGCATTCAAGTCTGGCGATCCAGGCCTGTACCAGAAAACCAGTTATGATTTGCGGAAGGCCATTTAAAGGTGAAGAGACAATTTCAAATGAGGTGGCATCGGATGCATGATAACTCTGGTAGGGTCTGCAAGACATTACTTCCTACAAAGCGAACCCAATAGCATGAATGGCAGCAATGCTTCACTACCAGATGAACTCAACGCCTTCTATGCACGCATTGAAAGGGAGAGCACAACTACAGCTGTGAAGATCCCTGCTGCACCTGATGACTCTGTGATCTCTGTCTCAGAGGCCGATGTTAGGCTGTCTTTAAAGAGTGTGAACCATCACAAGGAGGAAGGTCCTAATGGAGCACCTGGCAAGGCTCTGAAAGCCTGTGCCAACCAACTAGTGGGAGTATTCAAGGACATTTTCAACCTATCACTGCCATGGGCAGTTCCCACTTGCTTCAAAAGGGCAACAATTATACCAGTACATAAAAAAGAAAAATGTGAACTGCCTTAATGACTATACCCTGGTAGCACTCACATCGACAGTGATGAAATGCTTTGAGAGGTTGATCATGACTAGACTGAACTCTTGCCTCATCAAGGACCTGGACCCATTGCAATTTGCCTATCACCACAATAGGTCAATGGCAGACACAATCTCAATGGATCTCCACACGGCTTTAGACCACCTAGACAACACAGACACTTATGTCAGGCTGCTGTTCATCGACTATAGCTCAGCATTTAATACCATCATTCGCACAGTCCTGATGAGAAGTTGCAGAACCTGGGCCTCTGTACCTCCCCCCTCGACTTCCTAACCGGAAGACCACGATCTGGGCAGATTGGTGATAGCATATCCTCCTCACTGACGACCAACACTGGCGCACCTCAGGGGTGTGTGCTTAGCCCACTGCTCTACTCTCTATATACACTTGATTATGTGACTAGCCATAGCTCAAATACCATCTATAAATTTGCTGACGGTGGAATCTCAGGTGGTGACGAGAGGGCGTACAGGAGTGAGATATGCCAACTAGTGGAGTGGTGCCGCAGTAACAACCTGGCACTCAATGTCAGTAAGACGAAGGAGCTGATTGTGGACTTCAGGAAGGGTAAGACAAAGGAACACATACCAATTCTCATAAAGAGATCAGAAGTGGAGAGAGTGAGCAGTTTCAAGATCTCTGAGGATCTAACCTGGTCCCAACATATCGATGTAGTTATAAAGAAGGCAAGAGAGTGGCTATACTTCATTAGGAGTTTGAAGAGGTTTTGCTTGTCAACAAATACACTCAAAAACTTCTATAGTTGTACTGTGGAGAGCATTCTGACAGGCTGCATCACCGCTGGTATGAAGGGGCTACTGCACAGGACTGAAAGAAGCTGCAGAAGGTTGTAAATCTAGTCAGCTCCATCTTGGGTACTAGCCTACAAAGTACCCAGGACATCTTCAGGGAGCAGTGTCTCAGAAAGGCAGCGTCCAAGAGAAGAATTTCTAATGATCCAAGTTTCAATGTAAGTTCTGTGGAATTGCTGCTAATAAGCAATCAATCAAAAATCCAGCTCATAATGTGAAATCTAGAGTTTATAATTCTTTTGCTTGTTTGCACACCTTCTATGCTTGCTTTCAAAGCAAGCATAGAAGGTGAGCAAACAAAGCAAAAGAATTATAAAAACGTAAATCATCATAAATCATGAATCATCAAAACATAGAGGAGCCATCATAAATTTCCGTTGTCCCTGATGATCCTATGATTTCGGTCTCCGACCGAGGCCGACATACAAACTGCCTTCAGGAGGGTGAACCCACAAGATGCACTTGGCTCAAACAGGGTACCTGACCAAGTACCAAAGACCTGTGCTGATCAACTGGATGGAGTGTTCGCTCAGATCTTCAACCTTTCGCTTCAGCAGTCTGAGGTACCCAAGTGCTTCATGTAGGATTCAATTTTGTCTGTGCCCAGGAAGAGAGTCATGACCTGCCTCAATGTCTATTGCCCAGTAGCACTTACATCCACAGCGATGACAGGTTTTGAGAGTCTGGTGATGAAACATATCAACTTCTGCCTGAGATGCAACTAAGATCTGCTCCAATTTGCCTCTGGAGCAATAAGTCCACAGCAGATGCCATCTCATTGGCTCTTCACTCAATCCTGGAACATATGAGTGCATATATCAGGATGCTCTTTATCAACTGCATCTCAGCATTCAATACCATCATCCCCTCAAAACTAATCAGTAAGCTCCAAGATCTTCGCCTCAATACCTCCTTGTGCAATTGGATCCTCGATTTCTTGACTTTCTCAGTCAGTTCAGATTGACAACAGCGTTTCCTGCTCGATTTCCCTCAGCACAGGTGCACCACAAGTCTGTGCACTTCGTCCCCTGCTCTACTCACTATACACTTATGACTGAATGGCTAAGCACAGCTCCAATGCCATATTCAGGTTTGCTGATAACACGACTGTTATAGGCTGAATCAAAGGTGGCGATGAATCAGCGTGTAGGAAGAAGAGAGGAAAATCTGGCTGAGTGATGCCACAACAGCCTCTCACTCAAAGTCGGTAAGACTAAGGAGCTTATAATTGATTTCAGGAGAAATCCTCACTGGAGGATTAGAGGTGGAGATGGTCAGAAACTTTAAATTCATCAGTGTTATTATTTTGGAGGACCTACCTGGGCCCAGCACATAAAGAGTAATTACGAAGAAAGCACAGCAGTGTCCCTACTTCCTTAGGAGTCTGCAGAGATTCGGCATGACATCTAAAACTTTGACAAAGTTCTGAAGGTGTGCAGTGGAGAGAATATTGACTAGCTGCATAATTGACTGGAGACCCTTGAAAGGAAAATCCTACAAAAAAGTAGCAGGTACAGTCCAGTCACTCATGGGTAAAGCCCCCCCCCCCATCACTGAGCACACCTACATGGAAAGCTGTTGCAGGAAAGCAGCAACCATCACCGGGGATCTCCACCACCCAGAACATGCTCTCTTCTCACAGCTGCTATCAGGAAGAAGGTAGCGAAACCTCAGGACTCTCACTACCAGGTCAGGAATAGTTGCTACTCCTCTTGAACTAAATGGGATAACTTCACTTGCCCCATTACTGAGATGTCCCCACAACCAATGGGCTCACTTTCAAGGACTCCATCTCATCTTCTAGATATTTATTTCATTCTTTTTGTATTTGTACTGTTTATTGTCTTTTGCACACTGGTTGAACACCCAAGTCGGTGCAGTCTTCCATTGTTTCTGTTATGGTTATTATTCTCTAGATTTATTGAGTATGTCAATAAGAAAATAAATCTCAATGTTGTATATGCTGACATATATGTATATTGATAATAAATTTATTTTGAACTTTGAAAGAGATAACAATCTGTGCTAATTATTGCATCCAAGATTATTTTATGGCACTTCTTACATTAGTGCAAAGATCCCTCCATGAGTTTAATGGGAATGCAGCCTACTTGAGAGCTTGATGTAATTGCGATTTTCAAAGTTCAAAGATTTATATTAAAGTACGTTTACATATGTTGCCAAATACTACAATGAGATTCACTTTCTGGCAGGCATTCATATTAGAACAATTAAATAGAATCAATGAAAAACTATAAACCAACAAAGTATGACAAGTAGCCTATGTGGAAAAGAAGACAAACTTTGCAAATACAATAAAAATCTAATAATAATAATACTGAGAATATGAGTTTAGAATCCTTTAAAACAAGTCTATAGGTTATACTTTAGTCCATTTTCAGAACATAAGTTGACCTCAAATTTCCAGAGAAAAATATGAAAAACATTCCTCCAAATTCTTTGAATGCTAACACATTTGGAGTTTTCAAAACTGTGATCACTAGATTATTTTTAGTTAAAAGTATCAAGGGATATGGATCTATGGAAGGAAGTAACAGTGGATATGAGATAACTGAAGGGCAGGACAGGCGTTCATTGGGATAAATGGTCCATTCAAACTTTTAAATTCTCACTCATCTGACAAGAACATGTCTGAATGTGTAAATTGGTAACAGACAAGAGAGAATGAAAAGAACATCAGGTCTATGCTGCATACTGCCAGTGTTAGAAGATCAACCATATCAGAGCTGCTTTTCTCTCTGAATTCCCATTTATTTAGTAATTGAATTAGTAGGGTAAATGTTGAAATTTCAGATGTTTGTAGTTAGAAGTTGATTGTGAGAAATATCCTGTTTTTTGGAAAGTTATTTCTAAAAGTAAGATTAAATGCTTTAACATAAAATAACATTAGGTAAATTTGTAAATATGGAGCTTTTAAAAATAAATTGGTCATTCATATTTGAAAGTGCAATTCTTCAGGTCAGAAATTTGAACCTAAATACATCGTTTTGCATAAAATTCAGAAATTATCCTCTGTACCTCACATCCTTCTCTAAAAAATGAAATAACTTCATTGTACAAATGAAAATGGAAAGATAGAAACTATTACTAACAGGTTAATGGCCTCATTGTCTGATTCAGCATTTTAAAAATATTATTTTAATTTATGTAAATTTAAATTTGAGCCTCCTGGTGTCACACAGTTTCCTCTTCTGAATAAATTATAATATTTAAAAATTATACAGAAAATATCTCCATTTGCAGACTACCAATGAAAAATAATTAATATTTTAACAGCATGAGTAAGTATTGACTGAAAATCTTAATCAGATCTACAAATCTCTATTATTTGTAAAATGAGTATGTCTTCATTCATAGCAGAAAATAATATTGCACAGTTCTATTATTGTGTGGTAGATGATGCTGTCGCTCTAGTAACAAGCTTCCTGATTATGGTATTGGAAAATTTCGACACTTTGATTGTCAAATCAGTAATCATTAAATTATATACTCTACCCCCATCCACCCTGGATAGTCCTTAGATCACTGCCAAAAGCTAAACTGGTCGATCTGGACGGAGAATTTGTTTCTTGGACAAATTGGCAACTGCAGCTCCTTGGTAATAAACAACAGAGGCTTAAAAACAAATAGCTGTTAGTTTAATTTCATGTGTGCAGCACTTGCAGAATAGTATTGGATCAATGGATGCCTCAGGATTCCAAATGGTTCATTTTTCCATTTTCACCAATAATTACATCCCTTCTTGTGGCACCCTTCATGCAGTTAAGGGCGTTACAACAAATACCCTTCATTGTTTATCTAATTATTTTTGAGATCCAAGCATCACTACCAAGGTCAACATTAACTGCTCACCACTAATTACCCTTGAGAAGTGGGTGATGACTCTTCACTCTTAAGCCTCTGGAGTCTCTCCAGTGAAAGTGCTCCTTGGATGCTGTTGGAGAGGAAGCACATAGACTTAGACCCAGCAATGATGGACAATGGTGACATATGATATGAAAGTACAAGAAAGTAAAGGAATCCATGATGCAGTCCTTATTAGGAGAGCCGAGGTGGAGAGAGTCAGTAACTTTAAATTCCTTGGTGTTACCATATCAGAAGATCTGTCCTGGGACCACCAGTATATAAGTGTCATTTCAAAGAAGGCATGGCAGTGTCTCTAATCTTGTTTTCAGAAACTTGCACAGATTCAGCATGTCATCTAAAACTTGGACCAACTCCTAAAGGTATCCTGACTGGTTGCATCATGGCCTGGTATGGAAACATCAGTGTTCAAGAACAGAACAACCCACTCCATCACGAGAAAAAGCTAACCCACCATTGAGCACATCTACAAGGAATGCTACCATCCATTCTCGAGGACCCTCACTGTCCAGGCCATGTTCTCTCATCGCTGCTGCTCGCAGGAAGAAGCCACAGGAGCCTTAAGTTCCACACCAACAGGTTCAGGAACAGTTGTTACCCCTCAACCCTCAGGATCTTGAACCAGAGTGGATAATTTCACTCACCTCAACACAGAACTAATCACTGACCAGAACCTATGAATTTACTTTCAAGGATTTTACAACTCATGTTCTCAGTATTATTTATTTATTTGTTTGTTTGTTTTTGCTGAATTTTTGTATTTACACCGTTTTCTTGCAGATTGGTTGTTTGTCAGTCTTTGTGTGTAATTTTACATTTTATTGTATTTCTTTGTTCTACTGTGAATACCTGTAAGAAAACGAATCTCAGGGCAATGTATATGGTGACATATATATGCATAGACAATAAATTTATTTTGAACTTTGAATATTATGTGTAAGGGAGCCAGCAGGTGGTGGCATTCTAATCTATCATCAGCCCTTGTCTTTCTAGACAGGTGACATTGCAGTTCTGGTCGATTTAGTTAGGAAGGCTTGTGTGTGTTACTGGGGTGCATTTAGTTAATGGTGCACTGTTAATGATAGCACTGTCTGCCCATAGTGGAAGGAATTTATTTTTGATCTTGTTGATGGAAGAACTATCAAGTGAGCTGATTTTTCTAGCTGAATGTTGATCTTCGTAAGAGTTCTTGAAGAATCATGCTTCTGTCTAATTTTTTAAAGATGGTGGAAAAGCTTTTGGGTGTTAGAAGATGTAGAATATCCAAACTTAAACCTGCTTTTGAAGCCATGGTGTTTGTGAAGTCCATTTGAATTTCTGGTGTTACATAACCGATAATGAGTTAAAAGAACCAGCAGAAATGGAACACACCCGGAGTCTGGTTTTGCATTTAGCTAATGCTATTTTTATTAGTAACTATACAATACAGTGATATAAAACCAGATAAATGAAACAGGTTAGCAGTACTTATGCATATTCAGGTGTGTAAATATAAAACCCAAACTTCTTCAAGCTTAGGTGGTAAGGGATACAGTCTTATGATGGAATGTAAGATAGTTCAGTTCAATGCTCCGGTTAATTAATGAGAGATATTTATAATCCAAAAGGCGAATATTGTGAGAAGGCATTTACGTCAATATTCCACAGATTCCACAACTGCAATACCAGATAACAAGGGCTGTAGGTTTTATCTCCAAAGTTGTTCCACTCCACATACGAAGTATCACCGACAGTGATCTTCAATGAATATCCTTTCAACACAAGCGGTACCACACCCGAATTCACCTACGGGTCATCCCAAAGTGGTGGCCACAGGATACTCAAAAAGAATCCACGTATGGATTATCACCAACAGTAGTTTATCCCTGAGATACCGTCTTCAAGTGGTAAAACTACCAACCCAGGCAAGGATTATCACACACAGGTAGTTTCCACGCAAGGTTACCCCAAACACACAATTGTGATAGCCACTTATCCAGTTCCACGACATACGAAATAACTCCAACAGTGATTTGCCACAGGGGTGCCTTTCTTCAGTGAACTACCACACCCAAACAAGGGTAACACACAAGTGATATTCACAAAGGTACTCCCTCACAAGAGAACCCACTCCTGTGGATTAACTACGTGACAGTCACATCTTCGTATTTGAATGGAGCTCAAACTCACCCTCACGGGCTACGTAGAGAGAAAGTCCAAACAGTGATCTCTTTGCCACTAGGTTTCTTCTGTTTCAAACCTATCTCTCCTCTCTTCTCTTCCTGCAAACTTGTTCTAGTTGCAGAAAACTTGTGAGGGTCATTTATCAATACTCAGGATTGACCTCAACTCACCCCTTTTGGGCTACTGAAAGTTTAAACCAGTGACTGACTCACTGGTGTCTACCATTGACCGAATCCATCTTGACTCTGAGTATGTGTTTCTCTGTGTCTATAACTGTCCTTGTAAAAAGTAAACATGCTGCAGAGAAACCATAACATCGATTGTCCATCAAATACCTCCACCTCTCTCTCTCTCTCTCTCTCTGGAGCAGCTCAAACAGTGTCCAAAAGTCAGTCCCATTCTCCCGACATTTTAAAGTGACAGTCCACAGAAAATATGAACCTTATGGGTACATAACACTGGTCAATGGTAAAAGCCCCTACCACTACCACCAGGACTCTGACAGTAGATATCTCAATAAAAATAGTAAAAGCACAGAATGTCACCTCAATATCCTAGCACCTAAACATACATTGTTTTTGAAATTGTGATATTTTTCTACTAATTCCAATCAGATAATGTATTTGTCAGTTAGGTTATAGTCTCTTTGACAACAGGGGTCAAACATTTCTTTTGTGATTTTTTTTGTCCTCAGTCTTCTTTGCTGTTGGCAAAGTCAAGGAATTGCTCCTTACTTCCATATTAAATATGTAAAATTCAACACTGGTATAATTATTTGGGTTACCTCAGTTTATTTCAATTCCTTGCATCCATAAGCTTAGAAAATTTTTTAAAAATGCAGACGCTGGAAATCTGAAATAAGACCAAGTGCTGGAAATATTTATCAATTCAGGAAGCATCCATGGAAAGAGAATGTTGACACCTGCTTCTATCTGAAGAGTCTTCTTTCCTGCATCTGGAAACTCACTCCATATACTGACCACCCTCTGGGTGAAAAGGTAGCCCCTCAGTTTCCTATTAAATCCTCTCCTCTTTTCCCTTAAATTTATGCTGTCTAGTTCTTGATTCCCCAGCCCTGAGGAAATGACTGTGCGCATTGACCCTTTCAATGCTCCTCATGATTTTATACACCTGTACTTTATAGATGGCACTTTACTGAATGCCTTCTGGAGACTCAAATACACTACATTTGTACTATGTACTAGATCCCTTTTAATCTTTGTGATTGTTTCATCCTCAAAGAAATTTATCAAATTTATCAGCTTACTCTGTTTCCAGAAAATATCATATTGATTCTGATTGATTGCTTCATTTTCTAGATATCTTGCTTTAATTTTCTCGTAATGGATACCAATAGGCTAGGCTAACTGGCCTACATTTTCCTGTGTTCTGTTTCCCAGCTTTCTTGAGTAACTATATTTGTAATTTTGCAAGCTCTGGACCTCTCCAGAACCCAGTGCACTTTGGTAGATAATAACTAAGGCACCCACTGCTTAAGACAGCCACTTCCTTCAAGGCACTGAAATGCAGGCTGTGGAATTAGTGAATCGTTTTGACTTTTTTCCATTTGTTTTTATAGTTCCTTAATTACGGTATATTAATTATCTATTAATGTTGGAATATTTTTAATATATTTTATTGTGAAGCCTGATCCAAAAGAATTATTTAAAATTTTTGCCGTTCCTCTATTTCTCATTATTAATTCCCAAATCTCATTTTATGAGGAAATGAATTTACTTTAGCTGCTCCCTTTCTTTTACAAACCCTAGAAGCTCTTGATTGACCCTGCAGTAAGTTCAGAGATGGTTTCCAGTCACAGAGCCTGGTAATTATGAAAAAAATCAAAACTCTGTCGTCAGATTGTTATAATAACAACTAAATCTTGCATAGATCATGCACGCCCAGTTCTCAAGAACGTTTCTGATTTCTTAATCACAAACTTGTATCAATATTTTCATTTTTAAGCTGCTATATCAACAGTTCCCATTCAGAGTTGATATGACAACTGTCAATGGCTATGCCGAATGTCTACACTGACAAGCAGTTTAGAAGTCTTATTTCGAATATCACCTTAGGCTAAGTCTTTATAAGGCATTGATCAGACTGCACAAAATATTGTGAGCAATTTCAGTCCCCTTATTGCATTATTAAAGAATGTGTTTACATTGGAGAGGGTTCAGAGAAGGACCATGAGAATGATCTCAGAAATGAAAGTGTTAACATGAGGAATTTTTGATGGCTCCAGGCCTATACACATTGGAGTTTAGAAAAATGAGGGGGGATCTTATTCAAACCCATCAAATATTGAAATACGGAGTGGTGAGGATGTTTCCTATACTGGGGGAGTCTAGGACTAGAGGACACAGTCTCAGAATAGAAGGATGTTCCTTCAGAGCAGAGATCAAGAGAAATTTCTTCAGTGAGATGGTGGTGAATCTATGGAATTTGTTACCATAGATGACTGTGTATATCCAGTCATTGTGTATATTTAAAGCAAATTTGATAGGTCCTTGATTAGTAAGGGTATCAAAGGTTATGGTGAGAAGGTAGGACAATGGGGTTGAGAGAGATAAATAATCATCCATAATGGAATAGCAGAACATTCTCAATGGGCTAAATAGCCCATTTCTGCTCCTATGTCTTTTGGCCTTATATCTTTTGTATTAAAGTAATTATATTAAGCAAATTAACAACTGAAATACTGGAAGAATTTTATTTTATCTAACTGCATTGCACAATCTTTGTAGATGTTGCAGTTTATTGTTTTACCTTATACCATCTCAATTCACTGTGAGTGATTTGGTCTGTAAGTACAGTATGCAAAACAAGGTTTCATTGTACCTGGATTCATGTGATATGAACAAACCAATTCCAATTCCAGTTCCAAGTATCTTTATATCGTATTTGCAAAAGGAATAGAAAAATAAATTACTTTACTTTCAGAAAGTTAATGGAAAGATATCATATTTCAGACCATTGTTCCTGATTTGTTTCTATAGCAAATTACCATATGGATCACTTCACTGTGGGTAACTGCAGCATTTAGTTTGTAAGCAATTTCAGTAAAAAGCAACTTTGGTTAATTTGGAAACACATATGAGGTGATAATCTGAGGCTTTACTGGCATTTTATGGCGATGAAAAACATCCCATGGCACTAATTAAAGTGATGTCCCCATGTTTCTTGAAATATTTACCCTTTAGCTTATATTAGTAAAAGTGAGCGTCTGGCTGTAACTTTCCTATTTGTGTGATCTTCCTTGTTTGCAAATTATTTGTCATATCTCTTGCAATACAGCATTAACAGCACAAAATTCAAATAGATTTCACAGAGATGTCATGAAATCACGAATGTCATGCATAAATGCAACGTCTTTCTTTTTTTCCTACCTATAGCCTATACAGTTCAAACAAGTAGTTTCAGAGTCTCCAAGGGACGTCTCCTCTGACTTCTAACTGATTCTTCCCCTTCCTCGCTGTAATCATAAGATCATAAGACCATAAGATATAGGAGCAGAGTTAGGCCATTTGGCCCATTGAGTCTGCTCCAACATTTCATCATGGCTGATCCAATTTTCCTCTTAGGTCCAATTTCCTGCCTTCTTCCTGTATCCCTTTATGCCCTGACCAATCAAGAATCTATCAATCTCTGCCTTAAGTATACATAAAGACCTGGTATCACAGCTGCCTGTGACAAAGAATTCTACAGATTCACCACCGTCTGGCTAAAGAAATTCCTCCTCATCTCCACTTTAAAAGCACGCTCCTCGATTCTGAGGCTGTGTCCTTTGTACCGTTCTAGTCAAGCACAGCTGAAATTGGTAACTTACTGTATGGATTATTGTAAGTACAAAGTTGCATCTACCACAGTCCGTGAAAGCAAATGGAGTCTTTATCAAATCTTATTAAATCTGTTACCGTGCAACTGGTTAATATAATCAGGTTACAATGCAATTAACCAAGTAGAGGTAAGAAAAAGAACTCATAAATTCAAACCACACTCGCAATATCTGATCAAAACAAAATAAGGTTTGAGTTCAAGTTAACAACTAGGGTGATGCACACAATAAGTCAGTGAACCAGTTACAGTAGATTTGAAATTAGTTCAGATTTTAACACAAATGCAAAATTAATCAATAAAACCACTCAGCATATTTTGAAGGTGTAACAGTGCAGAATAAACAATTCTTGTGTGTAAATTTGGGAGTTATGTATAATTTTCTTTACAACATGGTGCAAAGCCCTAGGTTAAAATTACAGTTTGAAATTGTGTACATTGACAACAAAACAAGTTAGCTGAAAACAACACTTTCGATATGATTAAAATAAATTCCAACTCATTTTGAAATGACCCAACATTATGAATTGCTAGTTAAACGATTTTAGACCAATGCTTTTTTTTTCTCAGTAAACCATTAAAATGAACAACTTCGCAATAAAGCAGTAGTTGGGTAAATCAGTTGCACCTTCACTTCCACTGCAATTCTGTGCAGGTTTTAACTACATTAGTTCTGTCAACAGGAATTAAAGAACCACAAATAACAGTTGAACAACAAATAACAAAGAGCAATTAAAAATGTTAAGCTCCTGCTGTCTCTTAACTGTTCAATATACAGGCTGATTTTAAGATGTCACAGGTTAAGCACTCAGCACTGAGTCAGTGGATTGAAATGTACTTACTGCTGGATCACAGGTCTATAGGGTACTGGTGGGAAATATTCTCAAAAAAAATCAGTTTGCCTCTGACTTCTGCACTTCTGCATTTAAAAAATTGCCCTATCTTTGCATTTAAATCCTAGTCTATCAGAGTTACTTTATGTACGAACACATACATTTATTATGTTTTTTATGCTGCATTGAATCCAGAGTAACAATCATTTCATTCTCCTTTATACTGAAGAATGACAATAAACAATCTTGAATTTGAATAAGCATATTGAGCTGAGGGGCTGGATGGCCTCCACATTTAACAATACAGCCCTGTGCTAGCCATCACTGGTGTAAGAAGTGAGCCCCCATTCATTTGAATTGGTCAATCACTCTCATTAAATAAGTTCAGGTAATTTTTCTTTGATTTAACTTTTAGGTTTTTAATTAATTTCTGGTAATTTAAACTATATTAAAATTCTTTTTGATTGTATTAATCTATCTGATTAAAGCAGTTCAGAGGCTTTTGACAGGTATCAGTGTCAAAAGGCCAACAAAGATTTTGTAGCGACCAGGCTTTAACCTTGAATGGAAGAACCATTTACAAACAGTAAGTACAACTATGGGAATAGAATGGGAGCCAGCAATGATTGACAGCTGCATTGAGCACATTTGAGGTTAGCTCGGGTATGGCAGGCAAACAACCTCAATTTTTTTTATGGAATGAAAATTATTAAAGTTTAATATTACTTTAAAAATGAAAGCATAATATTTTCTTTATAAATGCATATCAAAAATATATTTATTTTTTAGTATATCCATCTGTATTTGAAACGCTGTAAAATAACTAACGTAATAACTTGATGAATGGCTCATGGGACAGGAAAGAGAAGGACCGGTCTTGTTGAAGCTAAAGAAAGTCATTTTTAAGGTTATACAGAAAATAAATGAGTGTATGAGAGAGTCCTTGCTTCACAGCTCGGACCATAGGATTAAGCATTCATCTGCATGAGGTCCTTGTCTGTGAACAATGGTATGGATCTTTTCTACCTTTCTGTGTGACTGTGTCCTTCAGCTGCTTATCACTGCCAGAGCATTGAAATCATGGATGCCTCTTTAAAATCAGGGGGCATACTGATTATCAATATCAGTGACTAGCAGGTTAGGCAAAAATGACTTTAAGAACCTATTATCTTTATGAAGAAATCATAATGAAAATGTTACAGATGCTGAACATTTAGAAATAAATGGAAAATGCAAAACACATTCATCAGATTAAATTGCAGAAAGAGATACAGAAGTTATGTTTCAGTTCTATTATGTAATATTCAAATGGATTTTAAGAAGGAAAAAAGGCTATCAGTGTGAACAGTTTGAAGGAGATAATTCCAGTCCTGGTTGTTGAAGATGCAGCTTCTAGACATATGAGCAAATGAGTTTGTGAATGCTCAGTGTGCTAGAACTAGGGGAGGATGGATATCCTGGTGGGAGGTAGAGCACTGGGAAGCATCAATATAGGGAAGTTCAAGGCCATGGAAGGATCTGAAGACAAGGATGAGAACTTCACATGATCCAGTGTAATCAGAAAGAACAGGGTGAATCATTAAAGAATTTAACTTTTTAGTAGCAGAGCTTTGAATAACTACATACTGGTAGTGGGACAAATGAGGAAGGCCATCTTTGTATTTCTTGAACCAGAAGACTTGCCAATTTGATAAGGTGATCAGTAAAATGGAAAGTTGTTAGGGAGTTCCAACTTTCAGTTATTTGGGGGGGATGGGGCGTTTCAGTAGCTGGGTGTTACAGAAGGGTGAAGCATGCATCATGGACTGGTGCAGATAGACTGATTTGAGATGTGGAATCAATGCGTTTTGAAAGAGAAAAAAATGATCTTGGAATAGAAGCAATATTGTTCAAATTACCACCTATCTGGACAATGGCTACCTTAAACAATTCATGCATCTTTCATGCAAGGTCCATTGTGGAAGTATTACTGCTGCCAAAAAAAACAATGATTCCCTTTTGCTGCTTTTGTTTTGCCTAATACACAACCGAGTAGAACCGTTCTTGGCAGAAGTAGCTTCCATGCTATTGACCTGCTATACTCGAAATGTATCTGACACTGAAATGTATTAAACAAAGAAATTCAGCAGACGCAGGAACTCCAAAGCAACACACACAAAATGCTGGAGGGGCTCATCAGCTCAGCCAGCACCTACAAAAATGAATAAAGAGTCAACATTTTGGGCTGAGACCCTTCTTCAGGTATGGGAAGGAAGGGGGAAGATGCCAGAATAAATAAGTTGAGGGGAGAGAGGGAAAGGAGGATTAGCTAGTAGGTGATAGGTGAAGCCATGTGGTTAGGAAAGGTAAAGGGCTGGAGAGGAAAAAATCTGATTGGCTACGAGAGTGAACCATGGGAGAAAGGGAAGGAGGAGGGGCACCAAGGGGAGGTGATAGGCTGGAGAGAAGAGGTGAGAGGTCAGTGTGGGGAATAGAAGAGGGGAGAGAATGGGAAAATTCTTTTATTACTGGAAGGAGAAATCACTATTCATTCGATCTGGCTGGAGTCTACACAGACAGAATATAAGGTGATACTCCTCCACCTTGAAGGTGGCCACATCATGGCAGAAGAGGAGGCCATGGACTGACATGTCGGAACGGGAGCGGAAATTGCAATCAAAATATCTGGCTTCTGTGACACTCTGCTTTTGTCGGATGGAGCAGAGATACTCAATGAATCAATTCCCCAATTTACTGCGGGTCTCACCGAAGTAGAGGACGAACACCGGATACAACAGACAACCACAGCAGATTCACAGGTGTTGAGAAAATCTGCAGATGCTGGAAATCCAAGTGATACATACAAAATGTTGGAGGAACTCAGCAGTCCAGGCAGCATCTATGGAAAAGAGTAAAAAGAATCAGAATTAGGTTTATTATCACCGGCATGTGACATGAAATTTGTTAACTTAGCAGCAGAAGT
Organism: Mobula hypostoma; assembly: GCF_963921235.1. Lineage (NCBI taxonomy): Eukaryota > Metazoa > Chordata > Chondrichthyes > Myliobatiformes > Myliobatidae > Mobula > Mobula hypostoma. The sequence goes on along the minus strand of NC_086099.1, from coordinate 39,427,005 downwards.
TTAACGCAATACATAATATAAAAGGGAAAAAAAATAACATAATAATAATAATAAATAAATAAGATAACAATTACAGTATACATATATTAAATATATTAAAAATCATGCAAAAAAACAGAAATACTATATATTAAAAAGGTGAGGTGGCGTCCAAGGGTTCAATGTCCATTTAGGTGGCAGAGAGGAAGAAGCTGTTTCTGAATCGCTGCGTGTGTGCCTTCAGGCTTCTGTATCTCCTACCTGATGGTAACAGTGAGAAAAGGGCATGCCCTGGGTGCTGGAGGTCCTTAATAATGGAAGCTGCCTTTCTGAGACACCACTCCTTGAAGATGTCCTGGGTACTTTGTAGGCTAGTACCCAAGATGGAGCTGACTAAATTTATAACCCTCTGCAGTTTCCTTCTGTCCTGTGTGGTAGTCTCTCCATACCAGACAGTGATGCAGCCTGTCAGAATACTCTCCATGGTACAACTATAGAAGTTTTTGTTGACATACCAAATCTCTTCAAACTCTTAATGAAGTATAGCCGCTGTCTTGCCTTCTTTATAACTACATCGATATGTTGGGACCAGATTAGATCCTCAGAGATCTTGACGCCCAGGCACTTGAAACTGCTCACCCTTTCCACTTCTGATCCCTTTATGAGGAATGGTATGTGTTCCCTCATCTTACCCTTCCTGAGGTCCACAATCAGCTCTTTCGTCTTACTGACACTGAGTGCCAGGTTGTTGCTGCGGCACCATTCCACTAGTTGGCATATCTCACTCCTGTACACCCTCTCATCACCACCTGAGATTCTCCCAACAATGGTTATATCGTCAGCAAATTTATAGATGGTATTTGAGCCACATCTAGCTACACAGTAATGTGTATATAGAGAGCAGAGCAGTGGGCTAAACACACACCCCTGAGGTGCACCCGTGTTGATCGTCAGTGAGGAGGATATGTTATCACCAATCTGCACAGATTGTGGTCTTCCGGTTAGGAAGTCAAGGATCCAATTGCAGAGGGAGGTACAGAGGCCCAGGTTCTAAAACTTCTCAATCAGGATTGTGGGAATGATGGTACTAAATGCTGAGCTATAGTCGATGAACAGCATCCTGACATAGGTGTTTGTATTGTCCAAGTGGTCTAAAGCCGTGTGAAGAGCCATTGAGATTGCATCTGCCGTTGACCTATTGTGGTCATAGACAAATTGCAGTGGGTCCAGGTCCTTACTGAAACAATTGATGTTTCGGGCTGAGACCCTGAGACCTTTCATCAGGGCAGGAAAAAAAGATGAGAAATTAGAGCAAGAAGGTGGGGGAGAGGAAGAAGAAGTACAAGGTGATAGGTGATAGGTGATACTGGCGGGGGGGGGAAGTAAAGAGCTGGAAAGCTGGTAATTGAAAGATATAAAGAATATATAGAAGGGGGAATCTGATAAGAGAGGGTAAAAGATTCGCAGGTGAAATGTACTTGACTATGTCTGCTTCCACACACCTCACTTTTATATACCTGGTGTTCTCAAACTGGAAAACTAAGCCTCGACTTGTTTAAAAACGACAAAATTAAATTGAAGTGTGTACCCTCCAAAAGATTTTAATGACTAGCTCCCACCAGAGGGGTTTTGACCAGGTGTGCTGTCAGACCTCTTAGTAATACAGCAGGAGATAAAGAAGAGGGGGCAGTTTAAGATAGGAATAGATGGGGATATTCAGTATGTCAGAATACAACGTGTACCATTATATTCAAGTTCTGCTTCTATCCCATTGTTATAGGACTGTTGAATGGACCCCTTAGATGAAATCTTGATCTCACACACTACCCCATCATAGCCCTTGGACATTATAAGACCATAAGACATAGAAGCAGAATTAGGCCATTCAGCCCATCGAGTCCGCTCCGCCATTTCATCATGGTTGATCGCGGATTCCATTCAACCCCGTACACCTGCCATCTCACATCCCTTGATATCTAGACCATTCAGGCACCTATCAACTTCTGCTTTAAATATAGCCACGGACTTGGCTTCCACCGCAGTCTGTGACAGAGCTGTTTATGACACTGCATTCCCGCTGTAACTGTAACACGAGATTCTACATTCTGTAATTGTTTTTTTTCTTTTATTGTAGCAGCTGTGCATTCCGTTTTGCGCATTTATTCTGGTATCTAGTCCCAATAGTGGGGGCGTGGCAAAAGTGAAGGGAATAAGTTACGTATTCATGATTATTTTGTGGCAGTTTGTAGCTTGGGACTGGAGGAGGTCATATTTTTGCTGACCACTGAGATGACACTTAATATCGCTTCAAGATTATACATTTGCTAATGCTAGTAAAGGATCAAAATAAGGAATTTGACTCTTTGGAGCAATCATATCATTGGAGCTGAGGGTGTGTCATGCAAGTATAACAACTCTGCGGTGGTCACAGGCCAATGGCAACTGATTTGATTTTTGGATCAGTTTTTTGTCGCTACATTTGCATTACATTAATATCCTTATGTTTGTAATGTTCTGTATGGTTGGCACACAAACTAAACTTTTCACTGTATCTTGAGACATGTGAAAATAATAAACCAATTGCAAATTAACATCTGTAGAAAGAGAAAATGTTTCCTGCCCAACTGGTTGAATGAATGATTGACATTTATTTTGGTCAGTACAAACATAACAAAAAGCATCATTTTCAACAATGATTTCATATCGATGATTTCATAGGACAAAATTACAACAAAAAAACATAGATATTCTTTAAAACAGACCAAAAGGGTGTAGGCTGAAGCTACAGCTTATTACGCCTACTCCTCTTACTTACACAACAACATATTTGGCGTCAATCATCACATCAAAAACAAAAAAATTCATAATCTTTTAATACAAAATCCAATTCCAAATATCATTTATCTATATTACTCCCATTCATTTTAAGTCATTTATTTTATATTTGTTCATTAAATTATTTTAAAATAATTTTTAAGCTTGTTAAATGTGGTGCATGTTTTTAAATTCTCACTGCAACTATTCATGCCAATCAAGATCCCATCCAAGCTAATCCCATTTTCCTGCATTTGAATCATAGCCCTTGAAACTTTTCCTATCTGTCCAAGCATCTTTTAAATGTTAGTATTGTTCCCAGCTCAACCACTTCCTCTGGCAGATCAATCCATGTACACACTAATTGCTGCATGAACAGGTTGTCCTTTTCACATCTTTCCCCTGTCATGTTAAACCTATGCTCTCTAGTTTTTGTTTCCCTTTACCTGGAAAAAGGCAAGTGTGCTTTCAACCTATACCCTGAATCAATCCTCAGTCTTCTGCGCTACAATGAATAAATTCCTAGCCTGTCCCGAATCTCCCTATAACTCTGGTCGTCGAGTCCCAGCAGCACTCTTTATTTTCTACTTTCACTGACCAAGTTGTTTGGAGGGTGAAAATTCCGCTCTCCACAAGTTAACTTCATTTCTCCCTCCACACTTGGAGAATTGTACCAGTTTCTTCTAATCTAATTGCTCTTTAAGGAGTTGCTGCAGTCCATAAAGTAGTCGACATGTCACTTCGTTTTCTAACTTTCTAATCAGAAAACTGTCTGCAGGGAGCCTTTTTTTATGGGCAACTCACTAAATAAATAGTTTACCCATGAAAATGGCTTGGAGCCACATTTATTCCTTTAGATGATGGCACTATCCACTATGATTATTGCATGCCTGATATCTCCCTGTAAGGTCAAATTTCAGATAATTAGCTGCCTATGTGCAGTCTTTGGCATTGATGTGAGAATAGTGAGAGTAAGTGGTGGCACAGTAACACAGCTAGTAGATCTGCTGCCTCATGGCTCCAGAAACTTGGATTCTTTCCTGACCTCTTGCTCTGTTTGTATGGAGTTTGCATATTTTCTTGGAGACAACATTAGGTTCATTTAGTATCCTCCCACATTCAAAAGGTTGATTAATAGACCACTTTAAAGTGCCCCAGAGCATAAGTCGGTTATAGAATTTACGAGGAACAGGTGGGAATATGGGGAGATTAAAATAGGATTGGTGTAGGAATAGTGTTATATTGCACTTGGTGATGGGCAGAGACTTGATGTGCAAAGGGGCCTGATTCTGTATTGCAGGACTCCATGATAAACTCATATAAGCTCATATCAATGGACTCCATGGATCACTGAATGCACCTCCAATGCACAATTGACTCTGAACGGAGGAAATATAAAAATGAGATTCATCTCATACTTACTTAGCTTTGAGTGTACAAAGGAGAATTAAAATACTCACAATTAAATATGGACACCGAAAGGAAGTAAGTGATGAGATATGTAAAGATCATGTAGAAAGACAAGCAAATGAAGAAATTTTAATGCATCATTATGCAGTGGTGGTGGTTGTGATTCGGTGTATTTTGCCTTAAGGGATGGGTAGGAGGGACAATTACGAAGAAAAACTGAGGAAGCTGAGACTTCTTCTTCAAAAAAGATTGAAAGAGAAATGATCTGAAGGTGTTTGGCAAAGTAATAAAGAAAAATATTTCCCAATAGCAGAATGACTGAGAACTAGTTTGAATAGATTTAAGCATAGAAAGATTCCAAAGAAGGTGTAAGGAAAATTTTTCTCATGTCAAAGGAAGCTATAATCTAAAGTGTGAAAACATGCTAAAAGTTAGTTCGATGTTGTCTTCAAAATTAAACTAGATAATGACCTAGGGGGAAAAATATTCTGGTATAGGCAAGGAAAGGGAATATCTGGCTAAAAGAGAAAACTAACATGAGACTTCTTGGACAATCTGAGAATCTTCCACACTGTTATATTTCAATGATTAACAGCTTGTAGAATCTGACCAAATCTTATCTTGCAATTAACTGTCACCAATGTGAAATTTATCTTTGTTTGTTCGTTCAAACACGTGTATGAATCAAAATCAGAGTCAGGTTTATTATCATAGATATACGTTGTAAAATTTGTTCTGCAGCAGCAGTACAGTACAAAGCATAAAATATTGTTATGTTAGAAAAATAAATAAATAGTGCAAAAGTTTAATAATGATGTAGTTTTCATGGGTTTATCAGATATCTTGACGTATAGTTCTGACATCGAAAATAGTTTCTCAAAACAAGATTTGACTATATATTATCAAATTATTTTGTAGGAAAGAACTTGCCCATGTATCTGTTCAGTGTTTTGCTTACAATACTGTCAGATAGTTAGTTTGAAAACAGTATTGAACTGATTAGTGGACACTTCGTGAACATTGATTAGACAAAGTTGCCTTTGCTATCTTGACTTCAATGTGTATAACAGGCCACAACAGATTTGGGAACAATTTAATTAATCTGTAAATTTTAAATGTAAGTTAGTGAATGCAACAAAGAAAATATTCTATCCAGATGCATCATGGCTTTGTATGGAAACTGCTCTAACCATGACAACAAAGTGTTGGTCCCCAACAGCTCAACACGTCAAAGACACTTGTAAGACTATTCAATGGTGCCCTAGAGCAATAAGAATGGACTCATGATTTCATAGTCTACCTTGTTATGAACTTGCAGTTCATTATCTATCTGCATTACACTTACTCTGTAACGGTTAATACTTTATTCTGCACATTAATATTGATTTACCTCGTATTACCTCAAAGTGTAAGACAATTTTTTCAGTATACCTCAGTACATGTAGCAATAATAAACCAATTTACCGATTTACTTAAAAAAGATCTGTTATTTATCATTCATCTAGCATTATTACAATCCAGAAACAAGAGATTGTCTGTTTAATCAAAAGAAGCACTACTCAGATATTCTGCGTTGTGCTGGGCCAGAAATATTATGTATTAGGCTCTTGAATCCGCATTGATAACTTCACTCACCTCAACTCTGAACTGATCCGCAACCTGCTGACTCATCTTAAAGAACTCTTCAATGCATGTTCTCAGTATTATTTATTTACCTACATAATTTGTCTTCTTTTCCACATTGCTCAGTTTGTCATTCTTTGTATATGTATAGTTTTACACAAATTCTATTGTATTTCTTGATTTTCCTATAAATGCCTGCAAGAAAATGAACCTCAGGGTAATATATGGTGATATATACGTATTCTGATAACAAATTTATTTTGACTTTGACTTTATATATATGATATCAGTAAGTATTTTGCTACTGAAGAGCTTGCCCTAGCCTTTGACATACCTGAAAATCATAATCTATAGCCCTGATTGCTATTGATTTTTCTTTCCCCAGGATTACATTATAAAATCAATAATTTTTGCACAAGGTAAAATAGTTTACAAGAGCTGCAACATAGGCTTTGACTTCTGAAAATGCATGGAGCTCTGTGAAGCCACCCCAGCAACCAATTAAGAGAGAACATCTATTAGGTAAAAAACGGGTCAGTGCTATTGATTGCCATTGATTTTCTTATCACAGTGAAAGGCAATCAATTAAATAGAGGAGGCTAATGTTACAGATGCAATTTAATAACCCAAAAGAGAAGAAGCTTTATCGATCTCTGACGTGAAACATTGAGATTTATTGAATTATACTAAACCTCACCTGTCTTATGATCAAAATAGCTGGAATTAAAATTCAGCTGATGGAGCAGAGTTAGCATTATAAAAGATGCTGTATGAGATCAGCACTCTAGTGAACAAATCTAAAACCATAGAAGAAATGTGCTGTTTGACTCAATGTCAAATCAACATGTTATTGAGTCTGTCTTCCCCCCTCAGTAAATGCTGGTTCCCCTGTGCCTGACATACGGACAAGTGAACCACCTGTCATTTTCAAGAAGAAAGTTGTTTTTTTTTAACCATCCGCAAATAACAACTAAAACCTTATTAGGAAGGAAGGGAAACATTACAGCCCATTGTGCTCTGGTCTGAGTGCCAATTTATCTAGCTTTCGCTCTTCAGCAAACACGGGAGCAGATGTATATAATAAAAAAGTCTTCCTAATTATGCCACTATTTACAAGAATATATAACGAAAAGTGTTTTATATAATTTAAGTGGGCCCAAATGTATAAAAGAGAGCAGGGGAAAACCTGACATTGCTAATGGCATTCAATGAAGTGTTGTTAGGCACCATCATTTCCAAACAAATAAACTTCCAGATTTGATATTGAGGCCCTCACCAGCTGGTGCACTGTTATGTTCTGTCTGAAAATAGAGGCACCAATTCATTCAGCCATTTTTTTAGACTTGAATGTGAACTGGCCAACAAAGGCATTATTACATTTCATCGTGAAATGGGTATAGTGAAGAAGAAGTATTGGCACATAGAAAATTATTTTCCTTATTATTTACATCCTTTTCAGAGCTACCAGCAGTTGCTATTCACATGAATTTGTAAGGCCAGTCAATTATGGCATAAATAGAACCACTTGAGATGGAGTGACTAGAAATTTTCAGGAAATGTACACATGAAAAGACATTGGGGAATACCTGGTGTCAAAGCAAGCAGGCATTCTGACTAGACAGAACAACTGCATCTTGTTGGCCAAAGCAATTAGCATTTCTAAAACACTGCCTGGTTGAAATAATGACGGCACACATTTGAGGGTAGATATTTGCAAATTTTTGTTCCAGATTTGAGAGTCTTACAGTGCAGTGCAAGTCAGCTTGACAATGTTTTCAATTACTGCTATAAAACACCTAGGCTGATAGATTCAGAAACAGTCCTTTGGGCCATCTAATCACTGCCTAACTGTTCTTCTGTCTATTCCCATTGACCTGCACCTGGACCACAACTCTCCATACCCTTCCCATCCGTGTACCTATTCAATCTTCCAGTGAAGATGGTGCCTGCGTACAGCACTCCTTCGGTCAACATCTTCTAGATAGATCATTAAACCATATATTTCACTTCTTTTATGTTTTTTAATTTTGTTTTTCATCTTGAATGTGATTCTGGAACTGTTGGAGCCTGAGATTTGCAGCTTGGAGATCGTTTGGGTGTTTCAGAGTGCTCCAGTCTCCGAAGGGATCCAAGGAGACAGAGGCAGCATGTGAGAATGTCATAGTAAGAAGGCTGCGACCCAATGTTCGACTCCATTTTGCTGATTAAGGCTTCCATTGTTTTCCGATTAAAGTGATGAGGGAGACGGAAATGCCGGCTGCTTGCCTTTTTAGCATTGGGGATCGTTCTGCTGCCAGAGAGGGGAAACTACCTTCTTTTCGCTGGTGAGATTGCTCTGCAATGGAGAGGGGAGACTGCCTTTTTTATCACTGGTGAAATCGCTCTGCTACAGAGAGGAAGAATGATGTCCAGGTTTTCTGCATTTTGGATGTAGACTTGGACTGTAGACTGTTTTTCTGTTTCATGAGGTTTTTTTGTACTCCTTGTTCCTCATGTAATCTTTCTCATTTTTTGTGTGTGAGGGAGGAGGATTTGGGGGTCATTGTGCCTCCTCCATTTTTGTTCATTTTTCTTTGTGCGGGAGGAGGCATTTATGGGTTGATGACCATGCTTCTGTTCCTTTCTTCTTGGTTTTCTGGCTATCTGAAGAAGAAGAATTTCAGAGCTGTATACTGTGATAATAAATGAACCTTGGATCTTCCTTTAAATGTTGCAATTGAATTTGCATCTATTATTTCCGCTGGCAGCTAAATCTGCACTCACATCACCCTCTGACTGAAGAATTTCCCCTCAGCTTCCCCTTAAATATTTCAACTTTCACCTTTAACCTTTGACCTCCAGTTCCAGTCTCACCCATCCTCAGTGGAAAAAGGACTGCTTGCATTTCCCCTGACAATACCCCTGATAATTCTGTAAACCTCTATTAACTCTCCCCTCATTCTCCAATGCTCCATGACTTCATCCATCACCCCCTAAATATTTGGTCCCTGCATTACTAACTGACAATGCTGGATCTACCATTCACACTGCAGTTGACTGCCTATGATGTCTGATGGCAACTTTTAAGCTATTAGGATCACCAAGAAAGACAAGGGAAGCAAGCGTGTGCACACATTGTCATTTGCAGACTCTCCACTAAATCACAGATCATTTTGATCAAGAACTACACTGAAGCTTTTTTAATAGTCACTGAGTCTAAATCCTGGAACTCTTTAACTATCTGCTTGGAGTGTTGGATACCTTCACCAGAAAAACTGTAGTTTTTCAAGATGAACTTAATATCGATATATTCAGAGCAATTATGTACTGGCAATAAATGCTGACTTCTCCAATGACATATATTAATAAAAATAGTTCTATTGTAAATTATGTGGGATGAGAAATTGATAAATGCATTCATCTATTAAGACAAACTCACATGCCAAGGGTGCAAATAAACAAAATGCCTCCTTTGTTCCTGAGAACAAATACGCTTTTCAATGCATGCCTAATCTTCATTTTAAGCATCACTTTTTGTAAAGTTTTCAGATTGAGCAGACACTGTCAAAGGATTTCAATTCTCATGACACTCTCTTTTTTAATTTGATATGATTTCTGAGAAAGAACTTAATAATGGGAAGGATGTGGAGCATCCATAGATCTTTTTATTGTTCACTGTTGTTTTTACATGAACTTGTTTATTAGTAATACATATATAAATTCTATCCATTTAAGGTCAGCTGTTAAGTGATTCTGAAATGTTAGTGGCATATATTTATAATGTATAATATAGATAGATAGATAGATAGATATACCTTATTGATCCCAAGGAAAATTGGGTTTCGTTACAGCCACACAAACCAAGAATAGGGCATAAATATAGCAATACAAAAACCACAAACAATCAAACAACAAAGTGCAACCTATGCCAGATGGAAAATAAGTCCAGGACCAGTCTATTGGCTCAGGGTGTCTGACCCTCCATGGGAGGAGCTGCAAGTTCGATGGCCACAGGCAGGAACGACCTCCCGTGCCGCCCAGTGGAATATGGCCAAGGTCCAGCAGTAAAAAGTTCAATATCCGGTCTACAAACACGTTCCTCGATCGTAATATGACCCGGATTGCACCATCTGTTGTTAACCAGAACAATAAGCACCCAACTCCTTTACGCTTACCGCTCTCAGTGCACATACAGTCAGCCCGAACGGTCTGGAAGCCGTCCATGGAAAAGAGCAGTCCACGGCGCATGTGCACTATATCTATCAATATATAACGTATTTTTTTCCTGTGGGAGAAATCACCTTCCCAAGTCATATTATGCAGCATAGAAACAGGCCCTTTTCTCCACCATGTCCTTGCTGGCCATCAAGTACCCTTCTGTCCTAATCCCATTTACCAGCCCTAGTCTGTTGTCTTCAATACCTCAGTGATTCAAGTGCAGGTGCAGTACTTGTGAGTGTATCTGATATGAAGAAAAGTTTCTCAGTATTTATCAATGCCCTTCATAATTTTGCATGCCTTTGTCAGGTCACCCCTTGATCTCTTCCACTCCAAGGGAAATAAATCCAGTGGCTCTTCATAAATGAACTGGCAACATCCTTGGATATCCGCTCTGAACCTTCTCAATGCAGTCACATTCTTCCCAGAGTGCAGTGACCAGAACTGCATACAATATTCCAGCCATGACTAAATCAAAGTTTTATAAAGTTGCACCATGGTAATAATGCTCTTATATTCTATGAAGTAAAGGCAGAACACTGGAAGAACTCAGCTGCACCGCTGGAGGCACAGATGTCATGAGTCCAAGGACAGAGTTAGGGATTCAAACAGCTCTCTGAATGTGCATTCTTACCTCCACGGCTGCTGCTTGACCTGCTGACTTCATCACTAATCAGCATTTTTCTCGCTCCAGCTTTCGGCATCTGCAATCACTTTTGTCTTGTGACTGTCTGTGCCCTGGCTAGCAATTACTAGCATCCCATATGAATTTTTCATCACCTTATCCACACGTTTAGGGATTGTTGGACTTTACACCACAGTTCCCTGTTCCCTCAATTCTCTCCAGGTTCTACCATTTCGAATTAGAATCAGAATCAGGTGTAATATTACCGGCATATGTTATGAAATTTGTTGTTGTGTGGCAGCCAAGCACTGCAACACATAATAATAAAAATCTGTAAATTACAATAATATATATATTTTAAAATTTTATATTAAATAAGTAGTGCAAAAAGAGAGAAAAAAAAGTAGTGAGGTAGTTCAATGTCCATTCGGAAATCGGATCGCAGAGAGGAAGCAGCTATTCCTGGATCACTAAGGCTCCTGTACCTGCTTCCTGATAGTAGCAATGAAAGAGGTGATGGGGGTCTTTAATGATGAATGCTGCCTTTTTGAGGATTCACTCCTTGAACATGTCCTGGATGCTGGGGAGGCTAGTGCCTATGATAGAGCTGACTGAGTTCACAACTTTCTGCAGCTTATTTCGATCCTAGAGGCCCAAGTTTTGGAGCTTTTTGATCAGAAATGGAGGAATGATTGTTTTAAACATGGAGCTGTAGTCAATAAACAGCAGCTTGATGTATTAGTATTTTCCAGGTGATCCAAGGCTGTGTGAAGATCCAATGAGATTGCATCCACTGTAGACCTATTGTGGTGATAGGCAAATTGGTGTGGGTCTATGCCATTGCTTAGACAGGAGCTGATTCTACCCTTAACCAACCTATCAAAGCACTTCATCACCATAGATGTGAGTGGACGATAGGCACAAAGGTAGATCACCCGGTTCTTATGAAGCACAGGTATGATTGTTGCCCTTTTGAAGCAGGTGGAAACTTCCCACTATAGCAATGAAAGACTGAAAATATCTTCGAACACACCCTCTAGTTGGTTGCACAGGTTTTCAGAGCCACAAGTACACTATGAGGGCCTACGGCCTTGCAAGGGTTCACCCTCTTTCACCCTCTTGAAAGACATTCTGATGTCGGCCTCTGAGACAGAAATCACAGGGTCACCAGATACTGCAGGGATCTTCATAGCTGTAGTTTTATTCTTCATTTCAAAACGTGCATAAAAGGCGTTGAGTTTATCTGGGAGTGAAGCATCACTGCCATTCATGATGTTAGGATTTGCTTTGTAGGAAGTAAAGACCTGAAAACTGTACCAGAGTCGATGTGCATCTGATTCCACCTCTAACCTCAGTCCGAATTGTTATTCACAGTATATGCCTTATCCTTACTCTACCTATAAAAAATTATCGCCTCACACTCATCGGGATTAATTTTCATCTACCATTGCTCCAATTACATACCAGTTGATCAATATTGTTCCATAATCTAAGACTATGCTCCCTGCCATCTATAATATCATCAGTCTATCACCAACAAACTTATCAGTCATATTTCTTCCACCTACAGTACATCGAAATTGTTAATGTAGGCAGTAAGGATCACATGTGTTCAATCACAAAAGTTACCCACTACCCTCTTTCTCTCATTATCAAGCCAAACTTGGATTCAATTTGCTAACATTCCTTGTATTCCTTGGACTCTAAACTTTGGGACCAGCCGATGACGTGGGATCTTGTGAAAGGTGAAAGGTGAAGTATATCAGCCACACTGCAATCATTGATTTGTACCTTCCTCAAACAAAACTTAGTAAAAATTAGTCAGACAGGATTTTACACTAATTAAGGCTATCTTTGATGAAACCTTACCTTTCTATATGTAGATTGATCCTATCTTTCAGAACTTCCCAACAACTGACATTAGACTCACTGTCTATAATTACTTGCCTATATTGCATGCCTTTCTTGAATAGAGATACCACAATTGCCATCCTTTTAACATCTTGCATCTTTCCCAGGGCCAGCAGAGATTTAAAAATCTCTTCCAGGTTCCTCACATTCCCTCCATTGCCTCTCAAAGTACCTTGGGATAAATCTTGTCAGATCCTCAGGTTTTATTCACCTTTATGCCTGCTAGCATGTCTAAGACTTCCTCTTTTTTAATGTTAACATGGTTTAGAATATGCACACCAGCTTTCTTGAAATCTGCAACTACAATGCCAATCTCTTTGGAGAATATGGATGAGAAGTATTAATTTAAGACTTCTGCCATGCTCTCTGGCTTCATGTACAGATTGTTTCTTTGGTTTCTAATAAGACTTCACCTTTCCTTTGTCAGCCTTATTCTTATAAAATGTCATGGAATTTTCCTTAATTTTGTCCACCAGCGATGCTTTATGATTCCTCTTTGCCATCCTAATTTCTTATTTAAGTACTCCATCCTATGCTTTCTGTAACACTGATGGACTTCAGCTGCTTTCAGTACCCTATGTCTGTTAAGGGATTCCTTTTGTTTAAATCAGACTCTCTATATCTATTGAAATCCAGGATTCCTTCCTTACCATTCCTCCTTAAAGGAACACATTGACCCAACTCTCATCATTTAAATTTTATAAAGACCCCCACTGTTTGGATGCAGATTTACCCATAGGTAATGGCTCCTGATTTGTTTTTGCCAGGTCCTGTCTTGTAATATTGGAGCTGACCCAATTCAGAACTTAATTTCTGCTCCTTTTCTACACTACGTTGAGTGTTATGGTCACTACAGTCAAAATGCACAGTCACTTCTGTTATGAGACACCCCCTATTGCACCAGACTTCGACGCTCCAACTCCCTGGAGTACAGATAGCTGATGCAGACCTTTTTAAGGGTTCAGGATGGTTCTGCTAGTTGGTAATCATGTTTTGAGCATTTAAAGAACACCTGAACTGTGGTTCAGTGATGTCCTCTAGTGTTTGTTTTGTGCTCAGTTTCTCGATTCCGTTTGAGACCGCGACTCAATCCCAGCCTTGGATGCTCCAACATTTGGGTCCAAACCACCCTTGTCAAGGCCTCTTGTCACAGTATGATTGAACCCACATGGAACCAGTGGGACATTGGAGCCTTTCGTCAGCTGTGGCCAACCACAGCGAGAAAATTTCTGGATAGTGCCTGGAGGTACACAACTTCCAGGTCACCGTTTGCCAACTATTGCAGGGAGAAAGCCAAAGTCGCTCAGATGAGACTGTCAGTCACTCTGTGGAGCCAGTCCATCTTCCAACTCCGAGAGATTTCATGGTGACCCGGGTTCTTGCCGCGGCTTCCTTGTCCAATGCTCATTTGCATTTGAAGTCCAGCCGTCCTGGTTCCCTTCAGAGCGCAAGAAAGGAGGCTTTCTTTATCTCTCTTCTGACTGGAAGAGCCCTGGCCTGGGTCACTGTGCATTGGGAATGTAGGTCAGAGAATTTCTCGGTTCCGGAGGAATTCAGGGCTGCCAGAGCCAGCTGGGCCCTGGACTGCCGGATGAAGATTCGACTGGGGAGGACAATCAGCAGTTGACTACGCAATCGAATTCTGGACCTTGGCCCAGGAGAATGGTTGGATCAGGAAGGCCTTGGCCACACTCTGCTGCCATGGACTCTGAGGTGAACTGAAGCATGCCCTCACCTTGGGAGAGCCAGCAGGGAACTTAGAGGTTCTGAACAATCAGTCCAGCCGCTTCAATAATCGTCTGGCAAATCAAAAGTGGGATCACTTCAGGAAGTCAAAGAGAGCCAGTCCATGCCCGGCCCCTATGCATTGCAGTTCCGCTCCCCAACCTCAGGCTATGATCACCCCATTGCCTGCTCAAGATCTAGTTGTACCCATGCAGGTCAGTGAGGGGAAGCAGGTCACCTGCAGGCTGAATTGCCGAATATGCAGCCACCTGGAGAACAGTTAAGACCATTCAGTGTCAGGAGGAGTGTGACGGTAGCAACCACTCGACCCAATCCCACAGAGTCTGGTTTTCTGCTGAAGGCGGAGTTCACGTGGGGTAAGAACTTGAGGTAGGTAGAGGCTTTTGTGGGCACAGGGGCAGTGGATACTTTTCTGGATTTAAGAACCACCTGCCCGTTTGACATACCACTGGAGAGTTGAGCCAGTCCATGCCTGTAACAGTCCCGGATGGCCACCCACTCGGGCTCCAGGCAGATCCAGCAACAGACTGGTTTTGCAGATGAGGATGGGGGATCATGTGGAAGACATTAGTTTCTACATCACAGACTCTCCACTCATACCCCTGATCCTCGGGCACCCTTGGCTGTCCCGGCATAACCTGTCTGTGGACTGGAGGGAGGGGAGAATCATTGCTTGCTCCAGTATTTGTAAGAGGATTTGGTTGCGGCATGGTGTTCGGACACCCAGATTCTCCCGTGACCAATAACCGATCAGGGGACAGCCATCGGAATGAGGTAACTTGGAGACTTAGCCCTGTCCTTAAGAGCAGATAAGCTGGTTCCAGTCAACAGGATTGTGCTAGTCCCAACACATTCTAGTTGGGTTCCCACAGGAACTGGAGAGAGGAAATCTCTAGATCAGGAAATGTCCAAGGAGCTGTCCGACCAGTCTGGGAAAGTTGCCACTGCTTTAGGCTTTCAGACACCAGGTCTCAAGGAAGGGAAAGACTCCTATAGGCAGATTTTTGAAGTCTGTAGCAGGGGGTGGGGGGGGGGGGAGGCAAGAACCCTGTGTAATACCTCACTGCCATTGCCTGAGGATACAGACAGGGATTTGGACGCAGATATGGCCACTGTTTCTAGAAAGGAACTTTGTGAGCGTAGGGAGAGGACTCACAGGTCTGTCGAATCACCTCTGTCACCCAAGAAGCCTCAGGGGTCATCCTCAAAGGAAAGTCTGGAGGAGGTAGCAACACTCACACTGGTCGAAACCCCTTCCGTTTACAAGGACTTGGAAGAGATCTTCAGCAAGGGAAAGACCTGGACTCTTCCACTGCCCCGACCCTGGGACAGTGTTATAGACCTGCTGCTCTGTGCTTGTCCTCCCTTGGGATCGATTGTACATGCTCTCTCACCCAGCCAGAAGCTCAGTGGAGGAGTATATAAAGGAAGCACTTACCATGGGCTTCATTCAGTCTTCCACCTCACCCGCCAGTGCAGGCATCTTCTTTGTACAAAAGAAAGATGGGACCTTGCAGCCTTGCATTCATTATAGGGGATTAAACCGTAGAACAGCCAAGAATCATTACCCCTTTCCACTCATGAATACGACTTTCGAGATGCTCCAAGAAGTGAAGGTATTCAAAACACTAGACCTAGGGAGTGCATACAATCTGGTCCATATTAGGGAAGGCAATGAGTGGAAGACTGCATTCAATACACCAACAGGGCACTATGAGTACCCGGTTATGCCTTTCGGACTTGCGAACACTCCATCCATTTTCAAAACCTTTGGAAATGGTGAACTCTGCGATACTCTCCATAAGTATGCCTTCAAAACCTGCTCCTTAGCCCCACCACCATCAGCCCCACTGCCACCCAGGTTTATCGAGGGGGAACAGGTCTTCCTGGTGAAAAGACTTCTGGATTCACATACTGATCGAGGGGTTTGACAAGATCTTATGGATTGGGAAGGATTCAGACCTGGTACTGGCTGCCCAAAAGAGACATCTTGAATCTAGCTGTCATCCACAATTACTATCCACGCATCTCCCAGCAGCCAGTGCCATCAGGATCAGCCGTAGGGGAGGGGTTCCTGTTACGAGATACCCCCAAACGGGCCAGCTTCTGGGATTGAGATGCTCAAACTCCCCGGAGTACTATAGCTGAGGTCGCCCCTTTAAAGGTTCAGGACAGTTCTGCTCATTGGTAATCATGTTTCGAGTGCCAAGAATTGAGTATTTAAGGAACACCTGAACTGTGGTTCAGTGCTTAATCGTAAGCCTACCAGTAATTTTGTCTAGTGTTTGTCTTGTGCTCATTTTCTTCATCCCATTTGAGATCATGTCTCTATCCCAGCTTCGAATGCCCCAGCATTTGGGTCCAAACCATCCTTGTCAAGGACTCTCATCACAACTTCATTTACAGCTCTGAGTTTATTCCCTACGATTAGATCCAATACTCTCCCTTCTCCAGTAGAACTATCTATGTATTGGATTGAAAATTTCTGCTGGATGCACTTTAAAAATTCCAACACCTCTCTGTCTTTCACAGTGACCCCAGTTAATATTGGAATGCTCATATCCCCTCTATGACAAATCCTCTTTCTCGTCTACTATTTAGATTAGTTTAGATTAGATTAGATTAGATTATGAGGACACTCAGTCCCCGTTTATTGTCATTTAGAAACACATGCATGCGTTAAGAAATTATACTATGTTCCTGCAGAGTGATATCACAAAAAAAGCAAGACAAACCAAAGACTAACACTGACAAGATCACGTAATTATAACATATAGTTACAGCAGTGCAAATCAATACCATAATTTGATAAAAAGCAGACCGTGGGAACGGTAAAAAAAAATCTCAAAGTTCCGATCGATTCCCGATAGTCCCCGATAGCAGGCGGCAGAAGGGAGAAACTCTCTCTACCATAAACCACCAGGCACCGACAACTGTCGATGCATTCATTGGAATCCCCGACCACAGCTGACTCTGAATCCGTCCGAAAACTTCGAGCCTCTGACCAGCCCTCCGACACCGAGCACCGAGCACCATCTCTGCCGAGCGCTTTCACCCAGTCCTGGCCGCCGAGCAACAAGCAAAACTGAGGACTCGGGGCCTTCCCCTCCGGAGATACTGGATCACACATTAACAGTGGCAGCAAAAAAGGCATTTCAGAAGTTTCTCCAGATGTTCCTCTGTTCTCTCACATCTGTCTCCAACAAATCAGGATTGTGCATGACACCCTACTTGACAGATTACATATATCATTCACCGGAGTGGCTGCGCAAGCTGGGTCACGCTGCCATCTTCTCCTCCTCCATTCTCTAAATCTCCTCTAAATCTCACTGACGATAGCATAACACCCGAAATGTCATTGCCCCCTTTTGTTATTTACTTTGAAGATCTATCCATATTTCCGCATTTGAAGATCCCTTTGGGATATCCTCCATCATTACTGAAATAATGGTCTTCTTAATCAATACTGAATGGTCCTCATCTTTTATTTCCTTTCCTATTATGATTGCGGTTTCTAGGCCCTGGGATATTGAATTGCGAATCTTATTCTTTTAACTATGGTATATACATTTTAGAACATCTTTTCATAAAATCAGAATTTCATTGCCTGTGGTAGTCTGATTCAAAATTGGTGGAACTGGCTACATTTCTTCTTTTCTTCATCAATCCCACCTCACATAAAGATTTCTGTCATTCAGTTTGGCCTTTCTGATATTAGCTGAGCCTGCATCAGGTGAAATTAAGTGGAAGTTCCTTCTCTGAAGCTACATTGTTGCATTAGTAAGGATATTCATTAGTTTTGTTATGAGTCACACATTGCCAACATTTATCTCTGCAATAGATATATCAGTACAATGAAACCTGAAGATCCACTCCCTGCTGATGTGTAGCACTGTGACATTCAGACCAGGAGATCCTGACCTTTACAAGAAATCAAGATACTACTTTGGTTCAAATATCGGAGATGCCTGAAGACAATTACAGCCAAAATAGTCCCAAGCCAGCTGCTAATTGTGGAAGGATTTACATACTATAACAGTCTATAAAATGAAGTCAGGCAGCATTGCCAACATTTCATCCTTTCTCAATGAGTTTAAAGTATATTATACAAGTTGTGATCAGAAGGGGATTGGAATGTCATCACCCATTCTGATAGCTTCCAATGCAGTTGAATCCAGAGTGAATCCACAGAAAACTACTAGCCTGGATGGTGTCCCTGGCCATGTCATTAGATCCTGTGCAGGTAAGCTAATGGAGGATTCACAGACATTTTCAACTTCTCCCTTCTAAGGTTCCTGATTTAAGAAAAGCACTATCATTAAGGTAGACAGTAAGGCAGAAGGGCTGAAATGTGTGTATCTCAATGCAAGAAGCATCAGGAACAAAGGTGATGAAATAAGAGCTTGGATACATACATGGAATTATGATGTAGTGGCCATTACAGAGACTTGGCTGGCACCAGGGCAGGAATGGATTCTCAATATTCCTGGATTCCAGTGCTTTAAAAGGGATAGAGAGGGTGGAAAAAGGGGAGGAGGGGTGGCATTACTGGTCAGGGATACTATTACAGCTACAGAAAGGGTGGGTAATGTAGCAGGATCCTCTTTTGAGTCAATATGGGTGGAAGTCAGGAACTGGACTGGGGAGCAGTTACTCTACTGGGGGTATTCTATAGATCCCCTGGTAGCAGCAGAGATACAGAGGAGCAGATTGGGAGGCAGATTTTGGAAAGGTGCAAAAATAACAGGGTTGTTATCATGGGTGACTTTAACTTCCCTAATATTGATTGGCACCTGATTAGTTCCAAGGGTTTAGATGGGGCAGAGTTTGTTAAGTGTGTCTAGGATGGATTTCTGTCACAGTATGTGGACAGGCCGACCAGGGGGAATGCCATACTAGATCTAGTACTAGGTAATGAATCGGGTTAGGTCACAGATCTCTCAGTGGGTGAGCATTTGGGGGACAGTGACCACTGATCCCTGGCCTTTATAATTATCATGGAGAAGGATAGAATCAAAGAGGACAGGAACATTTTTAATTGGGGAAAGGCAAATTATAAGGCTATAAGGCTAGAGCTTGCGGGTGTGAATTGGGATGATGTTTTTGCAGGGAAATGTACTATGGACATGTGGTCAAAGTTTAGAGATCTATTGCGGGATGTAAGGGATAAATTTGTCCTGGTGAGGAAGATAAAGAATGATAGGGTGAAGGAACCATGGGTGACAAGTGAGGTGGAAAATCTAGTCAGGAGGAAGAAGGCAGCATACATGAGGTTTAGGAAGCAAGGATCAGATGGGTCTATTGAGGAATATAGGGAAGCAAGAAAGGAGCTTAAGAAGGGGCTGAGAAGAGCAAGAAGGGGGCATGAGAAGGCCTTGGCGAGTAGGGTAAAGGAAAACCCCAAGGCATTCTTCAATTATGTGAAGAAAAAAAGGATGACAGGAGTGAAGGCAGGACTGATTAGAGATAAAGGTGGGAAGATGCGCCTGGAGGCTGTGGAAGTGAGCGAGGTCCTCAGTGAATACTTCTCTTCGGTATTCATCAATGAGAGGGAACTTGATGATGGTGAGGACAATATGAGTGAGGTTGGGGTTCTGGAGCATGCTGATATTAAGGGAGAGGAGGTGTTGGAGTTGTTAAAATACATTAGGACAATAAGTGCCCGGGGCCTAACGGAATATTCCCCAGGCTGCTCCATGAGGTGAGAGAAGAGATTGCTGAGCCTCTGGCTAGGATCTTTATGTCCTCGTTGTCCATGGGAATGGTACCGGAGGATTGGAGGGAGGCGAATGTTGTCCCATGGTTCAAAAAAGGTAGTAGGGATAGTCCGGGTAATTATAGACCAGTGAGCCTTACGCCTGTGGTGGGAAAGCTGTTGGAAAAGATTCTTAGTGATAGGATCTATAGGCATTTAGAGAATCATGGTCTGATCAGGGACAGTCAGCATGGCTTTGTGAAGGGCAGATCGTGTCTAACAAGCCTGATAGAGTTCTTTGAGGAGGTGACCAGGCATATAGATGAGGGTAGTGCAGTGGATGTGATCTATATAGATTTTAGTAAGGCATTTGACAAGGTTCCACACGGTAGGCTTATTCAGAAAGTTAGAAAGCATAGGATCTAGGGAAGTTTGGCCAGGTGGATTCAGAATTGACTTGCCTGCAGAAGGCAGAGGGTCGTGGTGGAGGGAGTACATTCAGATTGGAGGATTGTGACCAGTGGTGTCCCACAAGGATCAGTTCTGGGACCTCTACTTTTCGTGATTTTTATTAACGACCCAGATGTGGGGGTAGAAGGGTGGGTTGGCAAGTTTGCAGACGACACAAAAGTTGGTGGTATTGTAGATAGTGTAGAGGATTGTCAAAGATTGCAGAGAGACATTGATAGGATGCAGAAGTGGGCTGAGAAGTGGCATATGGAGTTCAACCCGGAGAAGTGTGAGGTGGTACACTTTGGAAGGACAAACTCTAAGGCAGAGTACAAAATAAATGGCAGGATACTTGGTAGTGTGGAGGAGCAGATGGATCTCGGGGTACATGTCCACAGATCCCTGAAAATTGCCTCACAGGTGGATAGGGTAGTTAAGAAAGCTTATGGGGTGTTAGCTTTCATAAGTCGAGGGATAGAGTTTAAGAGTCGCGATGTAATGATGCAGCTCTATAAAACTCAGGTTAGGCCACACTTGGAGTATTGTGTCCAGTTCTGGTCTCCTCACTATAGGAAGGATGTGGAAGCATTGGAAAGGGTACAGAGGAGATTTACCAGGATGTTGACTGGTTTAGAAAGTATGCATTATGATCAGAGATTAAGGGAGCTAGGGCTTTACTCTTTGGAGAGAAGGAGGATGAGAGGAGATATGATAGAGGTGTACAAGATAATAAGAGGAATAGATAGAGTGGATAGCCAGCGCCTCTTCCCCAGGGCACCACTGCTCAATACAAGAGGACATGGCTTTAAGGTAAGGGGTGGAAAGTTGAAGGGGGTTATTAGAGGAAGGTTTTTTACTGAGAGAATGGTTGGTGCGTGGAATGCACTGCCTGAGTCAGTGGTGGAGGCAGATACACTAGTGAAGTTTAAGAGACTACTAGACAGGTATATGGAGGAATCTAAGGTGGGGGCTTATATGGGAGGCAGGGTTTGAGGGTCGGCACAACATTGTGGGCCGAAGGGCCTGTACTGTGCTGTAGTATTCTATGTTCTATGTAATTACAGTACTCAAAAAAAACCTTAATGACTACTGCCCAGTGGCTCTGATATCGACCATCATGACATGCTTTGATAGGCTTGTCATATCATGCCAGCCTACCAGAATACCCTGACCCACTGCAATTTACCCACTGTCAAAACAGGTTTGTGGCAGATGCCATCTCTCTGGCCCTACTCTTATCTCTGGAGCATCTGACAGTAAAGACACCTATGTTAGATGATTGTTCACTGACTACAGTTCTATTTTCAGTAAAATGTTTCCCAGGAAACTTATCATTAAACTCCTAAACCTGGGACTCAACGCATTTCTTGGCAGCTGCCTGACCAACGGACCGCAATCAAAAAGGATAGGCAGCAAAACTTCCTCTATGATTATACTTGTACCGTATAGTCTACAATATAATAACGGACTACTTCATGTTGTGGTAACACATCGTTGCATTTGCTATTAGGCGCGTATTGAGCATGCGCTAGTAGGCGCATATTGATCTGTCCGTGTGTGCCGAGTTTGGATTCTGCCAGTAAAGAACCATGAAACTTAGCTCCCGTCTCCAGTGTTTTTATCAATAGCATTGTTGTGTAACCAGGCCACATGCACAACAAATTGGCAACAAGGATTATGAACCTACATCTTATCAGAATGCCGTGTTTTAGTTGATAACGAAACTCTAAGGAGAAGAGAGAGAATCTAGATGCATCTAGATGGCGTGCGCTTATTGTGCTAGCAAAAAGGGCACATGAGTCAAAAAAAAAAGAAAACTGGGGAGAATGGGGCTAAATTAACATAACAATGATGGTGATGATTGAAACTATTACAACATTTGATAGTGGCATTGAAGACTAGGCAACTTACATTGAAAGAGTGGAGTTATATTGTGAGGCTAACAGTGTTAAGGATGAAAAGAAAGCCAACATCTTACTCAGTATTATGGGAGCAAAAACATATGGGCTGCTATGGAACACACATCAAAGTTGCTGGTGAATGCAGCAGGCCAGGCAGCATCTATAGGAAAAGGTACAGTCGACGTTTTGGGCAGAGATCCTTCGTCAGGACTAACTGAAAAGTTAGTCCTGACGAAGGGTCTCGGCCTGAAACTTCGACTGTACCTTTTCCTATAGATGTTGCCTGACCTGCTGCTTTCACCAGCAATTTTGATGTGTGTTGCTTGAAATTCCAGCGTCTGCAGATTTCCTCGTGTCGGGGCTGCTATGG
The DNA here is from genome assembly GCF_963921235.1 of Mobula hypostoma. NCBI lineage: Eukaryota > Metazoa > Chordata > Chondrichthyes > Myliobatiformes > Myliobatidae > Mobula > Mobula hypostoma. Next base: position 39,404,284 of record NC_086099.1, on the reverse strand, counting down.
AGCTTGTTAACCCCTGAAAGGCCAGCTGACAAGATGTTCAAGCAAATAGTAGACACTCTACAACAGCATTTAAACCCCAAACCACTGGTCATTTCTGAAAGATTTAAATTTCACAAACGGAATCAGAGCAAAAATAAAAGCATTTCTGAATATTGTGCTGAATTGCACAAATTGTCAATTTGGAGCTGGTCTATCAGACGCATTGAGGGATAGGTTAATGTGTGGCATGCACTGTGAAACCACACAGAAGAAGCTTCTGTGTGAAAAAGACCTTAAATTAGAGAAGGCGCTGAACATTGCAATATCAACGGAAACAGCAGCAGGGTTCCTTCAGAGATACAACAAAAATCTCTGGAATATGCTACAAATAAAATGTCACTGAACAGAAATGAAGGAAAGAAATGTTACTGTTGTGTGAACAGGTCACATGACCCTGATGACTGTTGGTTTAAAAACAAAGAATGCAGAAACTGTGGCAAACAGGGCCACATTGGCAGAGTATGCAAAGTTAGTAAACAGCAGGAAAAGGACAAAATACAGAGAAACAAGAAACCCCAGAAAGGAAAATACAACAATGTACACAGAATGAAAGAAAGCAGTTCTGATGAAAATGACCCAGACAAAAGTGAATTGTCTTTTCTGCAACTTCACAGCGTGGAAGAAACAGATAATCGAAGAGTAATATGGATCACTCCACACATGGCAGGCATGAGACTGAAAATGGAGTTGGACACAAGCTCAACTTTAACAGTGTTCTCTGTACACGACTACAAATGACTGTTTTTGCACATACCTCTGAAATGAACTAATCTACTGTTAAAGACTTACACAGGACAGAAAGTGTGTCCCAAAGGCAAAATTAAAGTGACAGTGACCTATGGAGACAAAACACAGCAGCTGAACCTCTATGCACTGAAAAATGGAGGACCACTGTTGCTGGGATATGAATGGCTCAGGAAAATCCAGTTGGATTGGCACACCATCGAGGCACAAGATGTGTCAGCAAAGGAGGGCAGCAAGGCGACATCTGAGAGACTGTCACAAATACAAACGTACTTGCTGACTCTGAGGAAGTGTTCTTGAAAGGAACAGGAACACTTCAGGGCATGAAGGCAAGGATTGAGATTGAGGAAAATGCATGTCCAAAATTTTACAAAGCCAGACTAGTGCCATATGCGATCCACCCTACAGTAGAGGCAGAGCTGAAAAATCTGGAGCAGACTGCGGTTCTGTCAAAGGTGGACTGGAGTGAATGGGCCACACCTATTGTTCCAGTGATGAAGAAAACCTCCAGCAGAAAACCAGGAAAACCAAGCAAGGTGTGCATATGTGGTGACTTTAAAATGACTGTTAACCCAGTTCTGCGCGCAGTACAGTATCCTTTACCTCATATTGAGGACATCTTTGCTTCCCAATCAGGAGGGGAACATTTCACAAAAATAGATTTGACCCAGGCTTATTTCCAAATGGAAATCGATGAAGCATCCAAGAAATACCTGACAATAAATGCACACAAAGGACTTTACCAGTACAACAGGTTGGTGCAAACACGAAGAAATCTGCAGATGCTGGAATTTCAAGCAACACACATAAAAGTTGCTGGTGAACGCAGCAGGCCAGGTAGCATCTCTAGGAAGAGGTACAGTCGACGTTTTGGGCCGAGACCCTACGTCTTGACGAAGGGTCTCAGCCCGAAATGTCAACTGTACCTCTTCCTAGAGATGCTTCTTGGCCTGCTGCATTCACCAGCAACTTTTACAACAGGTTGGTGTTTGGGATAGCATCAGCTCCTACAATCTGGCAAAGGACAATGGATTAGGTCTTGCAGGGGATTCCGGGGACTCAGTGTTACCTGGATGACATCATTGTCACCGGCAAAGATGATGACGAACATCTTTCTAACCTTGAACAAGTGCTCACCAGGTTACAAGAATATGGGCTCAGAGCTAATGGACAAAAATGTGAGTTTTTCAAAAAAGAAATATTATACTGTAGGCATGTGATCAACAAGGATGGCTTACACATATCTCAAGACAAGATAGAAGTGGTGCTTAAGGCACCACCATCTGATAGATAAAGGCAGAAATGGCTGGCTACATCAGAAAGATTGATGAGTTTGATTACTCAATGGGTAAATGGCCCATGTATACTGAGCTAATTGAACAATAAAGCATATAGTTTGCTTCAAAGCTTGATTGCTCCAACCAAACTAGCAGAAATTAGCTTTGCTGCTATTGTGAAAGCAATGCAGGAACACTGAGAACTAAAACCACAGTTAACTACAGAACACTTTAAGTTTGATTACTAGAATCAAAAGGAAGGAGAGTCCATTTCAGCATATGTAACTGAATTGAAGACATTGTCTAAGCATTGTCAGTATGGTAATGGGTTTAGTGATGAAATGAGAGATTGTTTAGATGGTAAAATCTTACAAGAAAGCATCCAAAAATGGCTCCTAGTTGAAGCACGAGTTACATTTAAAAGAGCAGTTGAAAATTGTAGTTTCAATGTAAAATGCAGGGAAACAATTGAGTTACAGTCAGGAATTAAAGAGAAAATGAACAAAATTGCAACATCTTAACTGTATAGGACCCACTGAACTATTATCTTCTGTATCAACCTTGTTATAGATGCAACCTTTTGTTCTTGTCTGCTAATGAAGATTTCTTGATGACTCCAAAACACACTTGACTAATTGTTTGCATTGGTGGATCAATTGCACACTGAAGTGCAAGTGGTCTTAGATCACCGTGCCATTATACTTTTTAATTTGACTATTCCTATGCCCACAATTACCAGTGCACACTTGTAGTCATGCCTTCATTATGTAACTAGGCCCCATCTAGCTCTACTTGTGACATAACTGTCCACTTCTTCATTATTCAGAAGATCTCTCTTGTACATGTACTCAACATGATTATGGTCTATCTCAAAAGAAAATAAGCGAGTACCGGGCCAGAGCCATCAAATGCTACTCATGTGTTAACCCTTTTATGCCTGAGATCATTCTCATCAACCCCCTCTGGATGGTAGAAGTACTTCAAGCTATACATCCTGGTCTAGGATTGACCAACTTGTCGCAGTATCTTTGTGCATGTATATAGTTATTTCTGCAAATTGTTAGGTGGCATTAAAAATAACTTCCTTGTCACACTCTGGGAGTGCAGTACAGACATTTCCTATGTGTCTCTTTTCATCAGTGGCTATTACCTCCTTTAGAGTTGTGCAATATTCCTAATGCAATGACAATTAGATTGCTAAGCCATCGTAAGCTGATATTCTGAAGCCATACAGCTTCCATAACATTAATGAAAAGCTTCTTGTCTTTTCACCCATGTGATGTAACTTTCTCAGCACCTAAGCTCATGTCATTCAATGGTTGTCCAATGAAACCAGCTACAGTATCCACATATTCCCATTTGCATCTTGAAATTGGACCCCATCTCATATTTTAAGACCATCGCTATTCTGGTGGCTATTTCACATATCCCCCAAATGTGAAGGCTAACATTTGAAATAGTTTCTTGTGAACCTGCCAGCTTGTGCACTAAGTGATCCTCCACCACCCAATTTATTAAACCTTGGAGTCTTTATCCAACCTTTATCCCAAATGATTCCTCTGATCCTTGGTTGCACATGTCAAATCTATAGGTCTTGAACATTTCTGATAGCGCTAGATTGAAATACCCCTTCAAGGTTTCCATTAGCTCTACTTCACTAGCAGATTCACGGTTTAATTTGTCTCTAGTTCTAGCACAAAAGACAATGCTTTAAATGGAATTTTAGAAAATGCTAAAAACACTTGCAAGGCTAGGCAGCATAAGAAATGGAAACAAAGTGGCAGACCTTGCAGCAATAATTCACAATTTTGTTTTTCAATCCTACCACATTTTACTGTTTGGTGACTTTCTCAGTGGGACCTCAACAATATTGCTCGACTTCAGGATTCCACACCTTAAAAGTACAAGTGGAAGGTTGTGTTCATTTGGATATTTCAAGTCCTCTGCGGCTTTTAGCATGTCCTCAGACTGCCAGGTTCTCTGTTCTGTCCAGGAAGCACTATTCTCTGTTCTCTTCATACTGTATTCTTGCCAATTCCATAAGCAACAATATTATACATTCATTGTTAAAGTGATGTCTTTGAGGTTCCCTTATGTTGCTGCTTGCATAAGAAAATACACCAAAGTAGAGCATAAAAAGAGCATAATCTCGAATAAATTTGGCTCTTGTTGGAGACAAAAAAGGGGAACCATTTTTTTCTGATAGACAAAACTTGCTTACCCTTGCAAACCTGAAGGAGACATCACTGTAAATTGTTTTGGGTGAAGTTTGGAAGTCATAATAATCCTGAGATTTTTGAAAGGTATCATTTTGACAACAGATCATCTCCAAAATGAGGGCTTAAATGAGTTTTTCATAGTAATCAAAAAAACGTATATTTTGTTTTTTTAGAGATTTCCAGGGTGGCAGTTTTGACAGCCAATTGTGTGTGGGTGCAGAATGAATGCATTCATAGCAAACTATTGACAATTCACAATCAGACATTTGAAGCTGCATGCCTGAGACAACTTTATCCACACACATGGTTGATAGATATCCACGTTATCCCCAATCCAGTGTTACGCTCAAAACACAAATATCTGCAGAAATGAATAAACTACAGAGAAGGAGGGAACTTTTCTGAAGTTGCATTTACTGATTATGGATCCAAAGGAAATTGGAGGTGACTGTGATGAATTTACTGGTAATGCTGGCACTGTCAAAGGCAAGCCTAGATTCTGCAATGTGTTCTGGTCAGCACTTAGCATAGATTTGTCTCTCTGGAAGGCAAAATGTCACGGCTGAAGAGTAGAATAGGAATTATTGTAAGGTTGAATGTAATTGGCTACTATTGAAGAACAGCAGTACATGGGGAAGTTTCACATTTATGTAGTGTCAGCAGGTTCCATGGTATACTGTTGCAAATAAAGGCAGGTAAACAAGATACAGTTTCAAGCCAAGCATGTTTTATTGATAACTAGCAAAACCCAACTAACTGCACTGGCTGATACAGCAATGTATCCTAATTCATGCCTGATGGGTACACAGTTTTTAAAGGTAAATGCAAATAATAGTGCAATCTGCAGCACAAGAGTGGCAATAGAAATTCTCAGGAGGTAGCATTAGTGGAAATGAAGATAACCATGGATATCAATTGGTGCTGTCAAAATATGGTAAGCAGCTAAGTGATACCCAGCTGACAAATCATGGATGAAATTATGTAGTTACAATAAAGAGAAGATTCCTATTGTTGGGGAAGGGTATTTGTTTCTGTCCAATATACGAGGAGTAACATATCAACTTGACGATTATTATTTGGGGGAAAAAACTGGTTTGGCTAATTAAAATAATTGATATATTTCATGTTAAAGTAAAATGCATAACACAGGACACTGTGGTAAAACTTGTTAAAGGGCTTTCAGTAAATGGTCGGTCCAACTCGTGGATTCAAGGCTGAAACATGAGAGTTGAGAGGATTGCAATACTGATTCTTGTAAACCATATTCAATTGGTGTTTTCTCAGAGAAAAGGAATTAGAAGAACTAAGTTAGAGTCTGAGAACATAACTTCAAGGTTAGCAAAGTCATTGTGCTGTGCCCATAACTATAGTGCTAAACTCATGTGAATTTTTAAGATAATATGATGCTTATGCATCAAATGTTGATTAAGTTCTTGAATGCAATCCACCTGACACTTACCAAATTTAAGATATGTTAAGAAGCATGGCAGTTTCAACTTGAGTTAGATGAAGAATCTTAATCAAAGTTGACAATTAATTCACTCCTGAGTCTTTGTTTAGCTTTGTTAAGGGGGGGGGGGTGGAGAAAAGTGAGTGAATCTGCCAATACTAGGGAGAAGGTGCTGGCAAAACTGAAAGGTCTAAAGGTAGATAAGCCACCTGGACGAGATGGTCTACACCACAGAGTTGTAAAAGAGGTGGCTGAAGAGATTGTGGAGACATAAATAATGGCCTTTCAAGAATCACTGGATCCTGGCATCATTCCAGAAGACTGGAAAATTGAAAATGTCACCCCACTCTACAAGAAGAGGGAGAGGGGCAGGAGAAAAGAAAATAGCGGCCAGTTAGTCTAACCTCAGTGGTTGGAAAGATGTTGGAGTTGATTGTTAACGATGTGGTTTCGGGGTACTTGGAGTCCGTAGTCAGCATGGTTTCCTTCAGGGAAATTCTTGCCTGACAAATCTGTTGGAATTCTTTGAAGAAATAACAAGCAGAATAGATAAGGGTGAATTGGTGGATTTTGTGTGCTTGGGTTTTCAGAAAGCCTTTCACAAGGTGCAGCACGTAAGGCTGTTTAACAAGTTAAGGGCCCAAGATATTACAGGAAAGATAGTAGCATGTAAAAGTTAAGAGCATTGCATGATTGGCAGGAGGAATACAATGGGAATAAATGACTCTTCTGTGTTTGGCTGCCGATGACCAGTAGTGTTCTACAGGGATCTGTGTTAGGACCGATTCATTTTATGTTATATGTCAATGATTTAGTTGACAGAATTGATGGCTTTGTGGCAAACTTTGTGGATGATACAAAGATAGGTGGAGGGATGGGTAGTTTTGATGAAGCGGGGATGCTACAGAAGAAATTAGACAGATCATGAGAATGGATAATTAAGTGGTAGATGGAATACAGTGTTGGTAAGTATATCATCATGCACTTTGGTAGAAGAAATAAATGTGTAGACTACTTTCTAAATGGAGAGAAAATTCAAAAATTGCAAAGGAACTTGGGAGTCCTCATGCAGGATTTCCTAAAGGTTAATTTCTAGGTTGAATTGATGGTGTAGAAGGAAAATATTGCCATTAATTTTGAGAGGATCAAAATATAAAAGCAAGGAAGTAATGTTGGGGTTTTATAAGGCACTGGTGAAGCAGTTTTGGGCCTTTTAGTGAAGAATGGATGTGCTGATATTGGATCGAGTTCAAAGGAAATTTATGAAAATAATTACGGGAATGAAAGGCTTATCATATGAGGACTGTTTGATGGCTTTGGGCCTGTACTCACTGGAATTCAGAAGAATGAGTGGGATCTCATTAAAACCTATTGAATGTTGAAAGGCTTCAATAGAGTGGATGTGGAAGGGATGTTTCCGATGGTAGGGGAGTCTAAGACCAGAGTATATAGCCTCAGAATAGAGGGATGTCCATTTAGAATAGAGTTAAGGAGGTGCTTCTTTAGCCAGATAGTGGTGAATCTGAAGAATTCTTTGCTACAGGTGGCTGCGGAGGCTAAGTCATTGGGTATATTTAAGACAGAAATTGATAGATTCTTGATTTGTCAGGGCATGAAGGGATACTTGGAGAACGCAGGAGATTGGGGCTAAGAGGAAACTGGACAGCCATGGTAAGATGATGGAGCAGACTCAATGGTACAAATGGCCTAATTCTTCTCCTATATCTTATGGTCTTATGATCTGAATAACCTGCTATTTGAAGTTTCTCCTTTAAGATTCACTTAAAATACATAAGAACATAAGAAATTAGAGCAGGAGTAGGCCATCTGGCCCATCGAGCCTGCCCCGCCATTCAATAAGATCATGGCTGATCTGTCTGTAAACTCAGCTCCATCTACCTGCCTTTTCCCCATAACCCTTAATTCCCCTACTACGTAAAAACCTATCTAACTGTATCTTAAATATATTTAGTGAAGAAGCCTCAAATGCTTCCCCGAGCAGAGAATTCCACAGATTCACCACTCTCTGGGGAAAATAGTTCCTTCCCATCTCCATCCTAATTTTTCTCCCCTGAATCCTGAGGTAATGTCCCCTAGTTCTAGTTTCACATACCAATGGAAACAACTTTCCTACTTCTATCTTATCTATCCCGTTCAAAGTTTTGTATGTTTTTATAAGATCCCCTCTCGTTCTTCTGAATTCCAGAGAGTATAGTTCCAGGTGACTCAATCTCTCCTCATAGGTTAACCCTTTCATCCCCGGAATCAACCTGGTAAACCTCCTCTGCACTGCTTCCAAAGCCAGTATATCCTTCCTCAAGTATGGAGACCAGAACTGCACACAGTACTCCAGGTGCGGCCTCACTAGTACCCTGTATAGTTGCAGCATGACCTCCCTGCTCTTGAATTCAATCCCTCTAACAATGAAGGCCAACATTCCGTCTGCCTTCTTAATAACCTGTTGTACCTGCAAGCCAACTTTTTGAGATTCATGCACAAGCACTCCCAAGTCCCTCTGCACAACAGCATGCTGCAATCTTTCACCATTTAAATAATAATCTGCTCTTCTATTATTCCTTCCAAAGTGGATGATCTTGCATTTACCAATGTTGTATTCCATCTGTCAGACCTTGGCCCACTCACTTAACCTATCTATATACCTCTGCAGGCTCTCCACATCCTCTCTACAATTTGCTATTCCACTCAGTTTAGTGTCATCAGCAAATTTTTCTACGTTACACTCCGTTCCCTCTTCCAAATCATCAATGTAAATGGTAAACAGCTGCGAGCCCAGCACCGACCCCTGTGGCATCCCCTTCACCACTGACTGACAACTGGAGAAACACCCATTTATACCAACTCTCTGCCTTCTGTTGTAGCAAGGAGTCAAAGAGATAGTGTGATATTAAAGCATAGAAATTAAGTTTCAAGGTCCATTGAATATTTGGATCACAGAGTACATGAAGATGTTTTATTTTATACCAAGGTGAAAAGTAACACAACCATGAACGTGTTGTATTTAAGAACATCTTAGGGTCTAGGCTTTCCAAGTTCATTTATGAGCTTAGATCATCAGATTCAGGAATACAATATTGTTATATTCTTTGAATGAGCTTTTCAGGGAGGAAGGTGCATAAAACTGGATGAATGATTTCAACAAAACATTCAAGTTCTATAAAAGTCAGATTGTAGAGTCAAAAATGCTTTTTCACAATGATGAATCAATACTTGTATGTTTTATATCTCCAAATCATATTGGAGCAAGAATCTATCATTTACCAGCTAATAAAGAAGAGAGACCTATTATATTTGCATCTCACACTGTCAATGCCAAAAAGCACAACTATTGTCAAATGGAATGAGATGAATAGTCCCTAACATTTGGATACAAGAGATTCCATGAATAACTTTTCATTCATAGTTTCACTATCACAACTAACTATAAGCCCCTGACAACACGCAAAAATGATTGCGGAACTCAAGAGGTCAGGTAGCATCTGTAAGTGGAAATGAACAGCGGATTTTATGGGTCAAGATTCTTCATCAACACTGGAAGAAAGAATGAGGGCAGAAGCCAAAATCAAAGGATGAGCTGGAAGGTGATAGGTGAATCCAGGTAAGAGGGAGAAAGTAAGTAGGTGAGGGATGAGGGAAATGGCAATGATGTGAAAAACCTGAAGGTGACAGGTGGTATAGGCAAAGGAAAAAAGAGAGATAGAATCTGATAGGAGAGCACAATTAGAGATTGGCAGGGTGTGGGCATCACTGAGTCATGGCTGAAAGATTATAGCTGGGGGCTTAACATCCAAGGATACACATTGTACTGAATTGACCGGAAGGTAGGCAGAGGGGGTGGGATGGCTCTGTTGGTAAAAAATGAAATCGAATCCTTAGAAGGAGGTGACATATGTTATGTTTTGTAACTTCAAAACATTAAACCAATTCAAAGAAAGACAATGGAGTCCAAAACGTTAGTCTAAATTTGTATTTACTTTAACTGAGGCCCGCATGTACCACGTGGTAGCATGATGATGTATGCAATTCATATATGTTTACATATAATTCGTAATGAATTATTTAAATGAACAAGACTGCTTAATCAAACTATATATATACAAACTTATTCAAATATTACTGAAATATGAAATACACAACACTCCTCCCTGCTTAGCTATAAATTCCCACTCAATATTGAATGCATCTCATCTGTATATACAATATATTATATAATACAACTACTATATAGACATCCGCAGCATAGTTATTTTTTAAATTGTCCCATTCAAGCCTAAAGATATAATTGCCGAGGGGGCTTTCTTACTCTTGAGGGATAATGTCTTTCCTGACAAGGAGGCTCACTCTGTTTGGCAGGTGAGACTTGTAGCTGTGAAATCAATCTTAGGCTCAGGGACATCCTCCATGGTGGTTATAGGAGTTCATTCTGAGACCGCAAAAAGTGGTTCTGACAGCTCTGGACAACTTTTATTTCCTTCCTTTTTCTTCCTCTAGTTTATGAATCTTGATCTTGGGAACATACGTTTATTTCACTGGAGTATTCGCTTATCAATCCTTCTAATGCTCCCTTTACAATCCCATCCCATCTATTGGTTTCGGCATCCACAATATCATATGGTGAATCCTCTGTTTTTGTATATCCATTGACTACTTTCTTTTCAGCCTTTTATTCATCCAGCTGAGTTTTGTCTTTGCATCGAGTTTTGCAAGAAGCTTTGCATTGCCCACTTGAAGTTCATGCAATAACTTGAATGCATGCAGAGTAGACTCTGGTTCTTTATATTCACAAAAGCTGAATACTTGCAACGTTCCTGAAGCTCCTTAAACTCTCTTTCGGCTTAAAATCAAGCCAAATTTCAGAAGCAACTGCTTGAATAATAAATATATCAGGAGCTTTCTCAGAGATGTTGCCTAGAACAACTGATGTAGTTGGACCACTGCGTTCATCACTTTCACAATTCCTTTGAACAGCATGGTCCTTTCTTGGTCAATATGCTTTCCAACCAGAGACACAATATTTGGTACCAACATCTGTTTGTCCTCTGTCAGGCATGAAGTTTGGCATATGGTATCAGCCAATACTTTTCTTAATTTGCTTTCAGTTGACTTTATTGTAGGGGATGTGGCATGCAAATGGTGGACGGATTTCCGATCAAGTTGTAGTTGGTTCAGCCAGTCACATCCTTCTGTTTTTACCACATACAAGCCCAATGAGGCTTGTTGGCTACTGTATTTCACTCTGCTGCATGTCATTCCCACAGCGGTTATCTTTTCTCCAGTGTAAGTTTTTAGTTGGATATCTGCAGGCTTCAGTTCAGTATCTTTGAAATGCTGTTCAAATTAATTTTGCGGAATTAGTGAAACAGCTGAATGAGTGTCCAATTCCATTTTGATTAAGTTGCCATTCATTTTTGGTGTATGCCATATTGCTTGTCTGTTGTTAGTTTTCACATTGAAAATCTCAAGGCTATACAGTCCTGTGTCACTCTCATCATTATCAGATTTTTCAACAACATGCAGATTTATGCTCTTTTTGAAATCACTACTTGAGTTTTTATCTTTTTCTCTTCTCTGTGTCGTCCTTTTATTTTTGTCTGCCTGATATGTTCTTTGTATGTGTCCTACTTTGTTGCATTTTCTAAAAGTTTTGCTTTTAAACTTACATTGGTCTGGTGTATGTGAACCCCTGCTACAATGGTAACACAATTTGTTCAGCCAGGCTGATTTCAATTAGACATTGAAATTTTATTCATGCTCACTTTCCTGATAGCAACTTAACTGTGTATCTGTCCATAGTTTCTATTGAAACAGCAATTGCAACTGCTCCTTTAAATGTAAGTTGTGCTTCAGTTAGGAGCTCTTTTTGAATGTTTTTTGTAAGATTCCACAAACTAAACAATCTCTCAGTGTATCATTAAGCCATTACCGAACTGACAATGCCCAGACAATGTCTTCAATGCAGCCATCTACGCTGAAGTGGCCTCTCCTTCCTTTTGACTCTGCTAATCAAACTTGAAGCATTCTGTAGTCAACTATGATTTTGGTTCTAAGTGTTCTTGCGTTATTTTCACAATAGTGGAAAAGCTTATTTCTGCTGGCTTGGTTGGAGCAATTAAACTTCAACAAAAACTGTATGCCTTTATATAAATGTACTAATCAAAATTGGTACATTTCACATTGGCTATTTCATTTCCTTCAAAATACTGTTCAATTTACTGGGTATGAATTCTAAATTCTTCTGTTTACTGCCTTTTTGTTTAACTCAACTGTCTCTGCATGCACTATGCTGCACTTGTTTTTACTCAACTTTCCTTGCTGTGCTTTTTTAGTTTAAATGTCTCACTGTGCTTCAACAGGGCAATAGTGGTCCTGGGTTCATTTTAATAATACTTTGTCACCAGTGTTATGTTTTATAATTCCAAAATATTAAACTAATACAAAGGAAGACACGGGAGTCTGAAATGTGAGTCTAACTTTGTGTTTACCTTAAGTGAGGTGCACATGTATCATGTGGTAGCATGATGATGTATGCAATTAACGTATTTTTACATATAGCCATAATTAATTATTTAAAAGAGCAAGAATGCTGAATCAAACAATATATGTACAAGATTTCAGAAATATTAAATACACAAACACATAGGTATAAAAATGTAGAAGCATTGTGGGCAGAGCTAAGAAACTGCAAGGGTAAAAAGATCCTGATAGGAGTTATATACAGGCCTCTGAACAGTAGCAAAGATCTGGGCTGGAAATTACAAGAGAATATAGAAAAGGCATGTCAAAAGGACAATGGTCTTATACAATGAATTGGAATTGATAAGAGAGCTTAAGGTAAAGGAACCCTTAACGGAGGTGATCATAATATGATCGAATCCACCCTGCAATTTGAGGTGGAGATGCTGAAGACAGATGTATCAATATTACAGTGGACTAAAATAAGTTACAGAGGCATGGGAGAAGAGCTGGCTAAAGTTGATTAAAAAAGAACTACAGCAGAGCTGACGACAGAGCAGGATGATGCAACTGTAGCTGACAAGGGAAGTCAAAGCCTGGATAAAAGCTAAAGAGAGGGCATACAATAGAGTAAAAAATAGTGTGAAGTTATAGGACTGGGAAGCTTTTAAAAAGAACAGAAGGCCACTAAATAAGTCATTAAGAAGGAAAAGATGAAATACAAAATTAATCTAGTCAATAATATTAAAGAGGATACCAAAAGTTTCATCCAATATATAAAGATTAAAAGAGAGGTGATAGTTGATATTGGACAACTGGAGAATGATACTGGAGAGGTAGTAATAGGGGAGAAGGAAATGGCGGACAAAATGAATAAGTACTTTACATGAGTCTTCACTATGGAAGACATTAGCACTATGCCAGAAGTTTGTGTGTGTCAGGGAGCAGAAGTGAGTGAAACTGACATTACGAGGGAGAAGATGCTTTGGAAACTAGAAGTTCTGAAGGTAGATAAATTACCTGGACCAGATGGTGTGTACACCAGGATTCTGAAAGAGGTGGCCGAAGAGATTGTGGAGACATTAGAAATGATCTTTCAAGAATTAATAGATTCTGACAAGATTTTGGAGGACTGGAAAATTGCAACTGTTACTCCACTCTTCAAGAAAGGACAGAGACAGAAGAAAAGAAATTATAGGCCAGTTAGTCTGACCTCAGTGTTTGGGAAGATGTTGGAGTTGATTGTTAAGGATGTAGTTTCAGGGTACTTGGAGGCACATGATAAAATAGGCTGAAGTCAGTATGGTTTTCTGAAGGAAAAATCTTGCCTGACAAATCTGTTGGAACTCTTTGAAGAAATAACAAGCATGATAGACAAAGGTGAACCCATAGATGTTGTGTACTTGGATTTTCAGAAGGCCTTTGACAAAGTGCCACACATGAGGCTGCTTAACAAGCTAAGAGCCCATGGTATTACAGAAACAGAACTAGCATGGATAGACAATTGGCTGATTGGCAGAAGGCAACAAGTGGGAATAAAGGGAGCCTTTTATGCTGGTGTCTAATGGTGTTCCACAGGGGTCTGTGTGGGGACCACTTCTTTTTATGCTGTATGTCAATGACTTGGATGAAGGAATTGATGGCTTTGTGGCCAAAGTAGTGGATGATACAAAGATTGGTTGAGGGGCAGGAAGTGTTGAGGAAGCAGAGAGGTTGCAGCAGGACTTAGATGAGGAGATGGGCAAGGAAGTGGCAGATGAAATACAGTCTTGAGAAGTGTGTGGTCGTTCACTTCAGTAGAAGAAAGAAACCTTGTACTTAATGTCACTAAGACCAAAGAATTGATTGTGGACTTCAGAAAGGGTAAAATGAGGGAACACTCACCAATCTTCATCAAGGGATCAGAACTGGAGAGAGTGAGCAATTTCAAGTTCCTGGGTGTCAAGATCTTTGAGGATCTATCCTGGGCCCAACATATCAAAGCAGTGAAAAAGAAGGCACAACAGCAACTATGTTCCATTAGGAGTTTAAGGAGATTTGGTATGTCACCAAAGACACTCACAAATTTTTACAGATGTACCATGGAGAGCATTCTACTTGGCTGCATCATTGTCTCATATGGAGGGGCCACTGTACAGGATCAAAGTAAGATGTGGAAAGTTGTAAATTCAGTCATCCCCATCATAGGCATTAGCCTCCCCAGCATCTAGGACATCTTCAAAGAGCGACTCCTTCGAAAGGCAGCATCCATCATTAAGGAGCCATCACCCAGAAGACATGCCCCCTTCTCATTGCTATCATCTTCTTACTGTAATTTATGATTTTTATTATTATGTATTGCAATGTACCTGCTGCATAATAACTAATTTCATGAAATATGCTAATGATATTAAACCTGATTATGATTCTGATATCAAGTAAGCCACATCAGAAGCACAGGATTCAATCAATGAGCCCAGTGATTTCATATGTAAAGTGCTGCCTCATCTGGACGAACAGTTCAGGACTTTAAGTGGTAGTGAGAGAGGAGGTGTAGGGGCAAGTGTAACAACTGATGTGGTTTCAGGGAGGTTCATGGAGGAGCTTGGTGGGGTGGGATGTGCAGACAAGGTAGCCTCAGAGAAAAGAATTCCTGCAGAAAGCAATGAAGAGAGGCAAGGAAAGTTGCACCAACATTCCCAGAAGATGTCCCTGACAGCTTATTGAATCCAAAGCACCGGCTATCAGATTAGTTGCAGCACAATTACAAAGGTGAGCTATAATTCTATTTTGGGAATATTTCAATGTTATTATAAGCAAGGAATAATTTTGAGGGAACAAAATATCTTCTGAGGTGCCAGGCAGAGCACAAAATTTGGATCTACTGCACTGATGTTCCGTTTGCTACAGATGCTAATACTTTTAGCATTTGAATTTATACACTGTGTTTCACTGAACAAGGATTAACAAAGATTAACATTAACAAGGATTTGAGCTCACACAGATAATGCTTACAAGCAATATGCAGACCAGGCAATAACAACAATTATTGCACAAGATAATTTGATCACTACTGGCATGGTTGTACTTCTGCACAGCCCATATGTTCTGGGATAAGCTTTGCCTTTGTAAGACTGTCTGAATGAGAGAATGAGAGGCAACACAGAGTAATCAGACGGAGATATAAGAACTCTCTGGAGGCTGGGATATCTACTCACAGTTATCAGGAGAAAAGTTGCCATTTCCTTCATAAGGTGATGTGAAAGATTTCAGCATATTGCATATTTCCTTGCCACAATACAATTTCTTCTTTCAGTGAGTGAGAATGGCTTTAGATTCTGTTATTGCAAAGCATCAGCCAATATACTCGCCTTTCACTTAGAAGACAATGGAGGAGAGGAGCATCCCCATTATTTCATTGCCATGAAGGAGACAACATTCACAGTGTTGGAGCAGTTATTCCCCAAGTTATTACCAGCAGTGGGACAAAAACATTGGTAGTCAATGGTCCCTTAACACCTAACCCTTTTTTCTTGAAACCACTTTCCCTTCTTCTGCTTCCCTTTCCGACTTTCTTCTAATTTACAAGTGGCAGGTGGTCAAATCATGTAGCTATTATTTCCCTTCCTTCCCATCCCACAACCCTAACCCTGTGTATTTTTCCTTTCTGATTTCTAAGAAACGGAGGCAGGGCAGTTAGAGTAAGACCATGAGGATACTTGACAATGTTGTTATTAGTGCTGACACTTCCACAAAGTGCAAGTTATAGATTTAATTACAGATCTGCCCAGAGTGACTCATTGGTTCTGAAAGTCCTTCCACCAGATGTCAGCTTGATGGTGAGCACTGTATAACTTGGGTTCTGCTGCCATTAACTCAGATGAGATAACCAATAGAAAGCTGAAGGGTTCATCCTTAAATGTTTAATTCACTGATAGCTGTGTCACTGCATGTGTGTGAAAACTTGAAGGTTGTTTAGCAGTCCTGCACTGCTGGCTCAAGTCTTTGTGAAGAGTTTGGAGATCATCCTTTGAAGATTAGATCCACTATTCCTCTGTAAGAAGGAAATCTACAATGTGATTCTGGGAATTATTCTGCCATTGGGAGGAAGCAATGTCACAACTGTGGAGCACGGGTGGAGCCAAATGCAGGACACAAACACGTTTTGTAGCGATAACAAAAATAGAGTTCATTAATAGTTACTAGGAAAGCAGGGAAGCAAGGATTGTAGAGAAAGACATCAAGGAGTGAATGAAGCGGAAGCGGGAATATGCATGGCAGGAGCTGGGCTCGGACACTGGACCTAGACTGGGACTCAGGGCCTGGGCTTGGCCTGGGACTCGGGACCTGGACTTGCGCTTGGACTGGGCTTGGCCTGGGACTCAGGACCCAGAATTGGACTTGGACTGGAACTTGGGACCCAGACTTGGACTTGGAACACGGAACATCGGAGCCTGGACTTGGAGCTCAGAACATCGGAACACAGAACCAGGACCCTTCCTTGGATACAGGACACAGAGCCAGGGCCCTTCCTTGGGTGCAGGACACAGAGCCAGGCCTCTTCTTGGACACAAGACACATAACACAGTACATGAAGAGACAATTTCCCACTCAGGGTAGCAGCAAACGGCCGGACCTACCCAGCGGAGGCGAGGACACAAAGAGACAGTTACCAACTCAGGGTAGTGGTAAACAGCCAGACATACCCAGCAGAGATGAAAACATGAAGAGACAAAACCACACAACGACAGATAGTACTTTTATCTTGGCATGAAGTGGCTCCAAGTAGCAGTGAGCTCTTGATTCGGCTCAGGTGCGGTAACTTGACAGGCTGGCTCCAGCGAGGAGAGGCAACTTACTGGCACTCGCTTCAGGGAGAAGACTTGACTTGCTCTGGCAAGGTGACTTGCTCGCACTTGCTTCGGTGACGTGAGGTGACGTCAGGTGACGGTCTAGCCCTGAGTAGCTGTAAACCGCTAAATACTGCTCGTTCAGCTGAGAATTAAAGTGCCTTTAATTACAGAGCCCAAGAAACATGGGGAAGCAATGAATTAAAGGAAAACAAGGAGTCAACGGTCCCGATCATGACACAAAGGAAATTTAAAGGGAACCAGGGAATAACCAATCAGGACCATGACAAGCAGGATTTTTCCCCATGAACACCTCTTTAGAAGTGTCTGTAGTACACATATTGGCCTCATCAGTCATTACAGAACCCACTATACAAGAGTGGAAGAAAATCATCCTCAATCCTGAGGACCTGAATAAGAAGAAGAAGCCCATTACACTTCAAATGTCCTTCATTGATTCTGATGTGCTTTGAGATCCCAAGAAAACTACTTAAATGTAAGACTTTTCCCCCTAATACTCACATAACTAAGCTTGGGAATTGGAAAGCTTAAGAACCAGATCAGTTTGTTCAGTTCCTCATGCTAGTTTCACAATTCATTCCTATTATGGTTGAAATGTAACATAAATTCCACTTCCCAGAGTAAATGCCTAGGAATTGCAGCAAGTTCATGTTCTACCAGCCAACAAAGAACAGTTAGTTAAGTCCCCAAAGCAGCTCGTAAGTTCACAGCTTCCACATTCACATGGGAATCTAAATATCATAACAGAGCGATAAGTTCTTTCTCCTGCACGTGCAGATTTCTCTACATAAGCCTTTCTTATCAGCAGATTTGGAATACACTATTGTTAAAAATAACATAGGATAATGTCTTTCAGCTTCCACAGAAAACCTTTGTCAGAGAACGCGATATGCAGCTATGAAATCACTAGTAGTCTCTACCTCCCATGGGATATCACAAGTTCTCTATTGGAGAACCACTGGAATGTCCCTGAAGCTGATGACAGAAAAGGATCTGGTTAGTCCGAAAGGAAATGACCAAGCCTGACTCAGGGTACTGGCATGAGGCAAGAGGTTCCTGCCCTATCTGAAAATAGGACTCAGAGTCCAATATCAGACTGTCTGATAAAATGGGCTGAGGACACCGATTTCCTTTACTTGTTTTGATACACTGCACCAACTTGCTTGATTAAACATATCATGGTTTTAGATTTCACTATGTCGTGAGTAGTACCTATTTATTTTTTTAACAGGGAGAATAAGCTATGAGGAAAGGGGAAGCTCCAATTTCGCACATTAGATTTTATCAGCCCTACAAAACCTGTACTAAATCGATCAGTCAGTCGAACATTTTGTTTTGCTGTTTTGACTCTGTCAAAACAGCAGCGGGTGTGGGAATATATTGGCACAATGGTTGTTTTTTCCTGATTTGTAACAAGTCAGCATTAATTACATTGAAGCAATTGGATTTGTTTTCTTTTGGTCACTCACAACGTACACAGAGCATCTAATCAGCAGTAAAAGGTGAATTACTTGAGTTGCTGCTGAAGATTAGTATGCCATCCTTTCAGCATCTTAGCACTTTTCATAAAATATGTATATATTCTTACATAAAGTCCCAAGTCCTATCACTGAGAACCATGGGCATGTTAAGATTACAGTGTTTTAATGAGATTCTAATCTTAAATCCTCCATGACCTGTAACTTTAGCCTTTGAAAAAACATCACACTAAATGTCAACAACTCCAAGCAGTAATGAGGCAGAATTTGCACTAAAAATTGATGCCAGATTCAAATTATTGCAAAGCCCATCATCCATGGTCGCAGAAAGCGTCCAATCATACTCCTGACTTGCGACTTACGGATGTAGGGAAAACTTTGGATGATCCGAAGGTGAAACACTCAGCACAGGGTATCCACCCTCTGAGCTGTTCTCATAGCCGCAATATTTGTCTTGCAGGACTCCAGGAATTTGATAGTGAAATACTCAGAGAGATTAATGCCACAATGGTAGGTGATTAGACTCAATCATTGAACAGAACCGTTTGTTGGCATTTCTTTTTTAGTGCAGTTGCTACCTACCCCTAATTAGTTCAGGCCTAAATGTTGTCTGAGCCTTGCTGGGTACAGGCATGGCTATCAGATTTTCTGAGAAGGTGTTTATAGAATTGAACATGGAGCATTCATCAATCAACAGCCCAAGTTTTAACCTTAACATATTATGAAGGAAGATCATAAGACCATAAGACATAGGAGCAGAATTAGGCCATTCAGCCCATCATGTCTGCTCTGCCATTCCGTCATGGCTGATTCCAGATCCCACTCAATCCCTTAACCGTCTTCTCGCCACATCCTTTGAAGCCCTGACCGATCGGAAACAAACTTTTGCTTTAAATGTACCCGTGGACATGGGTTCACTGCAGTCTGTGGCGGAGTATTCCACAGATTCACTACTCTTTAGCTAAAATAATTCCTCCTTAATTCTGTTCTAGAAGGCTGCCCCTGAATTTTGAGGCTGTGCCCTCTATTTCTGGATACCCCCAACATAGGAAACATCCTCTCCACATCCAACATCTCTGGCCCTTTCAACATTCAGTAGGTTTCAATGAGATCCCCATGCATTCTTCTAAATTCCAGTGAGTTCAGGCCCATGAATGAAACAAGAAAGTTTGACTGAATCCACAAATTTGTCATGCTGAATTCCTGTAGCCATGATCAGGGGCTGGGATAACTGGTTTTTAACAGCCATATTTCTTTGTCTTAATTTTGACACCAGCTAGTGGAGGGCATTCTCTTTAACTTCAATTTTACCTGGGCTCCACGTAATCACACTTGTATCTTGATTTTAAGAGCAGGCACTATGTGATCAGATTAGCTTTATTTGTCACATGCACATCAAAACATACGGGGAAATACATTGTTTGCATCAAATCAAATCAGCAAGGATTGTGCTGGGCACTCCGCAAGGTGTCATTATGCTTCTAGCACTAAAATAGCAGGCTGACAACTGACTAGCCCTCCCCGCACATCTTGGAATGTGGGCGGAAATTGAAAAAAACTTCACAATTACAGAGAAAATGTACAGTGGCAGGAATTGAACCTCAATCTTATAGCTGTCTCTGTAAAGCGTTCAAAGTCTGTTACTGTGCCTCCACTCATTCCTGGAGTCCAGCTCTTTCATGAATGAACCCAAATAAAGTGAGTTGAGTCAAATTAGAGGAACAGTGAAGTTTAAGGTAGAGCCGAAGGAAGCTTGAAATTCGGTTTGATAGTCATAGAAAATATGGCAGAAATAGCCTTAATCTTAAATAGGTAGCTACACAGGGATATTATTGCTTTCAGGAGTTGAAAGTGAAGAGGTAGTGCATGGATATGTGAAAAGTCATTTGGTAATGAAAGAATGAAGCTGGAAATTAGCTTTGCTCTTCGGGATGATTCTAAAACAAGGAATTGTTCGTCAGAGAGGAATGAGGTCCAAAAGCACTTGATGCAATTGAGTGTCATTTAATTGCTTTGGGAGGGAGTTTAATCAGTTAATTAAATTAAATTATTCAGATATTATTGGACTGTTTTATTCTTCTGAAAACTAAAATTATTCACAGTCCCAGAAAATTAAATGTGTAAAGGTTCGATGTTCATTTATAAGCAGTAAGATCCTAGACACCACTGAATTATTCCAATTATCAGAGACATCCTTAGGGCTGCTCTGTTTCTCTCAATATAGCAGTAGAAGCTCAGCTTAAGCCTGTGAAAGGATTTCTAAAGCATATCCAGCAAAGTTACAAAGACAGGGAAGGAGAGCTCAAAGGAAAAATTAGCCACAGTTTATACACATGGTAATTACTAATAAAATCTTTATCTCAAGAGTACTGAGCTCCGTGGTTTATGACAAAAGGAGTGCTGATGTTCATTAATTCTGCTCATTAATTTACTCAAAACATTATGAATTGGTACAGAAAATACATATTCACAACTTAAATTAACAACTTTGATGTATTAAATGTCCTAAAATGGGAGAGAGCTGATACAATTTTGAATGAGAAATATTAACATAGTCTGTAACTAATTAAAATGAGATTACAAACATGGACATTCTATTCTCACATATAATAGCAATCAAATTTTAAATCTATTTATTTTCCACTTCCTTAACTCTCAAGTATCAAACGGATCATGTTTACCGGGGACTCATTCAATCTATTACGCAAGTGTATTTATTTAGTTTGTTCCTGATGTTGTTTAAAATACATGCGTGTGTTTTTCAGTTACATCCAATAAAGTTTTTGCACATCCAGATTAATTTGACCAATTTCTGTCACATTCTTGCAACTGTGGTAAAAGCAACAAAGAACAAAAACACGGTTCTTCATTACTTTGATGTCATGTAGATTATTTAGCTTGAGAAATATTCAGAACCATAAAGTGACCTTGAAAATAACCATGCAAAGGATACCAACCTTTGGTATATTGGCTTTCCTTCCAAATATAGATTACTCTAATTCTTTTAGTATCTCTTGAGTCCACTTCATTAAACCTGGATGAAGATTACAGCAATGAAGAAGGAACACCTACTGCTGCCAGTACCTGATACTTGCTCTAAGGACAGCCAGTAATAACAGCACCTGACCCCCTTTAGCAGAACGAGGTCAGAGCTAAGCAGGGCAGAGTGCTGACTATGTGGCTGCCAGGATTTAATTGAAATGTCGAGATAAATTTTACTGCCAGGTCAGATGTTACTGGCTAGGAAGGCAGGGGTCACTGAGGTCGGTCCATGCAACTGTTCTTATTTTAATGTCCACTGATTTGTTCCGAGACATTGATTTACCGCAACCATGACTTGATCTCCCTTTGACCCCAAGGTTGCCAGGAACAGGTACAGATAAGTTCAATGGGGGGAAGAGTGCTTTATTAAACAGGATTTCATTTTATTAGTGTGGAAGTAAGTCCTGTCAGCTCAATGTGACAGGAAGCATTCACCTTATTACTATAGACATTGGACCTACAGGGTCATTCCTTGTGAAACAAGAGTTCAGCAGTCAACCAAAACAATAATAAATAACATGAAGGTTTTGAATTAACTGGCAAAAGAACTATGCATAAATAAAGCATCAAACTGAACTTAAAGGAACATGTTCTCAAATTTTTTTAGAATTCCAAAAGAATACATTAAATACTCCAGTTTACTGAAGTTTTTTTTTTCTGTAGAGGATTCAGCTATTTATTTTTAAAATAGCCTAGAAAGATGCTGAACTGTTAACTGCTCCTGTTACAAGGTCTCACATCACGATGTGTTTGGTGTCGTAGTGTGAAATTGATGTTGGATTGGTGGGGTGGCGTTGAGGGATGGTCCTGAAACTCAATAGGAATTCTTTCAATCTTGTTAACACATAATTCTTTCTCCTTTCTCCTCTATTCTTCCTGGCACTCATCAATTATGTCTGGGGTTTGGATTGTCACTTTTTATTCTCTTTCTGTTGACACAGTGATGCATATGGTCCACTTGAAGACTATGTCCATTTTGTTCTGTTCAGATTAAGTACACCTTGTACTAATTATTTACTAATTATGACAAACATTATATCTGTCTACTTGAAAATTGCTAAACAAGCATATGCTGAAAATATAAAGTAGAAATAAAAGATTTTAAAAATGACAAAAACTAGAAAAACAAAGCAGATAAATGAAGACGTACAGAAAGACTCAACAAGTAAGCAACATCCAGAGAAGGAGACAAATTAACATTTGAAGCCATGGTCAAGAAAGCACATAATGAAGACACTATGGCCCCAAAAAAGTGCACCAGTCCCTTTACTTCCCCAGAAATCTAAAGAAATATAGCATTTCCCCTTTGACTCTCAGTAATGCCCCATAGAAAGCATCCTATGGCTTTCAGGGGCACCATGGCTTGGTATGGCAACTGCTCTTCCCAAGTCTGCAGGAAACTGGTCAGCATATCATGGAAAACAGCTCCCCTCCACAGAGACAGTCTACGCTTCTCGCTGCCTTGGGAAAGCAGTCAGCAGAATTAAAGAAGGTCATTTTCTCTTCTGCCCCCTTGCATCAGATAGAAACTACCAAAGCCTGAAAACACATGCTACTAGTCTCAATGACATTGGACTATAGAACAGTCTCCTAGTAAGCTAAGATGGACCCTTGACCTCACAATCTACCTTGTACTTTGCATTTTATTGTCTACATGCACTGCATTTTCTCTGTAACTATTGTGCATTCTGTTATTGTGTTTCCTTGTACTACCTTGTTGCACTGTTCTAATTAAATGACCTGTATGGATAGAGTCGTAGAGCACAACAGCTCAGGAACAGGCCTTACGGCCCCTCTAGTCTGTGCCAAACTATTATTCTGCCTAATCGTATTAACTCACACCTGGACTAGGACCCTTCATTTCCCCTCCATCCAGTTACTTATCCAAACTTCGTTGTTGCTATTGAACCTGCACCCACCACTGGCAGCTTGTTCTACACCGCACCACCCTCTGAGAGAAGCAGTTTCACCTCGGGATCTCCTTAAATATTACACCCTTAAACCTCTGATGGCATGCAGAACAAAGTGTTTCACTGTACTTTGGTATGTTTGACAATAATAAACCAATTTATCAAGCTACCAAATTAATTGTAATACTGAGAGAGCAGATGAGACAGACTGGTGGATCTAAATAATGATGAATGACAGATACTTCAAATAAACATAACTGTTGGATTTGTTCAAGAAAAGCACAAGGAGCAGAGCAGAAGAATGCACAGAGCTCCAGGACATTATTCAGAAATAAGTAAAGAGGAAAGTGAATATAAAGATAATGACCTATTCTATAGATTAAATGCTTCCCCTGACAGTATGAATAAACATCCTATATTTTAGTAACTGCATTTTCCTTACACAATTCTATTATACACAATTAGCATATTCAATAGTTTTAGTCATGGATGACTTGGTCAACATTCAGGTTTAACAAGAAAATAATTGACTTATATCAGAGTAAATGGGGAGGCATATACCCAAACAAGAGCATGATTTTTTTTTAAATTGTATGTCCATCTATGTTGTGGGAAGGATGTGATGCAGTGATGCAGTGATGCAGTGTTTGATAAAAATAGAACTGCTTTAAAAAATTTTAGAAGAATTATTCCTGGCAACCTGGCCAATATTTTGATCCCAAACCAACATCACATTGTGATAGCAAAGCTATTACATTGTTGTTCATACTTCCTGGTGGCCAAACATTTTAATTCCAAATCCTATTTCTATTTCAACGTGTTGATCCATTGCCTCCTCTTGTACCAAAATGAAGCACACTCAGGGTGGAGGAGCAACACCTTAAATTCCTGCTGATGGTATGAATATCGACTTCTCCTTCTGGTAAACAGATTTCTTCCACGCTCTACTCATCTCCAGCCTTTGATCTTGCTTACCCACCTGACTTCAGCTGTCACCTTCCAGCTAGCCTCTTTCTCCTCCCCTCACCTTTTATTGAGGTATCTCCCCACTTCCCTCTCAGTCCTGAAGAAGGGTCTTGGCCCGAAATGTCGAGTGTTTACTCTTTTCCACAGATGCTGCCTGACTTGCTGAATTCTTAAAGCAGTTTATGTGTGTTGCTATCCATAAGATCCTGCCATGTGCAAATGTAATTTTTGTCTCTAGGAATTAGTCACACAAAGAACTTCTGAATGAATGCAATATATAGCCATTATAAAAGGTTGCACCATTCCTCTAACATGATCAAAATTTAAAATTAGATGCAAGAAAGACAAAATGAGATGTAACCTGTAAATAGAAAAACTTGACAAAACAAAATGAGATGTAACCTGTAAAAAGAAAAACTTGACAAAACAGTTGTCAGTGTACCTACAAATAATTACTTCAACAATTACCACAATGCTTGAAGATTATTCCTATTTGCATCTCATCAGATTTCAATCATATAACTGCAGAGGTGAGTGGTATAGATGCTTTCAAGAGGAAGCTATACTAGAACTCGAAGGGGAAAGAAATTGAGCAAAATACCGAAAATGTTGACTGTTTTATGTGGAGTTCGGTTGGAGCAGCATCAATAACAGTACTGAACTATCATATTAGGAAACAAAACAACCTGTATACATAAAGGATGTTTTAAAATGGCTCTCCAATCCCTTTCTAACAATGATTTGGAAGTTAGATTGCCCAACATCACCCTTGTCATTAGCATGACAATTCACAATATCTTGCTTTGCTGGACTACATTTGCTTTGTTCCATGTGATTTCTGAAATTGTTTGGAGATTGAAGTCTTAATCATATTTCCTAAATAGTAATTATTCAGTTGACAATAAATTCTTAATTTGTTAAGAAAATTCTTGTTTTTTAACACTGGCCTTAATCCTTTCATTCACATGTTAACACAAGTATAATTATTATTTATATTAAGATAATGTCAGTCATGAAGCATACATTGTAATCATTTCTACTGATTATAATCCAAAGTACAACTGTTTTCCAGACAGATTCAGGCTGCCAAATCACAATAAGAGGTGGGAAAATAAAATATATCAATCCCGAGAAAAGCACTATGAAAGCTCCTTTGACTCTTCAAATCTTGCATATCTCAGTACTGCACTTCTGCTGCAAAACAACAAATTTCACAACAAAGACACAAGGGATTCTGAAGTTGCTGAGAGCAATGCACGTGTAACACTGAAGGAACTTAGCAAGTCGGGCAGCATCAATGGAACTGAATAAACAATTGATAATTCGGGCTGAGGCCTTTCATCTGGACTCATAACATACAAGTCAGTAATAATAAATCCAATTCTGCTGTTATTTTTAACCCAGAATATATTTCTTCACATTAAATCATGATTACTGAACACTGTACTTCTTTTGCACAATATCTACTCTGTCAGATTTGGATTTGAGTCAGTGTTTCAGGGTGCCAAATGCATCCTCATAAGTTATTCCACAAGAAGTTTATTCTTTAAACTGAGGCAATAAATTATTCAAAGTGTTAATTTGACAGAGAATTCAGGCAGGCGCCAGCCACCTTGCAGCCCTCCCCCAACCATTACCACAATCATCAGGCTGTAACGTACAGTAAAAATCAGAGCCATAAAACAAATAGCTATCCCTAAAGTGCTGTATAGTGCACAATTAACTAATGAAGCAGTATGTGTGTTGAGAATACTGCAAGCTGAAAATGCAACCAAATAAAACTGGAAGTTGAAGTTTTTCTATCGTGTCGTTCACAACAGCAGTAGTTTGTGATCTTTCATGCTTCTGGCTCAGTTCTAACTAAATGTAGCGATCCCTAATACAAGTTCTATACATAGCAGTGGAGTGGAAAATGTACACCAGCCTTCTGCTTGCTTGTCTGATGTAGGTCACCAGCTTTGCAAGAATATTCCCATTTCTAACCCCTGAAGTCTGTCCAAGGCTGTAAACAAACAAGCACTCCTCTACAAATCAACAAGTATTTTATTACTGTTAATTACCTTGTAAAAGTAGCAGCTAGTCATTGCCAATGACAAACAACAGTCCCTCTGGAGCAGTGGGTGCCATAGAAAGTTACTTTAGCTTGATGTTAATATTCATAATTTTTTCGGTTCAGTAGTTGATTGAGTCCAATGAAAGCTGAAGCAATGGGACGCTTAAGAAATTAGTTTACATGCAATGCATAACTTAATTTAAATTAAAAATGTACACATTTTAAACAGGTACCATCTGCTGTGAATGACTTTCTGGTAAATTCTGCAGGAACCATTTGCAAAGAATGGAGCATGATCTTTCCTGCAGGGATAGAATAGAAATTTAGAATTTTTCCCCCAAGTTATGTGTAGTTCATCTTGAAATGTAATACTGCTGATACATACAAAATACCGTAGATGCCACAGTAGCATAGCGGTAAACGCGATTGCTTTACAGCGCTAGCAGTAGGTGCGATTGTTTTACAGTGCTAGTGGTCACCGATTGGGGTTTGATTTCCATTGCTTTCTGTAAGGAGTTTGTATGTTCTCCTCGTGACCACGTGGGTTTCCTCCTCTTGCTCTGGTTGCCTCCCATATTCCAATGATGTACAGTTAGGGTTTAGGGTTAGTAAGTTGTGGGCACTCTATGTTAGTGCCAGAAGTGTGGTGATGCTTGTGGGCTGCCCCCAGCACCAGACTCACTGCTTTGATTTGACACAAACAACACATTTCACCGTGTGCTTTGATGTTCCTGTGTGCTTGACATTAAAGGGATATTAAATTGAAGGAGTGCTTTTAACTCAGTTTGGCTTCCTGGGCAAGATAACTTTCAGGCTACGTCTACACTAGACCGGATAATTTTGAAAACGCCAGTTTCATGTAAATACGATAGGCGTCCACACCAGGCGTTTTTGAAACTACCTCCATCCACATTAAAACAGGTATTTGGGTGAACCTCCTCCTACTGGGCACGCGCAGGACACATCAACAGAAAACAAGCGAAGAGGAAACGGTGTACTTGGTGCGCGTTTGTCCAGTTACAGACTAGAAAAACTTAAAAGGAAACTGCCAAATGACGGACAGTTGTTGGCTTTCCTGCAGCAGGACTTACTAAAAAAAAATACTGGAGCGTATGGAGGCAACCGGCAGAGAGTTCACGGACAGTATGACCCAGCTGACGACGAACATTGAAAAACTGACTAACTCTGTTGCAGAGAAATTTGCAATGTTGAGGGATATGATGGCTCCCCCCCAGTACTTTTCACCGCCACAATACCAGCCTCACAACCACTAGAATAGCTACACATATGGACACACAGACCCCCGGGTGGCCCCACCAACATCTTCCCCACTCCCACAGAGGGGTCACCCTGGAAACATTTCCTACAGCCATAGTCTCTTCACCGATGAAAGGAATGACAGGTTTTTTAAAACCTCCGCTTGCACTGTACACACTACAACGCCCAACCGGCGTTTTCAGATTTAAACACTCTGGAGAGCATTTCAGAAAAGCTCCATTTTTGGGGAGGAAAATGGTATTTCAGTGTGGACGGAGGGTCAAAATGAAGAGAAAAAGCTTCAGTTATGGATTTATCTGGTCTAGTGTGGACACACCCTCAGTTATAATTGTCTCCAAAGATCTGCTAGTTTATTTGCACTTGTTAATTATTTTGCAGATAGGTGTGATGTCTGAAAAGATGCTTTGGCCTATAAGAACACTTTATCCTCTGAATATGTAGGATATTCATCATAGCAAACCTGGTCTGTAAAGAATGTCACAAAAGAGGGAGCAATACATCTGAAATTTGTGATTAAAAAACAAACCAAGTTAGAAGTGTTCCTCTTGACCACAAGAATTCTGGGCTCTTCCATTTAGGTTTGTTCATGCTATCATCCCCCATTCTAATTTCTAGCATTTCTCTTTCAAAATTTCTCATCCATTTTTCATCAGAATTACTCCTCTCAAATGTTCATTAATTAATCTGACGTCACCATTAGTAGACAACTAGAAAAATCCTCAATTCACTCAATTATTCTCACATCCTTGCTGAAAATAGTTTGTACTAAAATGCATGACTTCCAAGTTATAATAATAAGGAATGAAGAACCAAGTATCCTACAAATTAAGGGGAAGATGGGGACTTTTGTAAAATAGGCTGGGTTATCCAGAATGGAGTGTATTCTTAGAATCATCATTTGATTTTATGTTTTTTCAATACAAAGAACTGAATGAATGGCCATCAAAATCTGATTGGTGCGCAAGAAGTCAGGTCAAGTTCTGAGTCGAGAGCAGGCCTCAGAGCCTGAGATTCTGACTCTTGATAACTTTTACCACCTCGTCAGCTACTGAGAAGTTTTCAGATAGTTCTGAAGTACCTTTGACAGAAAGTGACGCTTAAAAATAATTTTAAAAGATGGAGATAACTAACTAAAGTAAACTAAATATATATGCAAATTTCCAAAGATATATGGATATATTGACAGGTTGCATCACAGGCTGGTATGGAGGCTCCAATCCACAGGATCGGTAAAAGCTGCAGAGAGCTGTAGACATGTCCAGCTCCATCACAGGCTCTACCCTCCCCCGCCCCACCGCTGAGGACATCTTCAAGAGGTGGCACCATAAGAAGGCAGCATCCATCACGAAAGACTCTCATGACCCATTTCTCATTGCCACCATGGGGGAAGAAGTACAGAAGCCATAAAACTCCTATTCAAAGATTCAAAATCAGATTCTTCTCTTCCACCATCAGATTTCTGAATGCTCGGTGAACTTACGAACACTACCTCATTACTTGTTTTTTTTTTGCAATATTTATTTTATAGCTTATATTAATTTTATATCTTTACACTCTACTACTACCGAAAAACAACATATTTCATGACGTATGGGTGTAGAGAGAGTAGAGCAGTGGGCAAAGCACAGATCCTGGAAGTTCTCCGGTGTTGATTGTCAGTGAGGAGGAGATATTATTTCCAATCTGCATTGACTGTGGTCTCCAGGTGAGGAAGTCAATGATCCAGCTGCAGAGGCATATACAGAGGCCCAGGTTTGGAGCTTGCTGATTAGAACTGAGGGTATAATTGTGTTAAGCGCTGAGCTGTAGTCAATAAACAACAGATTGATGTCAATTTTCCAAGTTTTCCAAGGTCAAGTGGAGAGCCAGTGAGACTGCATCCATTGTAGATTTATTGTGGTGAAAGGCAAATTGCAGTATGTCCAGGTCTTTGCTTAGGCAGGAGTTGATTCTCGCCATGACTGACCTCTCAAAGCACTTAATCATGATAGGTGTCAGTGGTGCTGGGCGATAGTCATTGAGGTAGCTCACCCCGCTCTTCTTGGTCATTGGTAAGAATGCTGCCTTTCAAGCAGAGGGGAACCTCCAAATGAGAGACCGGAGATGTGTTCGTACACTTCCGCCAGTTGGTTCCCATAGGTTTTCGGTGCCCTAGCAGGTACATCATCAGGGCCTGACACCTTAAGAGGGTTCATCCTCTTGAAAGATGTTCTGACGTTGGCTTCTGAGACAGAGATTACAGAGTCACCGGATCCCGCAGGGATTTGTAGTTTTATTCCCCATTTCAAAGCATGCATAAAAGGTGTTGAGCTCATCCAGGAGCGAAGCATCTCTGCTATTCATGATGTTAGGTGTTGCTTTGTGGGAAATAATTGCCTGCAATCCCTGCTAGAGCTGACATGCATTCAATTCTGTCTCTACCCTCAATGAGAATGGTTATTTTGGTCTTAAAATTACCTTCGACAGGTTGTACCTGGACTCTTTGAATATTTCTGGATCACTGTTCTTGAAGGGTACTGATCTTGTCCTTAGCAAATACCAGTTTCCTGATTCATCTATGGCTTTTGGCTTGGGTATGTCCAGTATGTTCTTGAAGGCACACATTTGTCCTCATAGGCCTTGATGAAGTTGGTAACAACTGTGGCATATTCATTCAGAATCGAATATGAATCCTTGAATATTATCCAGTCCCCCGACTGAAAGCAGTCATGTAAGCACTACTCCAACTCTCCTGACCATGCCGTCTGGTCCTCCTCACTGGTGCTGTGGTCTTTAGTCTCAGCCTATACATTGGCAGTAGAAGCGCAGCCAGGTGATCGAACTTCCTAAAGTGTGGATATGGGTTGGTATGATAAGTGTTCTTGATGGTGATATAACAATGGCCATGTGTGTTAGGTCCTTTGCTTCCAACACGTTCCAATATGATGGTGATGGCAGTTCAAAGACTTCTTCAAGCTGGCCTGGTTGAAATCCCCCACAGTGATAGGGAAACATCAGGATGCCCAGTTTCATGCGTGCTCAGCTCCTCCAGTGCCTGCCTGACATTGACCTGAGGTGGAACATACATCATTATTGGGATGATGTTGGAATGCTCTCTTGTCCGATAAAAAGAATGACATTTAATCACTAGATGTTCCAGGTCACCTGAGCAGGACTGAGACAGAACTGATGTGATATCGGGAGTCAGTTCCTGCCACTGTCTGTAAGGTGTTTGTACATTCTCCCTGTGACCGTGTAGGGTTCTTCCATTTTTCTCCTTCATTCCAAAGACGTAGAAGTTGTGGTTAGTAAGCTGTGTGTATGCTCTGTTGGCATGAGTATAGTAACACTTGCTGACACTACATATCAGATCATGTTGATCATTAATACAAAAGATGCATTTCACTGTATGCTTCAATGTTTTGATGTACATATGAAATATAAAGCTAATCTTTAATATTTATCCTTGAAGTGTCTGAGGAAGTGAGGACCAGAAACACTTTACAAAGAGTATTCAAGTTCTTACTCTGTTGTCACAGCAATTATGCAATTGATCCAATTAAGTTTCTAATCAATGTTGTCAGAGAGTGGTTGGGGAATTTAGCAAAAGCAATGTCATAGAATGTCAAGGGAAATTGGTTGGACTCTGTCTTGATGCTGGTAGACAATCTCTAGTGAATGCACAACACTAAAATTACTTATCACTTACTACCCCTGATCTGGATATTTTCTAGGTTTTGGTACACAATGACACAATCTGCTTCATGAACTGATGTTACAAATGAAATTGAACAATATACCATACTTGACAAGCAAGTGTGCCCTGACATTAGATTGAAGGCTATTGATGAATCAGTTGAAGCTGACTGGGCCAACAACACTGCCCAGCACTTGCAATCATATCCTGGGCTGAGTGATTGGTTTCCAACAGCTGTATGGAACATAATAAATGGCTGAAATGGCAGACAGTACCCTGGACTGATAATCCTGCAATAGGGCCTAAAATACAATGAATTAAGCTGGAATAAAAAAATTGAGTATTGGAAAAGTGACCATGAAATTACTGTATTTATTTATTTGTTTGTTTGTTTATCTATTTTATTTGCACAGTTTGTTGTCTTTTGCACTCTGGTTGTTTGTCTTAGTTGTGTGCATTTTTTATTGATTCTATTGTAATACTTTGTATTTACTGTGAATGCTCACAGGAAAATGAATCTCAGGGTAGTATATGGTGACATACTGTGCATGTACTTTGATGATAATTTTTTAGAGATACAGCACAGTAACAGGCCCCTCCAGTCCAATGAGCCCATGCTGACCAATTACACCCATGTGACTAATTAACCTAATAACCTTTAAATCTTTGGCGTGTGGGAGGAAACCTGAGTGTCTGTAGGAAACCCATGTGGTCATGGGGAGTATACACAAAGTCCTTACAGACAGCAGTGTTACTCTGCACCTTTATTGCTTTTTTGCTCCAGCCTATTTGTGATTCAAGCCACTGCCAAATGATTGGCAGCAAACTGCCCTCTGACATATTTCAGCGCACTCAAGCTCAAGAACAATGAATGTTCACCTTTTCAGTGACATACACAACCCACAGGTTTTAGCAAAAAGACTAAGATTTTTTTAATTTGCATTTTGTGTGACTCATCCCATGGAGAGCATTCCTCTTCTTACTCACTGACTTCAACTTCAGTGACATCCCTTAATGCAAGACTAATGCAAGTGCTTCAGGACTCAAGGTTGACACTTATACCACAGCTCTTGACTTCAGCATTTTAGTTAATGTTGGGACTGAGGTCCATTTAGAACCCAAACAGACTGTTGGTGAGTATGTGCCACTTGATAACACTATCAATGGCACCTAGTAACACTTTGCTGGTAATTGAGAAGAGATTAGTGGGAAGGTAATTGCTGGATTGTTTTGGTCCTGCTTTTTTATGGGTAGAATGTAGCTGGCCAATTTTCAACACTGTTACGTAGATACCAGTTTTGCAGATGATTGAAGATTAGTTACTCCAAAAGCAGTAGAATTTCAACACTACAGAAAAACAAAGGTAATCTCTATATGTAATGACCTTGATCTATTTTTGAAACAGAAACCATCAAATTTAAATTTAAATTCAAATTAAATTTAAACCATCAAATTTTTGCTCTTTGTTAGAGTCTGTATTTGTATTATTTAATTAGTGACCAGCAACACCACAATCCAATGGAGATTGGAATGCAACGCATATAAAAGTTGTTGGTGAATGCAGCAGGCCAGGCAGCATCTATAGGAAGTGGTACAGTCAACGTTTCGGGCAAAGACCCTTCGTCAGTCCTGACGAAGGGCCTCGGCCCGAATCGTTGACTGTACCTCTTCCTATAGATGCTGCCTGGCCTGCTGTGTTCACCAGCAACTTTTATGTGTGTTGCTTGAAATTCCAGCAGCTGCAGATTTCCTCGTGTTTGAGATTGGAATGCTGCTGATTTATGGAACTAGTTACTTACTGCTCATTATGTCGCAGGTGTTTTGGGCAGCAATGAAGTTCCTTTATCTCTGTCTGTCCTTGGCTAACTTCTCATTGTGTCCCAGGTGGAGTTCAGTGTCCTCAGTTATAGGATTCTTCATTACCGTGTCTGTAACAATTTTTTGACCAGTCAGGGTTGTAAGCTCTGAGCTGAACCCCCAGATTTTGAGAACCAGTGGAATACTTTGGTCTGGGCTCTATTCTTTCACCTATTTGACATGAGTGACCCTACCAAGAGCCAAAGCTCAAGACTTTGACTCCAGCCAATATAGCTCTCCAGGTCTCTGAAGCACACAAGCTTGCAAACCCTACAGCAAAGCTGTGGTCTTCTTGGAGTGGTTTATGGAATTGCAGAACGATAATCCAGTGCAAATTTAATAGGAAGCACCATTTCCTGTGGAGAGCTGGAATGATAGCAGATGGAGAACATGGTGGATAACTTGAGAGATGCCAGTGGTCTCAACCCTTTTTCACTAAGTGGAAAGAATAGAAGTATTCTTGAGAGCAAACAGTATCATCAAAGTCTTGAGAGAACTCATATCAGAGAATTGATGCCATATGTGAGAAGAAATAAACAACATTGCTATAATATTGTGGTTGAAGTATCTGCTTAATATTGGAATACCTGTAATAATATTCCATAATGGGAAATATAATGGAGCTTATTCACTGAGTCTATATTGGTAAAACTCAAAAGTAAGAGAAGTACAATCATTCTCATGGGTTATATTACTGAGCCTCCAATGGCCAGTGGAACAATGAAGAACAAATGGGCAGGCAGATTAGTGAAAGATATCAAATTAACTGTGGTTATATAGTCAGTGATTTCAATTTCCCTAATACAGATTCGGATCTTCTAAGCGCCAGAATTTCTTAAGTGCATTCAGAATGGTTCCTCAAATCAATACTTTGATAGTCCAACAAAAGGAGGAGCCATACCGAACCTGGTATTAGTTAACATGCTTAGCCAGGTGTCTGACCTCTCAGTGGGAGAGAATTTAGGGAATAGTGGTCACTATTCTTTAAGTTTTAAGACAGCTATTGGATAAGGATGAGTATGGAATTTGTGAGACTGTGCTCAACTGAGGTGGGGCAAATGACAAGAGTATTAGGCAGGAAATGGGTAGAGTTAATAGGAAACAGCTGTTCCTGGGCAAATCCACATCTGATATGTGGAGGGTGTTTAAAGACCAACTGCACAGAATTAAGGATAGGTACTATATGTTCCAGTAAGAAGAAAGGACACAGATAAGAGAATGTTTCATTTTGAGAGAGGTGGTCAATTTAGTCAAGAAGAGAAAGGAAATGTATGTAAGGTTAATGAAGCTAAAATCAAAAAGTCCCCTTGAGGATTATAAAGAATCTGGAAAATAACTCAAAAAGAGAATTAAGAAAGCCAGGATGGACCATGAAAATTCCTTGGCAAGTAGGATTAAGTAGAATCCCAAAGGCATTCTAAACATGCATCAAGTGCAAGAAGATTACTACAGAGTGGGTAGGATCTTTCAAGGAAAAAGGAGGGAACATGTGCTTGGAGGTAGAGGATGTAGATGAGTAAATGATTATTTTGCATCAGTATTTACAAAGGAAAAAGTTGTAAGGAATGGGAGATCAGTGTGGAGCATGCTAATTTCCTTGGGCATTTCAATATGATGTAGGAGGTAATGTTGGGTTAATGTCAATAAGTCCCTGGGACCTGCTGTGAAGTACCCCAGGTTACTGAGAGAGACAAGAGATGATATTGCTGGGGTCTTGACCAATATCTTTATATCCTCTCTAGACACAGGCGAGATCCTGGAGGACTGGCAAGTAGCTAAAGTTGTTCCATTATTCAAGAATGGAAATAAGGATAATCCTGGAAAATATGGACTAGTGAATCTCACATCAATAGTAGGGAAATTCTAGAGAGTATTTTTAGGTATAGGATTATGAGCATTTGGGACAGTCAGGATGGCTTTGTTCAGGGCAAATTTTGTCTTATGATCTTGATTTTTTTAAAGAAAATATATACATAAAAACCTGGATACAAACATAGAACATAGAATAGTACAGCACAGTACAGGCCCTTCAGCCCACAATGTTGTGCCGACCCTTAAACCCTGCCTCCCATATAACCCACCACCTTAAATTCCTCCATATACCTGTCTAGTAGTCTCTTAAACTTCACTAGTGTATCTGCATCTACCACTGACTCAGGCAGTGCAGTCCACACACCAACCACTCTCTGAGTAAAAAACCTTCCTCTAATATACCCCTTGAACTTCCCACCCCTTACCTTAAAGCCATGTCCTCTTGTATTGAGCAGAGCTGCCCTGGGGAAGAGGCGCTGGCTATCCACTCTATCTACTCCTCTTAATATCTTGTATATCTTGATCATGTCTCCTCTCATCCTCCTTCTCTCCAGAGAGTAAAGCCCTAGCTCCCTTAATCTCTGATCATAGTGCATGCTATCTAAACCAGGTAGCTTCCTGGTAAATCTCCTCTGTACCTTTTCCAAAGCTTCCACATCCATCCTGTAGTGAGATGACCAGAAATGGACACAGTACTCCAAGTGTGGCCTAACCAGAGTTTTATAGAGCTGCATCATTACCCCATGACTCTTAAACTCTATCCCTTGACTTATGAAAGCTAACACCCCATAAGCTTTCTTAACTACCCTATCTACCTGTGAGACAACTTTCAGGGATCTGTGGACATGTACCCCCAGATCCCTCTGCTCTTCCACACTACCAAGTATCCGGCCATTTACTTTGTACTCTGCCTTAGAGTTTGTCCTTCCAAAGTGTACCACCTCACACTTCTCCGGGTTGAACTTCTCAGCCCACTTCTGCATCTTATCAATGTCTCTCTGCAATCTTCGACAATCCTCTACACTATCCAAAACACCACCAACCTTTGTGTCATCTGCAAACTTGCCAACCCACTCTTCTACCCCCAACAGCCAGGTCATTAATAAAAATCATGAAAAGTAGAGTTCCCAGAACAGATCCTTGTAGGATACCACTAGTCACAACCCTCCAATCCAAATGTACTCCCTGCACCACGACTCTCTGCTTTCTGCAGGAAAGCCAATTCTGAATCTACTTGGCCAAACTTCCCTGGATCCCATGCCTTCTGACTTTCTGAATAAGCCTACCGTGTGGAACCTTGTCAAATGCCTTACTAAAATCCATGTAGATCACATCCACTGCATTACTCTCATCTATATGCCTGGTCACCTCCTCAAAGAGCTCTATCAGGCTTGTTAGACACAATCTGCCCTTCACAAAGCCATGCTGACCATGATTCTCTAAATGCCCATAGATGCTATCTCCAAGAATCTTTTCCAACAGCTTTCCCACCACAGACGTAAGGCTCACTGGTCCATAATTACCCGGACTATCCCTACTACCTTTTTTGAACCATGGGACAACATTCGCCTCCCTCCAATCCTCCGGTACCATTCCCATGGACAACAATGACATAAAGATGCTAGCCAGAGGCTCAGCAATCTCTTCTCTCGCCTCGTGGAGCAGCCTGGGGAATATTCCATTAGGCCCCGGGGACTTATCTGTCCTAATGTATTTTAACAACTCCAACACCTCCTCTCCCTTAACATCAACATGCTCCAGAACATCAACCTCACTCATCTTGTCCTCATCATCATCAAGTTCCCTCTCATTGGTGAATACCAAAGAGAAGTATTCATTGAGGACCTCGCTCACTTCCACAGCCTCCAGGCACCAGGCAGTTAGTAAGTCTGCAGATGAAAACAAAGATTTGTGGTTTTGTGGATAGTATGGAAGGCTGGCAAAGGATACAGTGGGATCTTGGTTATTTGCCAATATGTGTAGAGAAATGGTAGATGAAGTTTAATCCAGTTAAAAGTGAAATGTTACACTTTTCAGAGTTTAAGTGTAAAGGGACAGTACCCTGTTAATGGCAAGGGGTCCATGAAACATTGATAGGGTGGCAAAGAAGTCAAGTGGCATGCTTTATTAATCAAGAAACTGACTTAAAGAGTCAGTAAGTTATGTTGCAACTTTATAAAATGCTAATTAGTCTGCATCTAGAAAATTACATTCATTTCTGGTCACCCCATTTTTGGAAGAATGTTGAAGTCTTGGATAAGGTTCATAAAATGTTTACCAGAATGCTGCCTGCATTGGAGTTCATGAGATGTAAAGAGAGGGTGCACAAACTTGGTTTGTGTTCTCCAGACAGAAGGAGAATGAGAGGAAGGTCTGATGAAGTTATAAGATTATGAGAGGCATAGAGAGGGTAACAGCCAGTATCTATTCCCCAGGGTTGAAATGTCTCAATCCAGATCACATGTATTTAAGATGAGAAAAGATAATCAGGAAATGTGCAGGGCAATTTTTTTTTTTACACAGAGAGTGGTGGGTACCTAGAACATGTTGGTGGTTGGAGACAAATACAATCAACACATTCACGAGACTCTTAGATAGCCACATGAATGTGCAGGAAATAAAGGTTTATGGACATTGTGTAGGTAGAGGGGATTAGTTTAATTAGGCATTTGATTACTCATGTAATCAGTTCAGCACATTGTAGGCTGCTGGGCCTGCTTATAATCTTATAACTTCATCAATATTCTATTTTCTATGTTCTATCACTGATGGTGGTAAAGCTGGAAAATAAAGTCTAGTGAATCTGCAATCAACACAGAACATATTGAAAACCTCAAAGAGCAAATTTAATTGGGCACCTGTAGGAACTTTCAAAACTCACAAGTTTGTCACGTGCAACCCTGAACCAAAGCAAGCGGTTAGCGAAAATGTGATCAGAGTGAAGGTGATGGCAAAGTGGACGTGCAGTTTAGTTCAGAGTTTGTAAATCAGAAGTTGCATCAGTTTTTAACCAGAAATTTTGAAAATTACTTTTCCCCTGCAGATGCACAAGCACACCAACCCTCACAATCAACAATTACTATGTTTCCAGGGGTGAAATCTGAATACAAGCTGAGTACTTCTTAATAAAATGCTTAAAGGCCAGAAATGTTTTGGATTTCAGTATTGGGCTTTGCAATGTATAATGAGATAACTTGGAGTTGCCATAATTCCCCATTCTGTATTTGTGCTACCAATGAGCAATTTTTGTCTTACACTTGTTTATCACACATATGTACTTAACAGCCAAAAATTATTACATAACATTAAT
The DNA here is from genome assembly GCF_963921235.1 of Mobula hypostoma. Taxonomy (NCBI): domain Eukaryota; kingdom Metazoa; phylum Chordata; class Chondrichthyes; order Myliobatiformes; family Myliobatidae; genus Mobula; species Mobula hypostoma. The sequence goes on along the minus strand of NC_086099.1, from coordinate 39,365,852 downwards.
ATAATGAAAATATAATGTGTGCAGGGTAACAAAAGCAGCACAGGAGCATTTGGGGAAATACCTCAAGCAGTGTTGAACAACAACAGACAATGGCAGGCTTTCAATCTCTATCTATGATGCCATGATTTGATTAAAAGTTACAGTACACTGTATTTGTATTTTTTAATGTTTTCTGTAAGATATATAAACAATCAGCATTGTAGACTTGTTCTGGTGTTAGATTTTCATCAGTGACAACCTTCATGAGTTCATCAATGAAGTTCTTTGCTGCTTCCTGAACAGCAGACACTCTATCTTTAAAATTTTTTAAATCTTTGAAAATTGAATGCCATGTATTTTCTTAAACTTCTGCAACCAGCCTGTTAATTATTTGCAATTGTCTCCAGCCGTCAATTCATCATGACAGATCTTTTCTTGTTTCATGATCAGCATACCATTAAGTGGCATATGTTCACTCCGACTCTGAGAAATCCATTCTTACAATACACAATCAAGATCTTCATTTTTCACTTTGTGTAATGTTTTTCTGTTTTCATTAACTTCTGCTTATTACATATGTGTGATCACATCTCAGAATTGTTTGTGATGCACCAAGACTTGTGCATCAGAATCAGATTTAATACCTCCAGCATATGTCAGGAAATTTGTTGTTATGCTGCAGCAGTACATCGCAATACATAATAATAAAAACTGTGAATTAGAGTAAGAAGTGTGTGTGTGTATATATATATATACACACACACACACATATATATCTACACACAGTATATCACCTGGGAACCTTATGAAATGCCAGCGCTTTGTAGAATTTTCCATTTGTAACATCATGTCTGTGTTCAAAAATTTTTCAGATTTCAGAGGTTTTCATATTTTAAATTTCAACCTATATTAAATAATTGGTATAAAAAGTCAGCTTAATGATTCTTTAATTTGCACTTATCATATTTCATTGAATCTCGAAGATTGTACTGCAGTTCACTAATTTTAAAACATGCAGTTCTTTATTATAAAGTCATCAAACCACTGCTAACAATATTCTGCACATTACAGTGACAAGTTAGTTTTTTTATTGTATTGATACCTAGAGATCAGGTGACTAAGATACTTGTTTATGAATAATAGCACAGGATATCTGTATCCACTTAAACCACCACAGTTCCAGAGAGCGACTTGATTTAGTGTGCTGTCAGCTTAACACACAGTAGCTGATACAGATTCAGAAGGTCATGCATGATGAATCTCCTTGTCTTATTTGAGGAAGTACAATTCAAGCCTATCATAAAATACACATAAGAGATTAACATTTACTTTTGGTTGATAGTAGCAAATATGTGTAAGAATGTTAGCTGACCAAAGATAAATTTCTCTTTTGCAGACTTCCGAACAGAAGTTGACAATTTTCCAAACGCAGAAGTTTAACCAAATTTAACAGTGCAGAGATTGAGTAGGTAACAAATTTCATAGAATAGGCAACAGTGCGTACCTAAAATAAATGTTGAAAATACTCAGAAATTCATGCCAACGGAGCTCATATTTCATATCTAAGACACTTCTTCAGGACTGTGAAGAACACAGAAGAAATTTGATAAGCTCAAGGTGGTTGAGGCAGTAGAATGTCTTTTGTAGAGTAAAACCAGGATAATCATACTTCCTCAGTCCTTTATCTTTTTCACCTATCATCCCCCCTCCCCCACTCACATACCTTCCCCTCATTTAATTTCACCTATCACCTGCCAGCTTGTACTTTATCCCTTCCCCCCATCTTCTTATTCTGGCTTTTTCCCCTTTCCAGTTCAGTACTGATGACGGGTCTCAGCCCAAAATGTTGACTGTTTATTCATTATTCATGCTGCCTGGATTACTGAGTCCCTCCAACGCATTGTATATGTTGCTGAACATTTCCAGCATCTAAAAAATCTCTTGTGTTTATGATCACAGGAAAATGTTGCACAAAATAAAGATTATTTGGTTAATTAAGTATAGTAAATGGGCGCAGTTAAAGAATGCAAAATAGAGAAAGGAACAAAGGCAAAAGAATGCTGAACTAGTGAATTGCGGAGTAGGTAGAAATGCCCAGCAGGTCAGGCTGAGCATGTCCTACGCTTTCAGGAAGAAAAGAGGAAAAAAATGCTCAGCTGGTATTAGAGATAGATGAATGACACAGACATAGAATTCAAATTGGAGCATATGTCTGCAATGTGCCTAGACAGAAGATAAAGTATTATTTCTCAAGCCTGCAGTAGGTCAGAGGGCCACAGACTGGTTCGTAAGAATGGGATGGGATGGAGGCTAAAGTGATAGGCAATGTGATGTAACACACATAAAAGTTGCTGGTGAACGCAGCAGGCCAGGCAGCATCTCTAGGAAGAGGTGCAGTCGACGTTTCAGGCCGAGACCCTTCGTCAGGACTAACTGAAGGAAGAGTGAGTAAGGGATTTGACTGAAACGTCGACTGCACCTCTTCCTAGAGATGCTGCCTGGCCTGCTGCGTTCACCAGCAACTTTTATGTGTGTTGCTTGAATTTCCAGCATCTGCAGAATTCCTGTTGTAGGCAATGTGATGTTAAGGGTTTCGTCTGGCCACCCAGTCTGTGTTAGGTTACTGCAGTGGAGTTAAGGCCACATTGGGATCTTGAAGTACCGAACATGTACTTTGAAGTGCTAATGAGTGGCTGCTTCATCTCAAAAGGCTGTCTTTGTCCCTGGATGGTGGGAAGAGGTGAAAAAAGTAGTTTGTCACCTGCGGTTACTAGGTAAAGTATCTGAAGAAGGAAACAGAAGAACGGAGTAGGGAGTAGCATTCTCTTTAAAATGCTGAAAAGAGATGAGAGAATACAGGATGCGAAACAAACTAAGATGATTAAACAATTTACTTTCTCTGTTTGTGATAGAAGACAAAAAATGCCAGATGTAGCTGTAAACCAAGGGTCTAATGCAAATAAGGAACTGAAGGAAGTATTAGAAGCATAGAAACATAGAAAACCTACAGCACAATACAGGTCCCTCAGCCCACAATGTTGTGCCAAACATGTATTTACTTTAGAAATTTAGAAATTGCCTAGGGTTACGCATAGCCCTCTATTTTTCTAAGCTGTATGTACCTATCCAGGAGTCTCTTAAACGACCCTATCATATCTGCCTCCACCACTGTTGTCGGCAGCCCATTCCACACACTCACTACTCTGTGTAAAAAAACTTACCCCTGACATCTCCTCTGTACCTACTTCCAAGCACCTTAAAACTGTGCCCTCTCGTGTTAGCCACTTCAGCTCTGGGAAAAAGCTTCTGATTATCCACACGATCAATGCCTCTCATCATCTTATACACCTCTATCAGGTCACCTCTCATCCTCCGCTGCTCCAAGGAGAAAAGGCCGAGCTCACTCAACAATTAGTAACAAAAATCTACCAAGAACTTGGTAAGACTAATGCCAAAGATCCATTGATCAATATCTCAGAAGTTTGAATCAGGCGTCTGAAGATACACTATGCTCTGGCTATTGTTTTCACAAATTCTATATATTCTGAATTCCTTCTGTGGATTTAAAATTTTTTATTCAGAGAAACAATGTGAAATAGGCCCTTCTGACCCAATGAGCCACACCACCCAGCAACTCACCTAGCCTAACCACAAGACAATTTACAATGAGCAATTTACTTGTTAGAGTACATGCAGTTTGGGATAAAATTGTGATGTGAGTTGAGAATTAATTATTAGACAGATAGCAAGGTGTGGGAGTAAACAAACCCTTCCTTAGTTAACAGGCTCGGAGTCTTGGTGCCACAGAAATCAATGCTTGGGCCCCAACAGTTCATGATCTATATTAATGATTTCACTAAAGGGGTCATACTTCCAGGTTTATCAAAGACACCAGGGTTGCAGTAATAGCATACAAACACGAATTAAATTTTAATCAGCTTGGCTTTACCTTGTAAGATTGAGAACCTCATTTATATATATTTATGTCTCCTGAAGTAGTTAGCTGTCCTTTTAGGGGCGATTGTTTAGGTCATGTGTATAAAGCCAGCACAGCTCTGCAGCCACGTAAATTTTTCTAATTTTCATCAGTTTCAAGAATGTGTCTAGAAAAGCGGAGCAGCAGTTAATTGTAATTGTGCATTCATTTCAGGCTGCTGCCAAGTAAAATCATAAATTAGAAAATTAGATTAAAAGTGCAGGCAGTTATTTGTGAGCTCGGCCTAGGACTAAGTTATTATTAGAAGTTCTTGAGATATTCTAAAAACAATGCCATCAGAACTAGCAGGTGTATTTCTACTTTCTAAACAACTAACAATCTGTCAATTATATACATAAAGTCATGAAAAAGAAAATATCTTCTAAATTTGAAAATAAGATGCACAATTTTCAAATATAAACAATATCTTATTGCAAGTGATAGAAAACTAGCTATAATGTGGATTTGCATTAATGTATAAAATAAGAAAGTATCGCAGAACCACATTTTCAATACAAACACCTATGTCAGGATGCCATTCATCAACTGTAGCTCAGCAATTAACACAATCATTTCTACAATCTTGATTGATAAGTTACAGAGCCTGGGCCTCCATACCTCCCTCTGCAATTGGATCCTCAGCTTCCTAACCAGAAGACCACAATCTGTGCGGATTGGTGATAACATCTCCTCCTCACTGACGATCAACACTGGTGCACCTCAGGGGTGTGTACTTATCCCACTGCTCCACTCTCTCCATACCCATGACTGTGTGACTAGGCATAGCTCAAATACCATTTATAAGTTTGCTGATGATACAACCATTGCTGGTAGAATCTCGGATAGATATGAGAGGCTGTACAAGAGCGAGATATACCAACTAGTCGAGTGGTGTCGTAGCAACAACCTTTCACTCAATGTCAGTAAGTTGAAAGAGCTGATTGTGGACTTCAGGAAGGGTAAGATGAAGGAACACATACCAATCCTCATAAAGAGATCAGAAGTGGAGAGAGTGAGCAGTTTCAAGTTCCTGGGTGTCATGATCTCTGAGGATCTAACCTGGTCCAACATATCGATGTAGTTATAAAGATGACAAGACAGCAACTATACTTCATTATGAGTCTGAAGATATTTGGTATGTCAACAAATACACTCAGAAACTTCTACAGATGTACCATGGAGAGCATTCTGACAGGCTGCATCACTGGGGTTGGCTACTGCGCAGGACCGGAAGAAGCTACAGAGGTTTGTAAATTTAGTCAGCTCCATCTTGGGTACTAACCTACAAAGTATCCAGGACATCTTCGAGGAGCGGTGTCTCAGAAAGGTAGCGTCCATTATTAAGGACCCCCAGCACTCAGGCCATGCCCTTTTCTCACTGTTACCAACAGGGAGGAGATACAGAAGCCTGAAGGCACACACTCAGCGATTCAGGAACAGCTTCTTCCCCTCTGCCATCTGATTCCTAAATGGTCATTGAACCCGTGAACACTACCTCACTTTTAATATATATATTATTTCTGCATGATTTTTAATCTATTCAATATACGTATACTGTAATTGTTTTAATTATTTAATTATTTATTTTCTATATTATGTTTTGCATTGAACTGCTGCTGCTAAGTTAACAAATTTCACAACACCCACAAAATGCTGGACAAACTCAGCAGGCCAGGCAGTATCTATGGAAAAGTGTAAAGTCGATGTTTCCAGCCGAGACCCTTTATCGGGACTGGAGAAAAAAATGTATGCATTTTGTGTGTATTGCTTGGATTTCCAGCATCTGCAGATTTCCCTTGTACATCAGGAGGATCAGGATTTTGTGAGTTTAGGTTCCTTAATAGATGTTGTATGGAAGTACAGCTGTCACTTGGGGAATAACATAAAGTCAACAAAGAACGCCCTCAACAAGGATCTTGAGGCAATATTTCTTGTTGTTGTGCAGTGAACAATAGAACTGAAGTGCTCTTATTGCCCTCATTTATGCATAAGCCATGTGGCTCTCAATGAGAGAGACTTCTGTTACATGTACCTCCCAGTGATGCTTTGTTACCTCACAGCAAGAGTTTGACACCCATGCCCTAATCCTAAAAGAGGAAGTCCTACCAAATTTAATTTGTGTCTTTGCCATTTGGTTATCAACCAGTATCCATGTCAACAAGACCAAACTAATATGGAACAGATGGACACAATTCTGTTTAATTAGATTCAGGACAGTTTGCTTTCTTGTTATAATCTGCATAGATTTAAGGATTTCACAGTTATTTGAAAACAGCAGGAAGGGCAAAACAGACAATACAAATTCAAATGTGTGTATCCAGCTAACTGGACTCAGTCTAATCACAAATCTAGTTATGACTCTCCATTGATGGCTACGTTTTGTCATCTGGTCTCACTGAATACTCTATCCCACCCTCTTCACTGCCATTATTGTAATAAACAATGTGTAAGTGGCAAAAAAATCCAAACACAAATGATGTAAATTTCTTTAACCATTTTCTAGTTGAAACAGGATTCGTTCTGGCAGTTGTATGTAAAACTGTGTAACAGTATAAATATTTACTTATTGGCTACTTACATAAAGCATTTATAAATTTTCTAGATTCTGTTTATCTGTAAATCAATGTACAGAAATGTATGTCCTTTCTCCATAAATATGAGTGCAACAGAAATATTAAGAGCTCAGTTTGATTATTTTCCTATTTCCTTGTCACTAGCAATGCATCAAGCAAGATTTGTACTTTCTTTGTATCCTTAGTATTGCTTCATGGTTTGAATATATTTGAATAACAGATGTCAATGGAGAATGTACATGCCATCTGCATTTTTTTAAAATAAGGCTGTGTCTTTATCCTTTTATTTGTTCTCTACACTTTCCCCTTTATAATTTGGTGAACTTAATGAGGCAAAAAACATTTCTTTATTTGGTATGACCTTAGGTCAGACATCAATTTATCAATGCTGAATAGATTTAAAAAATACTCTGGGGACATGAATTCGCGTTGTATAAATCTGATAAAACATGGTATATGAAATGTTATCTTTAGACAATTTATCAATAAATGTTTAATTATATAAAGTCTTCAGTTCATAAATACAATCAATTCCAGCGAATTAAAGTTTTCAGCTGTTCCAAACTTGTCTATGCAAAATTCATCCAATCTGGACAAATACAGCTAATTATCTGCTCAACTGCAGAGATTTCAAGTGATTGTCATTAGGTCAGAGGGTCTGATCGAGTTCCCCCATAGTATTTTACCACTGATTGATGGGACAACACAGTAGTTGCCATTCAATGAAGCAGAAAATAAAATGATTACCATCAGTATCTATTGGACTTCAATGACCTGTCTGGTTAGTGCAGTGATGCTCCTTTAGTTCATTTTCGCAAAGGTTAATTGGACTTGAACCCAGGAAATCAAGAGGTTAATCTGGGTCATTGTGACAGCAGGCACGATGGACAGTGTTAATAGGCAATGGATAATTGTTTTCTCACCCCAGCCATAATTTGTCAGTAGGCATTCTGGCCTACCTTCCACACAATGGGGGAAGAATAACTCCTCACCAACAAAGAGTAAACAGGCAAAATCTTCATAGACAAATTAGTGCTGTCATCAAAATGAACAGCCAAAAGATTTCTTTCATCGTATTTAGAAATGTAAGTTGGAACAGAACATAAAAGAGATGTGAGGGCACTGTTCATGGGTAGATCGGCAGAGACAGTTGATTTTACTCCATGATGTCCAGGTATGCAGAGCTACAATTTTGTCATAGAATGGTGTGCTAATTTTAAGACAGTAATGATTGCTGACCACCCATCAAACAATTATCTGCTGAAATTAATTTGAAGTTGAAATGGTTTTTAACCACTGTGAATAATTTTTGGAGACATTGGCAAAGAAAATGCATACTGGTGCAATGTCCCAGCATGGCTGGACCACATAGCAGTTCTCAACTAGAGTGACTGCTGGAAGTAATGGAACAACTTTGTTTTGACAATGATGAGTAATATAGACAAGAAAGTAGGTAGCCCATTTCTTCATCATGTCAGAAGAAGTAGAAAGTCCCAAATGCAAAGCACTGAAAAATTCAGTCTGGAGCAATGCTGCCACACAACTCCAGCAACCTGGTTCAATCCTGACTTCTGGTGCTGCCTGTGTGGAGTTTTCTTGTTATTCCTATGATCATGCAGAGTTTCATCCACATCTCTAAAATGTGTGGGCCCGTAAGTTAATTGGCCACTGTAAATTGTCCCTACTGTGTAGATGAGTGATAGATGTGAATCCATAACATCAGAACAACATCCATCATTGTTTTGTCTGGTAAAATCTTGCTTCTTTAAAGAGTGTTTAATTTGGCCTTCTTCCTTCCATTAAGGTCTACTCTGCCAATTGTTTAAGTTTAAAGTTTAAAGTTTCAAGGTTTAAAGTTTAAAGTCAAGTTTATTGTCAAATGCACAAGCATATAATGCACAGTAGCAAAGAAAAACTTACTTATCAGCACACGGTATCAGATAAGCAGCATTCACAAGAAAAACATAAATTTGATGTAAATTATGGACAGTTTTTACTATGAAGCATAATTGGAACAAAAAATAATTACATTGTAGTGCAAAGTGGTCGAAGTGATCATAGGGTTGATAAATTGTAGTGATTAGGGTTTTGCTAGCTGTGCAGAAACTGAAGGACTGAAGAGGGGTATCTGTTCTTGAGCCAGATGGTACGAGATTTCAGGTTCCTGTACCTCCTGCCTGATTGGTAACTGTAAAAATGTAGGATGGCCTGGGTGGTGAGAACCTTTGATGATGTTGCCTTCCTGAGGAGGTTTGCCTGATTTAGATTTAGAGATACTGCATAACACTGTAACAGGCTCTTCCGGTCCAAGCAGCCCGCACCACCCAATTGCACCCATGTGAACAATTATCCTACTAACACGTACACCTTTGGAATGTGAGAGGAAACCGAAGCCCCCAGAGGAAAACCATGCAGCCATGGGGAGAACATACAAGTTCCTTACAGACAGTGGCAGGACAGACCAATCAGCGTTAGGGAGGGATGTGCTTGTTATGTATTTGACAGAGTCCGTTTCTTTCTGTGGCTTTTTATGTTCCTGTACATTTGAATTGCTGTACCGGGCCATGATGCAACCAGTCAGGATACATCTGCAGAGGTTTGTTAGAGTATTCAATTACAAGCTGAACATCATGGTGAATAAAGGTGCTGGCATGATTTTGTTATGATTGCGTTTATGCTCTGGCACAGGTCTGGTCATCCGATATGCTAACAGTCAGGATTTTAAAGCAACTGTCTCTCCACCGCAGATACTAACGTAGAGCAGGTTGGTGTACTGTACGTTTGCCTTCTTTCCTCTTCCTGAAGTCAGAAATCAGCTCTTTAGTTCTGCTGACACTGAGAAAATAGTTGGTTTTTTGCAGCACTACTCTACTTGATGACCTATCTCGCTCTGGTGAGCTGACAGATCTCCACCCGTCACTTGTCCAGAAATGGTAGTGTCGTTGGCGAAATTCTAAGATGGCATTGGAGCTGTGCTTAGCCACTTAGCATATTTGCACTCCAGGACTACATTAGCATTACTGAATATGCTGAGGATTGGCATTATCTCTGCTGTCCTTCATGTGTTCTAGCCAATATTTTTCAATCATTATTATAATTTAATATGGAGATTTGAACAAAAGTCTAAGACAAAACCTATTTTGCCTGAATGATGCCACTGAGTACCAGTTGTAAGGAAATCACTGTTGTATTATCAGGAGTAATTCTTCTTAAAACACTGTAAGTAGTTTGTTAACGCAAACACGAGGAATTCTGCAGATGCTGGAAATTCAAGCAACACACATCAAAGTTGCTGGTGAACGCAGCAGGCCAGGCAGCATCTCGAGGAAGAGGTACAGTAGTTTGTTATTTCATTTCAATGAATTAACTCCCCCGTTCCTGTCACAAAATAGGTGCAAAAAATTCAGCAGTCAACTTAGAATTTGCAACCAACCCTATTTATCTTCATATAATAATGAAGGCTTTTATAGAAACATAGAAACATAGAAAATAGGTGCAGGAGTAGGCCATTCGGCCCTTCGAGCCTGCACCGCCATTTATTATGATCATGGCTGATCATCCAACTCAGAACCCCACCCCAGCCTTCCTTCCATACGCCCTGACCCCCGTAGCCACAAGGGCCATATCTAACTCCCTCTTAAATATAGCCAATGAACTGGCCTCAACTGTTTCCTGTGGCAGAGAATTCCACAGATTCACCACTCTCTGTGTGAAGAAGTTTTTCCTAATCTCGGTCCTAAAAGGCTTCCCCTCTATCCTCAAACTGTGACCCCTCGTTCTGGACTTCCCCAACATTGGGAACAATCTTCCTGCATCTAGCCTGTCCAATCCCTTTAGGATCTTATACGTTTCAATCAGATCCCCCCTCAATCTTCTAAATTCCAACGAGTACAAGCCCAATTCATCCAGTCTTTCTTCATATGAAAGTCCTGCCATCACAGGAATCAATCTGGTGAACCTTCTTTGTACTCCCTCTATGGCAAAGATGGCTTTCCTCAGATTAGGGGACCAAAACTGCACACAATACTCCAGGTGTGGTCTCACCAAGGCCTTGTACAACTGCAGTAGTACCTCCCTGCTCCTGTACTCAAATCCTCTCGCTATAAATGCCAGCATACCATTCGCCTTTTTCACCACCTGCTGTACCTGCATGCCCACTTTCAATGACTGGTGTATAATGACACCCAGGTCTCGTTGCACCTCCCCTTTTCCTAATCGGCCACCATTCAGATAATAATCTGTTTTCCTATTTTTGCCACCAAAGTGGATAACTTCACATTTATCCACATTAAATTGCATCTGCCATGAATTTGCCCACTCACCCAACCTATCCAAGTCACCCTGCATCCTCTTAGCATCCTCCTCACTGCTAACACTGCCACCCAGCTTCGTGTCATCCGCAAACTTGGAGATGCTGCATTTAATTCCCTCATCCAAGTCATTAATATATATTGTAAACAACTGGGGTCCCAGCACTGAGCCTTGCGGTACCCCACTAGTCACCACCTGCCATTCTGAAAAGGTCCCGTTTATTCCCACTCTTTGCTTCCTGTCTGCTAACCAATTCTCCACCCACACCAATACCTTACCCCCAATACCGTGTGCTTTAAGTTTGCACACTAATCTCCTGTGTGGGACCTTGTCAAAAGCCTTTTGAAAATCCAAATATACCACATCCACTGGTTCTCCCCTATCCACTCTACTAGTTACATCCTCAAAAAATTCTATGAGATTCGTCAGACATGATTTTCCTTTCACAAATCCATGTTGACTTTGTCCGATCATTTCACCGCTTTCCAAATGTGCTGTTATCACATCCTTGATAACTGACTCCAGCAGTTTCCCCACCACCGACGTTAGGCTAACCGGTCTATAATTCCCCGGTTTCTCTCTCCCTCCTTTTTCAAAAAGTGGGGTTACATTAGCCACCCTCCAATCCTCAGGAACTAGTCCAGAATCTAACGAGTTTTGAAAAATTATCACTAATGCATCCACTATTTCTTGGGCTACTTCTTTAAGCACTCTAGGATGCAGACCATCTGGCCCTGGGGATTTATCTGCCTTCAATCCCTTCAATTTACCTAACACCACTTCCCTACTAACATGTATTTCACTCAGTTCCTCCATCTCACTGGACCCTCTGTCCCCTACTATTTCTGGAAGATTATTTATGTCCTCCTTAGTGAAGACAGAACCAAAGTAATTATTCAATTGGTCTGCCATGTCCTTGCTCCCCACAATCAATTCACCTGTTTCTGTCTGTAGGGGACCTACATTTGTCTTTACCAGTCTTTTCCTTTTTACATATCTATAAAAGCTTTTACAGTCCGTTTTTATGTTCCCTGCCAGTTTTCTCTCATAATCTTTTTTCCCCTTCCTAATTAAGCCCTTTGTCCTCCTCTGCTGAACTCTGAATTTCTCCCCGTCCTCAGGTGAGCCACTTTCTCTGGCTAATTTGTATGCTTCTTCTTTGGAATTGATACTATCCCTAATTTCTCTTGTCAGCCACGGGTGCACTACCTTCCTTGATTTATTCTTTTGCCAAACTGGGATGAACATTATTAATATTTTATTCAATTGACTGAGAATTTTCCTGAGATTAAATAAACTTTATATTTTGTCCCTCTTACTATTCATTACATTATCCTTTAGGCCAGTGGTGGACTTGCCACCACCCTCAAGAAATGACAATTTGCATTGGCATTCGTAAACAAAAGAACTTCACAAAGTTTCAGAACACAATTCACTTGCTCCGTACTGCATCTTAGATGATTTGTGAGTATTAACAACTGCTAAATAGTTCTGACTTACATAATAATCTTACTTTGAGAACTCCTTTGGTAATTACACTCTTTCTAAAGAATTAGGAGGAGTAGAAAGCACAGTAGACAGGATGTTGTTATAAGAAAAATCATTGTTTTTATTGGAGTTATCACCCTCCTAATAAAATGTTTAGACGGGAAATCAGCAATCGACGCAGAATTTGAAAGGTGGGTGTATGTTGTTCTGAATAATTAGCTCTGAGCAAAGTTTGAGCATTGATATCAAATCCTGGACTGAATACCAGATCTATGTACTTCTTTAGCAGACAAAATAATACTGCTAACGTTGTTGACGCAATAGAAAAGTGTGGGAAGTGAACGGAAGAAGTATGAGAGGGAGGTGCAATTCTGAGCACGTGAATTCAATGTGAAATTGTGTCCTGGAAGAAAAATAAAATGATAAAGGTAAAGCAGTATTCTGATCTCAGCTAACTAACCACTTTCCATTACCTTCCTCACATTCCAGAATGCTTTTAATATTTTCCAGTGCTTATTCAGTTCTATTCATCATTTGATTATGTCCAACATCAATGATTTTTCTGTACTTTATTTATTTTTTTCATTGATGGTTTTGTTTTGTTTGCCTGTCAACTAAAAATTTAAATATTCTATGATGTCTTGTGCTAAATTTTCTCTAATTTATGCATTAGTCACAAACTTGAACAGATTACGATGGGCCATTGATATATACACTGCATTTTTACATAACCTCAGTGAATTGCAATCATTGCTGTGATTTGAAGTGTAGTAACATTTGCGATATAGGAAAAACAACAGGGAAATATAACGCAATGAAGTCTCACTTGTGCCAAGATGTAGTAACCAGAACATTAATTTGGATTCTGGATGAGTAGTAAAATTACTCAGAAATCGCTGCACTTTTTCAGAAGAATACCATTGAATTATTTTGTCCATCTGTGCAGGAAGCAGAGTCTAAGTTTATTATATTGAAGGAATCTCCAGCAGTACTAAACTTGTCCTCAATTTTATCAGCTTGGATTCTGTGTTTGTATCAAGATATAAATACCTTGCACTTAATGGTATTCCACTCCCAAGTTGCCAGACATTCATCTCATATTGCAGTTCTCAATGAAAACATATCTATGAATTGATACTTCTTCTACCCCTGCACTAATGATTTTTTTTAGTCTTCATGAATCTATTCTTGGACATTTCAAATTTCATTTATCAGTTGTCAAAGGCCAATGGTGGAAACCACTGTAGATCAGAAAAGTTCAAAGTACATTTATTATCAATATTTATAAATTATACAATCTTGAGATTCAACTGTTTTAAGGCTGCCACAAAGATCCAAATTTTTTAAAAAGACCCAATGCACAGAGAAAGAAAAAAAATCATGCAAACAATAAAGCAAGCAAACCAGAATTCAGAATGAAACTGAACGCATAAAGCCAAAGCCTGGAGCAGCCAGAGCAGGGCCATAGCCTCAGTTTCAGTTCATTACATGGTGGGGCGAATTGCCACGCATCTTGCAGACACTAAGCCAGGAGCAGCTGGAGCAGGGCACAGGCTCAGCACTGAGGAGAGCAGAGCAAACGTCATGGAGCAGAACTGGCCACAACCCTTACATCGGGTCCCGGCACTCTGCCTTTTCAGTCCCTCTGGCCTGGCGTTTAAATTGTGAGGTGAAGGTCAAGCAATACTGAGCAGTGGTAGTAGAGCCAACTATTGTTAGTTGGGTGTGGTGGACCAGAGTGAACTTTAGATCATTGGATGGGGGGGGGGGGGGTTTGTTCAGGGGCCTGCAATTACCAGTCGAGGGTACAGATTGCTGCTGAAGCCTGCAATCAACAGTTAAACAATCACAAAAGTCGATGGTGGGGGTGCTGTAGTCACCGATGTGTGAAGATTGAAAGTGAGGAGGGGCTGGGAATGACAGTTAAGGTGAAGCTTGCACATAGGCAAGTTTGAGAAGGGTTTAGTGATTAAGTGATTGTGAACAATAGTTGTTGGTGGAAATTGGTGGTCAGAAGGTCACAGGCAGGGGTTTGGCTGGTTTTGCAGTGCTGGTTAAGTGGGATTGGTATCGGTGGGACTTGATCACTATTTTAGTTGGCTTTGGTGATAAGACCATATGATATAGGAGCAGAATTAGGCCATTTAGCCCATTGAGACTGCTCTAGTATTCCACCACAGCTGATCCCGGATCCCACCCAACTGCATTCACCCACCTTCTCGCCATATCCTTTGATGACCTGACTGATCAGGATACAAACAACTTCCATATTAAATACACCCACGAACTTGGTCTCCACCACAGTCTGTGGCAGAGCATTCAACAAGTTCACTCCTCTCTGGCTAAACTCCATCTAGTCCTTTTAATATTCGGTAGGTTTCAAAGAGATACCCACGCATTCTTCTGAATTCCATTGAGTAGAGACCCAAAGCTGCCAAATGCTCCTCACATGTTAACCCTTTCATTCCTAGAATCGTCCTCATGAACATCCTCTGGACTCCCTCCAGTGACAACATTTCCTTTCTGAGATATGGGCCCCAAACTGTTAACAATACTCCAAGTTGACCTGGCTAGTGCTTTATAAAGCCTCAGCATTATCTCCTTACTTTTATATTCTATTCCCCTTGAAATAAGTGCCAACATTGCATTTGGCTACTTTACCACAGACAACCTGTAAATTAACCTTCTGGGAGTTTTTCATGAGGATTCTCCACCTCTGATGTGTTAACCTTCTTCCTTTCGTGTTAAGTAGCCTCATGTGTGGCACCTTAGCAAATTCCTTCTGAAAATCCAAGTAAATGATATCCACTACTTCTCCTTTGTCCACCCTGTTTGCTAATTCCTCAAAGAACTTCAACAAATTTGAGAGGAAAGACCTCCCTTTACATAAACTATGCTGACTTTGACTTATTTTATCACTAATCTCCAAGTATCCCGAAACCACATCCTTAATAATACACTCCAACACTTTCCCAACCACTGACATTAGGCTAACTAGCCTATAATTCCCTTTCGTTTGCCTTCCTCTCTTCTTAAAGAGTGGAGTGACTTGCAATCTTCCAGTTCTCTGGGACCATGCCGGAATCAAATGATTCTTGAAAGATCATGACCAATGTATCTGTTATCTCTTCAGCAACCTCTCTCAGGACTCTGGGATGTAGTCTATCTGGTCCAGGTGACAGCCACCTGAAAACTGAGTTTGCCTTTTTTCTTTGTAATAGCAATAGCACTCATTCCTGCTCCCTGACATTCACAAACCTTTGACACACTGCTAGTGTCTTCCAAAGTGCCCATTAAGTTCATTTACCATTTCTTTGCCCCCATTGCTACCTCATTTTCCAGTGATCCAATATCAAATATCACCTCCCTTTTACTCTTTATATAACTGAAAAAACCTTTGGTATCCTGCTTTATGGCTATTTTGCTGTCATATCTCACCTTTTTCCTTCTTATAATTTTTAGTTGCCTTTTGTTGGATCTTAAAAGCTTCCCAATCATCCAACTTCCCATTCACTTTTGCTACCTTATATGCCTTTTTCTTGGCTTTTATGCAGTCCTTGACTACCCATGTCAGCTGCAGTGGCCTATCCCTACTCTTTAAGAACGTTTTCATCTGTGGAAAATATCTATCCTGCGCCTTGTAAACTATTCCCAGAAAGTTCAGCCATCTCTGTGCTGCTGTCATCCCTGCCAGTATCGTCCTCCAACCCACCTGGCCAAGCTCCTCTCTCATGTCTCTGTAATTCTCTTTATTCCATTGTAATGCTGATACAGGTAACTTAGGTTTCTCCCCCTCAAATTGCTGTATGAATTCAATCATATTATGGTCACTGCCTCCTAAGGGTTCCTTTACATTAAGCTCACTAATAAGTTTGGGTTATTACACATCTCTCAATCTAAGATAGCCTTTCCCCGAGTAGGCTCAAGCACAAACTGCTCTAAAAAAAAATCTCGTAGCCATTCAACAAAATCCTTCTCTTGTGATCTGACACCAACCTGATTTTCCAAATCCCAATGCATATTGAAGTCCCCCATTACAATTGTGACATTGCCCTGGTGCTGTGATTAACGAAGGCTTGAGGTCATAGTTTATAGTGTTGTGCAAGATTTTGGGGGTTAAATGGGGTTCATTGGTCAGTTTGTGTTGCTGCTACAGAAAATCGATAATTAGTGTCTGAGTGAAGACAGGAGTCATGAACTAAGAAATCAGAGTATCAAATGAAGGGAATATTTCAGGGACATTTCCAACGGAGGAGCAGACAAGTAACTGATATCAGAGCAATCAGCCTAAAGTTCTCTTTAAGTGACATAGAATTCATCTTGCAGGTGCATTAAAAGTCTGCTCTGGCCAGAGTGGTCTGCAGATGGCATGGGCCATTCCAACGTGAATGATAATCCCAAAATAGGCAACCTGACTAGCATCAAGTGTTGTCGGACACCGCTGATCTTCTCTCAAAACCTCCATATGTGTCAGATGCATGGAGGAACAAAGATCTTAGATTATGTGATCCATAAAGTAAATACCTGAATGTCGTTCATGTTTTATCTTTCAAAGGAATTGTGCATAAAATATGATTGTGCCCATTTAATTTCAACACTGGTGAGCATTCCAAAGGATTCTTAGCTCAACACTCTCTTTCTGCTTTCCATAAACTTGACATCATACAAAATCTAACTCCCTTTGTCCTGATGTGCACTCAAACCCTGTCTTCCATAATTTCTAAGTATGCGACCTGTTTTGGCTCCTAGATGAGCAATCATTTTGAAAAAAATAATACTTGCTACCAAATTCCTCCTATTGTTTGCTTCCTGCTTATCTTTATAGCCTTCTCCCGCCTCATTGTACACAAAGTGACTCCTACAAAAAGCAGCAAACATGCTTCCTAAAGGAATTTGTTCATTAAAATGCACATTGGTGCTGCAGTTTCATGTTGAAGTCACAAATAAATAGAAGTACTTATTCTAATCTTGTTCATTAATTAATTTGATGTTGAGTTTTTAGTTAGGCCATTTTGAAAAGATTTCTTAAAGTCAATAAAATACTTTTCTTGTTCCTGTTAATATACATAATCTCTGTCGATTTGTTTTGCATTAAGCATAACTGTGATGCATAATTACTTGACTGAAGTAAATTGTGTGCTCATATGTAGGCCATAGGAGGGAGGTGAGAGGAAAAATATTAACTAATATAGTATTGACCAATCATTGTTGACATATGAGTGTTACTCATGCATAATAAATATAGCAATGCGTGTTTAAACACTTCTATTTAATATTGAGAATGCAAGGCACTTAGAAGTGGACAGCTTTGAATAGCCTCCTAGTCATGGGTAGATATATAATTATCACCAGCACCTTATTCCGTTTCAGGTTCTGTATGCTCTATTCAGGTTAGAAGGTGACAGCAGGATCATTGGACATTTCTCATCTCCCCAGTACCCTGCAGTGACATCTGCAATCAGATTGTTAGTACATCAAATCAATCTGTCTGAATATCCTAAGTGCTGCTCAGTCAGCCGCAAGGAAATATCGTGTATTGGCTGAAATGTTCTTCACTATGCCCAGTCAGTCAGCCTAAATGGAGCATCAGACAATATTTCTGACCTGATGTACGTTGACTGAACTTCATATTGATGTGCCTTGATCTAATAAGCAAAAACATCCAAAAGGAACATTTTGATAGGTTTGGGGAGGTTTGTTTGTCACACGGTCCACAACTCTCAGTCTGCTTAAAATCTACTGCCGTTTAAATGCTAGGATAACTTTCTATCTCATCATTTTAAAAAATACATTATTTATTCTCATTGCGTCTGAAGGAAGTTTTCATTGTGTAGTATGACAAGCTAGCCACTAGATGACACCAGGAGATAGGAACAATTTCTATGATTTATTCTGACTTTTCCTGACAGTAACCACTATAAAAGGTGACTATTATTGCTTAGATCATCATTAAGATCACTGAGGTAAGCAAATTACATGATCTCGTGTAAATTAACTGTACTAATATTCCAGTGTAAGTTATTACTGTCAAAGAGTGCAGCAAGTCCAGAATTTATGGGCATCCTGGACTGTGCAACCAAAAATAATTTCTTTTTGCTAGTTCTAACATCACTGTGAGGCCTCCTAATGGGTTATTATCATAATGGACAGCTAACAATGTTAATCTATCATACTGCAGAGAAGCAGCTACTAAGGATGAGATGGCAAAAAAAAATTATTTGACTTATATTCCTGGCTCTTGATAGACTTATTATCTTGCATCTTATTTTTACATTACATGTGCAGAACTGAAGAGCGCATGTACTAACTATATTATTGCAGCACTTAAGTGGAGTGTTCCAAAGCATGTAATTATGGTGCAGTCTTATGGCCCTGAAGAGATGGGGATAGTGGAAGAGCATATCCATGATTTGAGGGCTACACACTGATGATTATAGAGACAGTGCTCTTTGCATCTGTCTCTGGCCTTTGTGTTGTGCCAGTTGCTATGGCAAATAATTGGGTAGAATTTGTCCATTTTTATCCAGATGGGAAATTCATAATTTCACCTGCTACATTTCATATGTGCTCTTTAAACAAATGAAAGGGATCTAAAGGAATTGTGCTGTTAATAAAGAAGAAAGTTGTAATCTACCATACTGAAAGCACCCTTTTTTTGCTGTGTGATTCAAGTAGCTTGCTCAAATTCGGCTGCTGTAGCAAATGACCTTGTTGAATTGTATTCATTCAAAACAAGAAAGGCTTGTCCTGCCTCAACATTAAAGGTGCTTCATGAATCAACCAAATTATCAATGAGCTTTGAAACAAAGAGTGTTTTTTTATGCAGATCCTTCAAAAAGCTGTGAATGACATATTAATATTTAAATGCATACAAATAGCTTGGTGTCACCAGGAGAGCAATTTTCTGATCCTGGATTTGTGTCTTATCTCGTTTTCATTTTCGTGTGCACATTAAATTCTAATCATTGAGAGCTCCTGATGACTTGACGTTAGCATTTGACAATCTGTCTCATGCGTGCTGTATGATTAACACAGTTATTTGCCTACTAAGGCAAAGCCCCTGTACCTGTTTGTAGACTGATTTTGACAGGATTGCTTAACACGAATGTCCTTGCACCATTCAGTGTGTGGGAGTGCAGTTGCATAAATGAACATCAATAAACACATGAGTGGACATTTGTCAGTTCCTGAGTCTTGCCATTGAAGGATGAGTACATCAATGGTATTCATCATTTTGACTCAAGTCAGTCGTGGCCCATTGTGGTGAGGCAGATATCGTACACCATGTAGCCCTCTTTAGTCTGACTCAAAGAACAATGTTGATATGCTTAAATATCAAAGCACGTACTCGAGCAAGAGAAAGCAATGGGGTATTAATAGTTGAGCTATGGGTTTGTTGTGGCTCAAACTAAAGGACTTCCTTGCCTAACATAAACCAAGTCCCTGAAACACCATTCTGGGGCATTAAACTGCATACCCAAAATATGGTTTTGAATGTTTTCACACAATGTTGGTGCCTTCAACAAGACCAGCCTTTCTACCCGGATGTATTTGACCCTCAGAAGATGGTAGTGGGCTTCCTTTTTGAGCTGCTGCCGATCTTATAATTGTAACCTCACAGTAATTCCAGGATTTAGACTGGAATACAATGAAAGAACAATAATATACTTCCATATTTTCAGGAGTTATTTCTAATTGTTTTGTATATGATTAATAACTGGCATTAACACACTATGACAGTGAAATTATCTCTGATATATCAAATGGGATATATTAACTTTTTTTCAAATGATTTTTCTCAGATTATGTTACTTTTGATTTTGCAAGTATAATGGTCAGTAGTTAAGCTAGAGTTAATAGAAATGTCAGAAATTAACCATTCTGAGAAATTTGCAATGCTGGGAAATTGATGGCGTTTTCTCTTTCAATAATCCAATTCTGAATCTCTTATTGAGGACAATCATTGTCTGAAACCTTTGTAGCATTCAGATTCAGATTTATTTCTCACATGTACATTGAAACATAGTGAAATTTGTCATTTGTGTTAACCAGCCAACACACCCATCATATGCTGGGGAAGCCCCGCAAGTGTTTCCACACATTCCAGCACCAAACATAGCATCCCCACCATAATCGGCAGAACAAGATAGAACATAAAATGAACATACCAAGTGAGAAAACAACAACAGCAAAAAAAAAAGCCACACTCCTTCCTCCCACCAACTCACGCACACATACACAGTCCTCTAATCCCAGGACAGGCTGTCTTCTTTGGCCTCCAGCTTCCAGCAGACCCATGGAGTTGCAGATATTGGGCCTTTGACTTATCCAATTGACTTGCAGAGATTCAGGGCTTTGGCCATTAGTCCTCAACTTCTGGATTTCCAATTGATTTATGGGATTTGATCTGAACTTCCAATTGACCTTACTAATTGTCACTTATGAAATCATGACTGACATTCTGTTTCGATCTTTCTGCCTGCTGAGGATATGCCAATAATGTAGAATCATCAGTGTACTCACTAATACTGACTTTATAGTGGAAAGAAAGCCAGAAATCTGCAAAGCCCAGGAAATTGCCCAAAGAAACTTACAAAGCAATTCTTTATGACTGTTTTAATTAACCTCTATTAATTGTAGGTGTAAAGTATGTACAATGACCCTTGATGCCAGTTGGCTTCCAAATTCCCTCTGGGTGTACAACCCCTCAAATGGGTATACAACCCCTCAAATTATTGATTAACAAAACAAATATGCCTCTGTCCATGTTCGATGTGGTACGTTACAAAATGACCAGTCTGATCTAGTCACTTCAGGACTTCAGTCCTGAAGAAGGGTCTCAGCCCGAAATGTTGACTATTTCTTCATTTCCATTGATGCTAACTGACATGTTGGGTTTCACCAGCATTTTGTGTGTTTCGCTTTGAGTCTGATCTGGAACCTTCCTTGATCTCTGTCATAGAGAGGTAAAATAACTAAGCTGAAGCTTTTGAAGTCTGGTTTGAAGTAGGCTGATCAATGTATCTCCATTTTCTTAACCTGGTCAATACTAATGATCATGTTGGTTAACAAGCCATACCTCTTATGCAGCTTCCACTAAGCCAGTAGCCAGGTCTCTCAGATAGTAATGCTTATTCATGCAATTCTGCTTTTACTTTCAAATTACTGGCTATTCCTTGTAGTTACATATGAAAATGTTGAAAATGTGTTTTGAAGACTGGTTCTCATTATACTGCTGCGTAAAATCACAGAATAACACAACACCCAAACAGACTGATAAAAATGCCTATTTGAGCCTGTTGACCTGCTGTTAACCATACCCCTTTTCAATCCATGTACTAATGCAAATATCTCTGAAACATTGTTATTGTACCTGCCTCAAACATTTCCTCTTGGAATTAATATTCAGTCTTCAAGAGTGAGCCAATGCCACTACTAGTCTCTAAGTGTTTATGAGGAATTGACAGGGATGCAAGAAACTTTGCATCTTCAACTAGAGTGTCCTGGTTAATGCTGGGTGAGATGTCTACTTTTATCCATTTAACATTGCAGTTATGATAAAGGTGGCTTGTTAGGCCACTTTAGTGGGGTAGTTAGGAATTCACTGCTTCAATATGAGGCTGAAGTCAAACAACAATCAAACTAGCAAAGGCAGAAAGAGGATATCGGTGAACGAGACTGAAATTTCTATGACAGCTTGGTGCATACAACAATTACCAAGTCTAGTTTCTCATAGGCTTTTTTTTTAAACTCAAATTATTTTTTAAACTGAATTTAAATCCACAATCCCCTTGATAATGTTTCAACTTCTGTCTCTAGATTGATAGTCCAGGCATCAAATTACTAGTTCAGTACCTTAACTGTACTGATAATTAGACAGATTTGTTGCTTTTTTTAAATGCCTCTTCAAGAAGGCAAGAATAGGAGTGGATAGAAGTGCTTATATGGGTAAGACCATAGTGTATACATTCTTATTCATACCCAACATGACTGAATGAATACACACCATGAATAAATGATTGAGATTCAGATTCATTTATCACAGGTGCATTGAAACACACTGAAATGTGTCGCTTGCATTAACAACCAACACAACCATGAACAGCCTGCATGTGTTGCCACACATATTCCAGCATGCCTGCTATGTTCGGTAAAACAACACAAGCAACAGCAATGAAACAGCAGCAAACAAGATTCTTTCCTCCCTCCCACACAGACGGTCCTCCAAACCCAGGACCTCCAACAGCCTCATGTTCTCACAGATATCAGGTCTCCAGCTTCCCCAGTGGGCTCACAGGCTTGCAGAACCAGGGACTCAGTCTTTGGGACTTGACTTCTGATACACCAGGTGTCAATAACAGAAGTTGGGAGATAAGTGTAAGGTAAAATGTGAGTTGCCTATCTGTCTGCACAAACTCAGTTTCTAACTACAATGTTTTGTGAATGGCCTAAAAGATTTCTCCAGATGTGTCAGGGCCCTAGAGCAGGGATCCAATCGCAGACCCAGTACTGTGCACACAGTGATATTAATTGGGTAACAAATCCCAAGGTGCAAACAAAGTCAGGATCAAAGTTCAGACAGAGATCAAAATATCCAAAGAAATCCAATAACCAGAACCGGGAAACAGGCAGAGTCAATATTCAGATGGACAGAGTGCAGATACAAATGCTGGAAAGACTCAGGAATAATCACTGGCACAAACAGGTGAGAACACAGGACTGAAATACACTGAGCAATAAACAGAGGGGCAGGTGATACATGGAGCACAATGAGACACAGGTGGCAGCAATACAGGTGATAATGAGAAACAGGTAAGAGACGGGGTACTCAGTAATACAGGGGCCAGGCAGTGGGCGCTTGGAGTCGTAGTTGTGACTAGAAAATGGCGGAGAGAGAGAGAGAGAGAGCACCAAGCTGTTGAAGGAAGTTTTTGGCGAGCGTGGAAGTGAACTAGAGATGGAGGTCGGCGGGAAAGAGGAACGGAATGGAAAGAGGAAGAAAAGAAAGCAGAGGAACGGGATATCAAACTCTAAGGAGTCAGCGGATGATCAAAACAGGACAGCAAAACAATGGAAAGAAGATGAGATTAAAGCAATTATAAAACTAAGTGATGATGGGGCGTCTTTTGGTGATTGGAACCCGATTCGTTTGACGAAGATGCTCAACAAAATTACGGGTGAGATTAAAGGAGCAAAGATTTTACGAAATGGATCGCTATTAGTGACTTGTCGGGATAGTGCTCAGCAAGGTAAAGTGATAAGATTATGTAAAATAGATGGCAAAGAAGTACGATGCTCAATACCCAACAATAGAAAGTGGACTAGAGGAATTATTTCGGGGATACCAACAAAAGTTACTATGGATGAGATTAAACAGAACATAAAAGGAGGAAAAATTACTGAGGCCAAATGTTTGAAAATTACAAGGAACGGGAAAAAGTGTGATAGTTTATCCGTAATGATTAACTTTGATGAAAAGAGATTGCCGACTAACGTTTACTTAGGGTATATGTGTTATGCGGTTAGAATATATATACCACCGCTTTTAAGATGCTATAAAGATCAGAAATTCTGGCACATTGCGGCAGTCTGCAGAGGAAAACAAAGATGTGGGAGATGTGCTGGAGAACATGAATATGGGAAATGTGAGGCAGGCGCTAGGCTGAAATGCTGCAATTGTGGCGAGGAACACAGCGCAGCTTATCGAGGGTGCATTTATAACAAGAAGGCAGCTGAGATACAATATGTAAAAGTAACTCAAGGAATCAGTTACGCAGAGGCAGTGAAAGAATTTGATGAAAAAAAGGCTGCCAAGCAAACAAATACAGGGAATAAATAAACTGGTGAATTGTGAGAGCTGTAATATGAAAAATAAGGATACACTATTAATGAGTAGAAAGGATTTCGTGCTTCTTATGGTGGATGCAATTAATTGTTCAGCGTAAACAAGCAAAAGAACTGAGAAAATTAAAGTTATCGTCAAGTCTGCAGAAAAGTATCTTGGTATTAAAGGGATTAGGTGGGAAGAAGTCAAAGAAACGCTGAATGGAGGATCCATCAGTTCACAGGCAGGGGAGATGGAATCTTAATGGCAGTATATTTATCGCAAATGGTCAAGAATTTAAGAAATGTTTCAGAACTTAAGGAAAGTCCTCAGATTTTATGGTTGAAGCCCAGGGTAACAGGGTAAATGTGCAGAACTCCAACAACAAATAGAAGTACCCGACAAGAACAACAGTGAGTTGGAAAGAGATTGGAAAATGGAGAAAATTATTACAAGGATACAAAAGGAAAAGGAATTTGTTGCAAAGTCAATTATCTACATTCAGATTATAAAATGAAAACATGGAAGCAAATGAAGAAGAACTCCAAGTAAACAACTGCAGGCTACGAATCCAAGAAAAGGAAAACCTGAAGAAGCAGATAGACTTGGAAAAATGCAATTTTAAAAGTATAACGCGCGATAATTACTATTCTTTAACAAGATGATTTTAGTCTTACAAGTGCTGCAGATAAAATCAATGTAATTGAGGTAATGAAACTACACAAAAACGTGACAAAATTAGAGAAGAATAGCAGTTTGCGGCATTATCTAATGAGTGCGTTAAGCATTCACGAGGAATTGAGTGATATTAATAGAGATCAGCAGGCTGAACTAGATTGTTTAAAGTAGAGAACTCCAGGACATATTTGGTTGGAACACAAGAAGTCTAGCAAGTGGTGGTAATGCACTGAAAACTGGTTGCCAACCGCCATAAAACAGAAAAGAAGAAGAAGAAGAGTACAGGGGCCAGAGTAGAGCAGGAGCGGGGACAGGAGCATGTGGCAATACAAAACCACAGACTGACAGCTCGGGGGAAACACACAATGACAGAATTCAATTGGAGGTACTGACAAGATGCCTTTCATGTATTTTTGAATGTATGAACGCGTATGAATATATTTTTGATAAGTGTTTTTTTTATACTACATGCAGCACATTCTCTTCATGTAGCTCTCTTCCTAGATAGTTGAAATAATAAAACAGAAGATGCTGGAAATATTCAGCAGGGCAGGCTGCATCTGTGCAAGGAAAAATTAAGTTAACATATCAGGTTGATGATCCTTTGTCAGAACTAGGAATGAGTCAAAAGAGGCATGTTAAGCTGCAGGGACAGTGAGGAAGAGCAGATTTCCATGAGAGTGATGAAACTGCTGGAGGAACTCAGTGTGTCAAAAGGTCAATCTTTTAGAATATACAACAGAGAACACTGTAGCATAATACGGGCACTTTAGCCCACAATGTTGTGCCAACCTAATAACCTACTCTAAGGTCAATCAACCCTTCCATCCTACATAACCCTCCTTTTTTCTATCATCAAGGTGCCTATCTAAGAGTTTCTTAAATGCCCCTAATGTATCTGCCTCTAACACCACCCATAGTAGGGTATTCCATGCTTCACCACTCTCTGTGTAAAGAACTTACCTTTGACATCCCTATACTTTACTCCAGTCATCTTAAGATTATACCCCTGGCATTAGCCATTCCCACCCTGGGAAAAAGTATTTGGCTTTTCCCTCTGTCCACGCCTCTTATCATCTTGTACTGCTCTATCAAGTCACTTCTCATCCTCCTTTGCTCCAAAGAGAAAAGG
This sequence comes from Mobula hypostoma, assembly GCF_963921235.1. Taxonomy (NCBI): domain Eukaryota; kingdom Metazoa; phylum Chordata; class Chondrichthyes; order Myliobatiformes; family Myliobatidae; genus Mobula; species Mobula hypostoma. Next base: position 39,339,891 of record NC_086099.1, on the reverse strand, counting down.
CCTTTGCTCACTCAAGTTAACCTCATAAGAAATGCTCTAAGCCAGACAGCATCCTGGCAAATCTCCTCTTTAGCCTCCCTAAAGCAGTTAGGTTGAGACCCAAGCATCAGGTCTGGGGTGACCATCGGGATATGGTGTAAACAAAGTTAACTGGTCAGTGAGAGAATGGGAGCAGTTAGAGAGTGAGAACGTACTCAAAAGAACATAGACAAATGGATGTAGTAGTTGTGAAATGCACAGCTAGAGGGTATGCCTAACTGGTCATGCTAAACAGATCATCCACTCCTAGAGGAAAAATAAAGAAAAGGGGAAGAAAAGAACAAACCATTTGAGCCAATAGCAAAGATGAGTGACTGATTCAGACAGAGAAATTAAGTTTCCTGAAGTTGAAGAATTCAGTGTTACTGTAAGTCCAGAAGGCTGCAATGTGCCCAGATAGAAGATGAATGCTGTTCCTCCAGCCTGCATTGGGTCTCATTGTAACAGTACAGGCGTCTGATAGGTCATACTGGAAACTGGATGGTAGGGGAATTACAATGGCAAGCAACAGGAAACTCAGAGATGCTCCTGCAGACCAGAAGCAAGTGCTCCCACAAAATTATCACACACTCTGCGTTTTGTTCTACAAAGTATGAAGGCCTTTACTTTCATTGGAAGAAGTATAAGTGAACCAGTGCTTCACCTGTAAAAACTGTAGGTCCTGGACAGTGGGAAGGAAAGAGTGCACTGCATATTCACAATATGTTCACAATGAATTCTTACAGGCAGGACAAAGTCAGGTTTATCATTAAATGCACAAATATATATATATATATATATATATATATATACACACAGGTACAACAAAACACTAACTTGCAACATGGATGATAGTTTACCTTTGGGATGTTTCTGATCACATCCAAGATATCCTGAATTGAGAAGCAGGACAACAAAGGTAGTAATCTCAGGATTACTGCCTGCGCCATGTGACAGTGAGTATAGCAATACCATGAGGTGGAGAATTAGTGTATGGCTGAGAGATCGGAGCAGGGGGAAGGGATTCAGATTTCTTGATCATTGGGACCTTTTTTTGGGGCAGGTGTGACCTGTACAAAAAGGACAGGTTGCACTTGAATCTCAAGAGGACCAATATCCTGGAAGGGAGGATTGCAAAGGCTATCGGCGAAGAGTTTAAACTAGAATTGCCAGAGGTGGGAACTGAACTGAAGTGATGAAAGAAGAGGCAGTTGGCTCACAAGTAGAGAAAGCCTGGAGACTGTGTGAGAGGGAGGATAGGCAGGTGATAGGAGTATCATAATGCAAGGAGTATCATAAACAAAGCGGATGAGCTTAGAGTGTGGATCAGTACTTGGAGCTATGATGTTGTGGCCATTACAGAGACTGAGATGGCTTAGGGGCAGGAATGGTTACTTCAGGTGCCAGGATTTAGATGTTTCAGGAAGGACAGGGAGGGAGGCAAAAGAGGTGGGGGCGTGGCACTGATGATCAGAGTTAATGTCACAGCTGCAGAAAAGGAGGAAGTTATGGAGGGATTGTCTACAGAGTCTCTGTGTGTGGAAGTTAGGAACAGGAAGGGGTCAATAACTCTACTGGGTGTTTTTTATAGACCACCCAATAGTAACAGGGACATTGCGGAGCAAATAGGGAGACAGATTCTGGAAATGTGTAATAATTACAGGGTTGTTGTAGTGGGGGATGTTAATTTCCCAAATATTGATTGGCATCTCCCTTGAGCAAGGGGTTTAGATGGGGTGGAGTTTGTTCAGTGTGTTCAGGAAGGTTTCTTGACACAATATCTAGATAAGTGTGTATGGAACTAGAGGAGATAGAAGGGATACTTAATGAGTAGTTTGCTTCAGTATTCACTATGGAAAAGGATATTGGCGATTGTCAGGATGACTTACAGTGGACTGAAAAGCTTGAGAATGTAGATATTAAGGAAGAGGATGTGCTGGGGTTTTTGGAAAGCATCAAGTTGGATTAGTCACGGGGACCGGACGGGATGTACCCTAGGCTACTGTGGGAAGTGAGGGAGAAGATTGCGGAGCCTCTGGCAATGACTTTTGTATCATCAATGGGGACGGGAGAGGTTCCAAAGGATTGGATGGTTGTAGATGTTGTTCCCTTATTCAAGAAAGGGAGTAGAGATAGCCCAGCAAATTATAGACCAGTGAGTCTTAGTTCAGTGGTTGGTAAGTTGATGGAGTAGATCCTGAGAGGCAAGATTTATGAACATTTGGAGAGGCATAATATTATAGGAATAGTCAGCAGGGCTTTGTCAAAGACAGGTCGTGCCTTACTAGCCTGACTGAATTTTTTGAGGATGTGACTAAACACATTGATGAAAGTAGAGCAGTAGATGTAGTGTATATGGATTTCAGTGAGACATTTGATAAGGTGCCCCATGCAAGGCTTACTGAGAAGGTAAGGAGGCATGAGATTCAAGGGGACATTGCTTTATGGATCCAGAACTGGCTTGCCCACAAAAGGCAAAGAGTGGTTGTAGACGGGTCATATTCTGCATGGAGGTTGGTCACCAGTGGTGTGCCTCAGGGATCTGTTCTGGGAGCCTTACTCTTCATGATTTTTATAAATGACCTGGATGAGAAAGTGGAGGGATGGGTTAGTAAATTTTCTGATGACACGTAGGGTGGGGATGTTGTGGATAGTGTGGAGGGCTGTCAGAGATTACAGCGGGACATTGATTAAAATGCAAAACTGGGCTGAGAAGTGGCAGATGGAGTTCAATCCAGGTAACTGTCAGGTGGTTCATTTTGGTTGGTCAAATATGATGGCAAAATATAGTATTAATGGTAAGACTCTTGGCAGTGTGGAGGATCAGAAGTATCTTGGGGTCGGAGTCCCTAGGACACTCAAAGCTGCTACGCAGGTTGACTCTGTGGTTAAGAAGGCATACGGTGTACTGGCCTTCATCAATATTGGGATTGAGTTTAAGAGCCAAGAAGTAATGTTGCAGCTATATAGGACCCTGGTCAGACCCCACTTGGAGTACTGTGCTCAGTTCTGATTGCCTCACTACAGGAAGGACATGGAAACCATAGAAAATGTGCAGAGGAGATTTACAAGGATGTTGCCTAGTTTGGGGAGCAAGCTTTATGAGAATAGGTTGAGTGAACTCAGCCTTTTCTCCTTGGAGTGACGGAGGATGAGAGGTGACCTGATAGAGGTGTACAAGATGATGAGAGGCATTGATCGTGTGGATAGTCAGAAGCTTTATCCCAGGGCTGAAATGGCTAGCACGAGAGGGCACAGTTTTAAGGTGCTTGAAAGTAGGTAGAGGGGAGATGCCAGGGGTAAGCTTTTTACGCAAAGAGTGGTGAGAGCATGGAATGGTCTCCGGCGATGGTGGTGGAGGTGGAAACGATAGAGTCTTTTAAGAAGCTTCTGGACAGGTACGTGGAGTTCAGAAAAATAGAGGGCTATTGGTACCCCTTGGTAATTTCTAAGGTAAGGACATGTTCGGCACAGTTTTGTGGGCCAAAGGGCCTGTATTGTGCTGTACGTTTTTCTATGTTTCTATCACTGGCACATAGCATCTGATAAGTAGCTTTCCCAAAAACAAAACATAAATCTCCTCCTCCCTTCACTGTTGCTGTTAACTATTTGAGTTTAAATTGTGTTAATGATAACATGAAATTGCCCCAAGGGGATCTAAGGGTTGTATCAGTGGCTGAGCAATCATCTTTTCCAACAACAATCTTCCCTCCACCACAAGGTTAGATGCCGGGATATACATAGATGGTACAGTATGTTCTTCAGTTCCATTGGTAGCCAACAAAACCCCCATGAACTTACTCTCAAGATCAAGCCAGGATTTGCAAGTACAACTTTCATCACCACAGTGCTCAGGAATGAACATATCTATCGAAGGCAGTCTAAGCACATCTCAGTGACATCTTGTCTACCACTCAATGAGCAATAAAAAGCACCATGAATATTTATACTGGAAACTTAACTGTGACAAATACACAAATGTTGTGTATATAAGAACAGATCAGATTGTTCCATGAATGACTCATGTCCTGATCCCCAAAGTCTTTCCAATAGACATATCAAGATTTTTGTAATGTAATATTCTCCACTTGTTTGAATGAGTGCAGCTTCAAAGCATCTCAGTTTATTAACATTTTATCCACTTCTTAAACTTTAGTTCTCTCCTCAGTCCCCATTTTGGAACTGCATTATGTACCATCCAAAAAAAGCAATTTGCCCAGTTCAGAGATTCATAGTATATTTATTATCAAGTATATTAAAAAATTATACAACCTTGAGATTTGTCTGCTTACAGGCAGCCACAAAGCAAGAAACCTGAAAGAACCCCAATTTTAAAAAAGACCAACACTCAATGTGCAGAGAAGGAGGAAAAAAACACGAATCATGCAAACAACAGAAGCAAACAACAGCATTCTGAACCACATTGAGTCCAAAGACCTGAATCCCCGGAGCAGCTGGAGTAGGCCCAAAGCCTTGGTCTCAAGTTCATCATATAACAGGGGCAAGTCACCGTGAAGCTCGCAGACATGAAGTGCATAGTGGCAGGAACAGACTGACAGCTTCAGTGCAGTGGGGAGTTGAGTAAATATCAGGGGAGAATGAATTAAATTGGCCTAACGCTTGCTCTGGTCCTGGCACCCTGCCTTTCCAGTCTATCTGCGATGGTATTCAAATTGTCCAGACATTGGATTGTGCCCCATAGGCCCCAGCACAGGGCCCAGTCCTTGCTACCCAGTCTGAAGATGTTCCCAACCTCTCCAAATCAACTCGGCTCTTAGAGCGATCCTATCTCACACCTGGTTAAGGCGGACAGGTGCTGAAACTTCTTCACCTCAACTCCTCTTCAAATCATTCGCCCTGACTCAATCTCTGTCTCCGAAACCACCTCGAACATGTCGCGTTGTGGTAAACCATGTATATATGTTGTAACTCGGTTACCTGTCTGGACACACCCCTCTGCTGACTGCCCCTGTGGCTCCTCCCACAGAGTCCTGTATAAAGGTGTTCGCCTTGCCCCTCCCCCTCAGTCCGGGGGCAGACACTCACTGTGGAGGTCGTATTGTACAGCGAATTAAAGCCTTTCAGTATTTTACCAAACCTCAGTCTTTTGGTGTAATTGAAGGTGCTTTACACGTCCCGGCTTTGCAATGCACCAGCATGGCTCATCCCTTGAGTTAGCTTCAACACCACTTCCTCTTCATTGTTTGCAGAGATAGTATACCAGCAGCAGTCTTTTGTTATGACTGTTGTCAATGTCACAGGACAGGCAATGAATCTGGTGATATAATGTAGAAGTCTTTGTTCAGCACAACAAGTAAGCATTCTTATTAAGGCACTCTCAGTAAAGGCTCATCAAACAAAAAGGTACATCACATTTTTACACCCTTAAGATCAAAGATAAGCATCAGTGATACACGATAATTGCTTACTCAATATTTTGGGTTAACAATGCTTCCTTTACATAGGAGACACCTCAGATATTCAAACACCTTTGTCACCATGTATTTCACACAGGTAGTCCAAAAGCTTTTGGGGAAAGAAATTCCAGACACACAAATTAATGTTGTCAGGGCTGTCTTTGAGTACACATGCAGTATATCCTGAATACCCAAAAACTATTCATTTCCTACATCTGTGACCATGCTAAGTGACATCAGCCTGATCTGCCAGCTTGAACACATCACGTGGTGCAAATAAGTTAGCCCAATAAACTCTTCTTGGGCTTCCAGCTGGGTACAGGTATCGATTAAAACTGATGTTTCAATGACTGCTTGGCCTGCTGCGTTCACCAGCAACTTTGATGTATGTTGTTTCAATGACAAACTTTGCCAGCTTCATCAGAGATGGTGTCTGGGCATGACTTGTCCGATGGTATTTATACCCCCATAGTCTGTCCCTTCTGATTGGTTAGACCTCATCCAATCAGATTTCCACTCCCCCACCTTGATTACAATTGAATTCTGATTCCTATTGGAGTGAGACCTTTGTCGTTGTTAAAATATCTTTTCCTCTAGTTTTATTAAAAACTAGATAATTATACCCGGCTGGAAGCCCGAAAAGAGTTTATTCATCATATACACCAGGAAAGCACTAGGTCCTTTTTCAACTTAGCCCAAGTTGCCTGGTTTGATGCAGGCCAAATAATACAACTCCACTGCCTCAGTGTTTGCCTCAGGCACATGTAAAAGCCTCATGGTCAGCAGCAGTATAGCACCCAGAAGGACAAGGACGGCAGGCAGATGAGTCATCACCCTCACCATTCCAAGATGGAAATATTACTGTTTAATTGACACTAAAGTGAACATCTGGCCCTTCTTACAACACCTGATAGAGGTGTATAAGATGCTGAGAGGCATTGATCGTGTGGATAGTCAGAGGCTTTTTCCCAGGGCTGAAATGGTTGCCACAAGAGGACACAGGTTTAAGGTGCTGGGGAGTAGGTACAGAGGTGATGTCAGGGGTAAGTTTTTTACTCAGAGAGTGGTGAGTGCGTGGAACGGGCTGCCGGCAACAGTGGTGGAGGCGGATACGATAGGGTCTTTTAAGAGACTTTTGGATAGGTACATGGAGCTTAGAAAAATAGACGGTTATGGGAAAGTCTAATAATTTCTAAGGTAGGGACATTATTTGGCACAATTTTTGTGGGCCGAAGGGCATGTATTGTGCTGTAGGTTTTCTATGTTTCTATATGTTTCTAACACTGTTGGAATATTCAACACAGAAATTGCAAAGGCTCAGGAACACAGCTCATCACTATCTTTTTAGAGATACGTTGAGATGGGTAATAAATGTAACCTTGCCAGTGAGACACGCATTTTATGTAGCAACGAAAACGATGTGTATCATGCGTTGTCACACTGATGCGTGAAATGATGCCTGGACCTCACTAGCACTATCATAATAAATGTAATATTTTCATCAGTGGCTTCACTAGACATCTCAACAAGGAACATCACAATCTACTGGAGAAACTCAGCAGGCTGAGCTGCTTCTTCAGAGGAAAGGAACTGTCAATGTTTCACTTCGAAATCCTGCATCAGTTCCTATAACTTTAGTTTTTATTACGTTTCAAACACCAAATAATAGATGACAATTTTGTGCTTTTGTATTTTCCTTAGACTCCATCAGTTAAGTTTGAATGTAAATGGAAAAGCAAGCATAAAATAGACTCAAGATTTAAGAAACATTTCTCTTAGTTTCCCCTCTAATAAGTTGTACAATGCTAAATTCCTCTATGGACCAAAGAGATTCATTTTAGTACTGAGAATAGATTTATCACTAAAATATATATATAGACTGATATTTGAGAGCAGGAATGAGGAAAAGAATTAAAATGATTAGCCACCAGGAATCCCTTGTGTTTGCATGGGGAAATACTGCGAAGAGAGGAGTTGGTGTAGGAATAGACCAGGGTGTTATAAGAAGAATGATCCATACAGAGGGTGAAAGTGTGCGGGTAAGGGGTGATGTATCTACCGGTGGCATTTTGTTTAACGTAGAAGAAATTATAGAGGATGACCTGTCAAATGTGTAATTTAATGAGACACAAGACAAGTGTAAGAGGAATGCTCTTGCTCTTGTTGGAAGGGGAGTGGTTGAGTATGTACAAAAGTACAGGAAATAGAGGAGATAATTGGGGGTAAGGTATTGGTGTGGGTGGAGAATTGGTTAGCAGACAGGAAGCAAAGAGTGGGAATAAACGGGACCTTTTCAGAATGGCAGGCGGTGACTAGTGGGGTACCGCAAGGCTCAGTGCTGGGACCCCAGTTGTTTACAATATATATTAATGACTTGGATGAGGGTTAAATGCAGCATCGCCAAGTTTGCGGATGACACGAAGCTGGGTGGCAGTGTTAGCAGTGAGGAGGATGCTAAGAGGATGCAGGGTGACTTGGATAGGTTGGGTGAGTGGGCAAATTCATGGCAGATGCAATTTAATGTGGATAAATGTGAAGTTATACACTTTGGTGGCAAAAATAGGAAAACAGATTATTATCTGAATGGTGGCCGATTAGGAAAAGGGGAGGTGCAACGAGACCTGGGTGTCATTATACACCAGTCATTGAAAGTGGGCATGCAGGTACAGCAGGCAGTGAAAAAGGCGAATGGTATGCTGGCATTTATAGCGAGAGGATTTGAGTACAGGAGCAGGGAGGTACTACTGCAGTTGTACAAGGCCTTGGTGAGACCACACCTGGAGTATTGTGTGCAGTTTTGCTCCCCTAATCTGAGGAAAGCCATCTTTGCCATAGAGGGAGTACAAAGAAGGTTCACCAGATTGATTCCTGGGATGGCAGGACTTTCATATGAAGAAAGACTGGATGAACTGGGCTTGTACTCGTTGGAATTTAGAAGATTGAGGGGGGATCTGATTGAAACGTATAAGATCCTAAAGGGATTGGACAGGCTAGATGCAGGAAGATTGTTCTCAATGTTGGGGAAGTCCAGAACGAGGGGCCACAGTTTGAGGATAGAGGGGAAGCCTTTTAGGACCCAGATTAGGAAAAACTTCTTCACACAGAGCGTGGTGAATCTGTGGAATTCTCTGCCACAGGAAACAGTTGAGGCCAGTTCATTGACTATTTTTAAGAGGGAGTTAGATATGGCCCTTGTGGCTACAGGGGTCAGGGGGTATGGAGGGAAGGCTGGGGCGGGGTTCTGAGTTGGATAATCAGCCATGATCATAATAAATGGCGGTGCAGGCTCGAAGAGCCGAATGGCCTACTCCTGCACCTATTTTCTATGTTTCTATGTTTCTATACTGCTAAGGGTTCTGTCAGCTATGGTAGAGGGGAAGTCACAGTTAAGGAGAAAAAATACATCTCAGAAGCATTGGTTTAGAAAGTCTTTTCCTCAGAAGTGATAAGATGCCATTGTTATATTTGTTGCCAACAGTTTTTCGAAGTGAAGCAACAAATTATTTGCATCTCCTATAATGTAATGTACTCCCTCTTTTTGCACTTTTCAGACTGATCAGATGTAATCAATTTAGACACCATCAATAGCCTTTATGTCATCTAAATAATCTTTGTCTCCAGCATTTTATGTTTTTTTTATTTCAGCTTTCTGGCATCTACTAGCTTTTCATTCCCAGTCTGTTTTGTTGCAACTAATCATTACCTGGCACTTATGTGGAACATACTTTATACTCTGTCTTTGCCTGAATGTTGTACTTATCTTTCAGAGTGTAGCCATGGTTTGCTTCATGGCCTGATACACTCCAAATAGGATTGAAGCAGCTGAAGGTGGTTGAGTCTTGGATAGTGCCCTGAGGAAGTCCTAAAACTGAGATAATTGATCTCTCAAACACGAGGGAATCTGCAGATGCTGGAATTTCAAGCAACACACATAAAAGTTGCTGGTGAACGCAGCAGGCCAGGCAGCATCTCTAAGAAGAGGTACAGTCGACGTTTCGGGCCGAGACCCTTCGTCTGGATAATTGATCTCTATTCATCACAACTATTCCATTGTATGGAAGGTGTGATTTTAGCCAGTATTGAGTTAGCAAATCCAATGTATGTAAGCGATGCAAATACTAAACAAGTGTTGAGTGGCAGGTCAGGCATTGTTAGGTTTAACATTTTTGTTAAGATGCATTGCTGAAAATAATATTCTACGATTATTCTATCTTCTCGAATTGTCTTCATTGTCAGATAATGTTTTGCTGCTCAACCTGCAGTATACCTTTATACTTAATTAACAAATTTCTCTGAGGAAAATTTAGAAGATAAAATTCGGAGGAGCAGGAATAGGATACTCAGACTCTGAAACCTGCCTCACCATTCTACACGATCATGAACATTCTGCACCAGGCCTCATCTTCTCTTCCATGCTAGTCTTCCGCAGCCCTCGGTTCCCTTATCTTCCATTCAACAGAGAACATAGAACAGTCCAGCACAGGAACAGGCCATTTGGCCCACAATGTTGTGCTGAACCAGCTAAAAAGGAAATCAAAAATATTCAAGCACTAATCCCCCTTACCTACACAATGTCCATATGCCTCCATCTTCCTAACATCCAAGTTCCTATCCAGGCGTGTCTTAAAAACCTCTAATATAAACCTCTACCACCATACCAGGCAGTGCATTCCGTGTCTCTCTCAGTTAAAAAACTTGCTTCTCACAGAACTGCATCTACAAACGTTTGTATTTCTTTTTTAATTAGCACTGATAATTTAGCTTCCACAAGCTTCCAGGGTGGAGAATTCCAAAGATTCACCACCCTCTGCAAGAACAAGTTCCTATACACCTCAGTTTTAAGCAACCACCCTCTAATCTTGTTCTTTATTTGAGTTTCCCTCACTAGCGGAAATATATGATATCTACCCTGTTATGTTTGGGAACAAAAGACAAGGATAGAAATTTGCCATCAGCCTCTTCCAAAAACTGTGCTTATTTCATGGAATATGTGCACTGAATGCTGCTTAGGAAAACAGTCACCTTTTAAATGTTTTTTATTGCAGTGGTGTCACGGAAATTATTCCTTCTTTCTAGGACATTGCACGTCAAGCCTGACTGATTGGCATCTCTGGTCAGTGCTGCACTGTGGAATGAGGAAAGTCAAAAAGACCATGTCAAATCACAGAACAAATTATGTACTGCTGAAGGATGGGAACTGTTGTAATGCAGGAAATGCAGCAATTTGTGAATAACAAAGCTACACAAGCAAGAATGTGCTTATGATCAGATGATCAATTTACACAAAATAGACTTAGAGAGAAAAAAAAAGCATTGTCCGGGATTCCTATTTTAAAGGAAAATAGGACAGTTTAAAAGGGATGTATAAGGCAATTTTAATTTGCATAGGGAGCAGTAGGTGGTGCCTGGAATGCACGGCCAGGGGTAGTAGTGGAAACAGTTTAATAGTGGCATTCAAGTGGCTTTTATACAGCTACGTGAATATGCAGGGATGGAGGGATTTAGATTGTGTGTAGGCAGAAGGGGTTAGTTTAAATTGGCATCATTTTGTCACAATGATATGAACAAGATGGAAACCGGGGATGTGGGGTAAATGGTATGGAGGGGGGGATGTTGCCGTGGGGGTACTGCACTTGGCATAATTTCCCTGCATTAGGAATAAATTCACAAAGAGATTCCTCAGAAGGTATTGCCATTTACATGTTCAAGCTGCTTCCTGTTTTAGGTATTCAAAATCATAGGATCACCGTGCCTCTGAATGAGCCCAATCTGCCCATTGAGTTTGTGCCAACTCCCTTTAAAGCACTGTAGTGAGTTTAATTCCCCTTCATCTGCCTGGAATCTATATCTATCTAATCATGTTGATTGTTAAGCAGATGAAGTTTTGAATTTCAGCTTTGAAATGGTTGCTTTTATATCTGTGAATACTTGTAATTACTTCTCAGCATTTATAACATTAGTTGTAATGAAAACGTGACAAATTACTGTAGGTATATCTTCCTGCTGGACCCATATGATATTTCAGCCCTGAAGCTGGAAAAAGGAAGGCTTATAGTTTGGGGAGAATTGTGAGGTTTCTTTACCCTGCTTGTAGCTGCACTTAAGTATCATGTTAAGCCTGAGGCAAGGTGACTTTAAATGGCCTGCTGAGGCTCAGTTGATGTTTACTGTACTATCCTCAGAAAGCAGTCCAGGATCCTATCTCTTATAAGAGGGCAAGGTCTAGCAGACAGCAGAGTCAAGTTTCCCCTTCCAGGCAATGTTGTTTTTTTGTCCATTGTTCCCTCTGACAAAAGTTTTACCAATCCCGCTGCTTGAATTTCGGCTTTATTTTCCCAGTACCACCTCAGGCGAAGAAGCAACATTATAAACATCTAGAAATGGCTCAAAAGGCTCCCAGGAGCACCAGCAATATGAGGTGCCGGGTTTGGATATATATTAAAAAAAATGTTGTTTGCATTCAGAGCAGTTATTATAAAGTTGTACAAGCAGCCTCACAGGGTTTGAAAAGAAACAAGAAACAATTAAATACTGTGTAGAAGGAGACACTTATCCTTGAGTTTATAAAAGAGTAGCTCGACTGGAATGGCAGGCGGGGTTTCTTGATTCACACTTGTCAGTGCTACATTGATGTTCATCTAGCAAATATGTGGATGAGTCAACAGGATTTAATTTCCTTTCAAGTGCTGACTTCAATGGTATTTTATCTCGAGTTAACATTTCACAACATCAACATATTTTTTTCAAATATTATGCCATATTTTTATTGCTTCCCATGATGTTTTTTTTCATGGAATCAACCACAAAACATGATATGAGTAACTCACAACAGAGTGGATTCTTCTTCTTTCAAGTTGATTATATGGTGCAAGAATATGCTTGAAATAACTGCCAATTTGTATTCATGACAGACATTTAAAACTCATTTTTCATTAACTCTAGTGAAATAATCCGAATTTCAAGTTACTTATAAATCAACATTGTAATACCTCTGAAATAAATTTATTGAAAATGTTATTGTGCTAATAGGTTGGCCACGATATATTGTGGAGATCAATGCCTTCAATCATAAACGCCTGGACATATCCTCTTCATATGTCCAATATGTTACTATTCCAGAGCTTTACTTTTTATTGGATAGGCCATTAAAACACTCACAAAAGAAGAAAGGAACCTACTGCATTTGATTAATGGTCAAGCAGCCAGTAGATTGGGGTGCTGCTCTGATTCAAAATTTGAGAAGTTTCTATAATTCAGTACTAATCCAGTTGTACACCAGGACCCAGCATACTTAAAATCAAACATTATTAATAATTATGTGTCACTACTACGTTACCTAATGCTTTCTTCTCTTGTTAAACAGTCCCTCAGGTTTGAGGATGTCTTACTAATGTTCCAGGTTTATGGGTTAATATACCGATTCTCCAGGATTATAGGTTTTTCAGGTTAGTTAACAAGTCAATGTAGGAACCACAGACTTTTCACAGATGGGGGATGATGGGGTGATGGGGTGGATGAATGATGCTTTGTGATGAAGACATATTACTTTGCGATGCTGATCACAGCTTAAAGATTCTCAATACTATCCCAGATCTTCTTTATCTGGCAATCATGGGTCAGAGATTTTCAGTAGTCAGTATAACTCTCAAGTTCTTTAAAGAGGCCCGAACCACATCCTTGAATCTTTTCCTCCATCTGCTGGTAAGTTGGTAATGATAGTGCTGGTCTTATTTCTCCACTGTCTCGAGATGCAATCAAAGTCACAGAAGCATATAAAAGAGTGGACATCATTAGAGCATGAATATCAAGCCCAGATTTTTTGGGTATTGATCTTCTAATAACCTGGTTTCACTGTTAGTTTCATTGGCCAACCCTGACACAATAAAGGTAATAATGAATTTCATCATTGTTCTCTGATTTTGCAAAGTGTTAGCTTCCAAGATGTGGAGGTGGCCAGTTTTTTCCAGCAATCTCACTGTGAACTTTTAGCCTTGGAGTGCAACCTGGTGCAGCAGTTGTTAGAGAACATTAACTTGCAGACGTTAAATGTAAGGCCCGCTTTATTGTATGCAAAGATTAAATACTAGTTTTATTTGACACACGTGCATTGAAACAGGGAAACATACAGTGAAATGCATTGTTCGTATCAAATCAAATCAGTGAGGATTGTGCTGGGCTTCCTGCAAGTGTCGCCACACTTCTGGCGCCAGCATCGCATGCCCACAATTCGCTATTCCTTACCGACAACTTTGGAAGGAACCAGAGCACTCGGAGGAATTCCACACGGTCACGGCTACAAACAGACAACCTCCTTACAGACAGCTGCAGGAATCAAATCTTTATTTACAGTTGGCGTGCTGTAAAATGTTGTGCTAACCACTATGCTACCATGCTGCCCTCTGCTTCATTGAAAGCACCAGTAATGGTTTAGAGCTCAGCTTTAGAGCATGAGTAAGTGCAAATGTTACTGCACCTGAACTACTGAGGTCAGAGTGACCTTTGACCTGATGTATAGCTGTCCTATAGGTTAGACTCATTATTTGCATCTGAGAAGTAGTTAGCCCAAGGAGATCTTGAATAGTGTACCTGCCCTGTAAAGGTTCACAAATTTTCAATGCCTATTAATTCTGATTTAAAAAATGATTTTAATTTGGAGTAAGTTCTTATGCATCAAGATCTCATGCATAAATAGCATGTAAATCCCAGTTTTGGGCTTAAGTACTACAAAACAATGGTGAAGTCATGCTTAATAGGCAACTGATTTTGGGCATTTTCTGGTACAATTCACTCTAATGATGATGTCAGTTCAGTGCAGCAGTTTGTGCATAGAATAATGGCAGAAGCATACACATTGAGTATTATGATAGCAAAGGTGTTAAGAAAAGATTATAATTTATACCCAACGTTAGTCACATGCAGTTCAACAAGGAGTACATCAGTCGAAGGCAGTGAAGCCCGCATGATTAAAAAATGACTCTTCAGTCACCATGGTGTGGTATGTGGATGACCATACTCTGTTATTTTCATTACAGTGGCATCAGTGCTCCTGTCAAAGTCAAAAAGAACTGCAGATGTTGGAAATATGAACAGAAAACCTTGGAATCACTCTGCCCACCAAGCATCTTGATGAAGAGTCTTAAACACAAAACATTAAAACTGTTTCTTTTTCCACTGATACTCTCTAGTCTGATGGGTTTTTCAGGCATTTTCAATTTTTATTGTAGATTCTGTGAAGTGATAACTGTAATTGTTGATGACCTGCTCTGCGGACCTGGGACCACCCAGAGCTATGGGACACTACCTATGGCCTGGAATGGTCAAGAGGTCTCTCCTGGGCAATTCATTCACTCTTCCTTCAGTCCCTCCCAACATCAAATCTCCCCCATGCAGTCTTTTTTTACAAAAATTTTCCTCTTTGATATTTGCCATGGATCAGGGCCCTGGGGTTTAACATCCTTAAGGTGCATAAGTCTCAATCGCGGTTTTTTAGTGTGAACAAGCCTCAAATTCCCAATTGTTTTGTTAAATTCTAATTGAGTGATCGCAATTATCTTAATGTACGTTTAGCACACTAAAAATGAATGTAAGCAAACAATCCAAGTTTCAAGATTGTTCTTTTTAGTCTTACCATTTAAAAAAAATACTTTACCTGATGTAAGTATAACAGGTATAGTCGACATTAAATGGCTGGGCCTATTGAATCATAGTGGCTTCACTACACAGATCCACTATGTTATTTTGACCTTGACCCACGTGTGTATGTGTATATATATCAGAAGTATATAGTTTTATAAAGGACAACTTTTTTAATGAAAAGGACAAATTTGAGTTTGTTGACTAAAAAATTACATCTTACTGGCTTTTAATTACTAGATTCTCTAAAGAAGTTTAAATTGTCATGGTGTAATTTGGTATTTGACTGCATACTCT
Source organism: Mobula hypostoma (assembly GCF_963921235.1). Lineage (NCBI taxonomy): Eukaryota > Metazoa > Chordata > Chondrichthyes > Myliobatiformes > Myliobatidae > Mobula > Mobula hypostoma. Next base: position 39,324,526 of record NC_086099.1, on the reverse strand, counting down.
TCACATTATTAGTCCAGTAAAATAATCAGTACACAATCATACCCATGCAGTTAGACCAGGGTAAGCAACACACACAAAATGCTGGCCGGCATAATCAGAATTACGCAGGACAGAATATTCACAAAAGTAGATTCTAAATTTTGTCAAATATTTGTTGGCTGAATTAAGGGCAGGGTTGTAGTATCATCAGAAGCAGAAGTAAATAGTACAGAGGAACTTTCGACCTTTCACCATGGGTAAACAACACTCGGGCAGAAGACGGGAATAATCTAAAAAATAGAGGGGATAAATAACACATTAATCATACAACTGATTACTGTACCCAGATATAGCACAGATGGCATCAGCTGATGGAGACCTCAAGCTTTATATGCGTCAGGGTCAGCATGGGATCATGGAGCCATAAAACTGTATGTCACAGAAGCAGGCCCTTCAGCCCATCATGTCCATGCTGATCTTTCTCACATTTGCCAGCATTATGTCCATATCTTTCTCTGCCTTGCCTATTTAAGTGCCTGTCTAAATGTAGTAACTAGATCAATCGCCATCATCTCCAGCAGTAAGATCCAGATATCAAACGTTTTGTGTGTAATGAACATTCCTCTTGAAACCCACTTAAATCTTTTTCTTCTCACCTTAAACCTATGACATCTTTTTTTTCTGCCAGCAGTGGTATTTTGACGAATATATATCCATAAAAATTTGCAAGGACATTGTAGAAAACGCTCCATTGCTCTGTTTCTGCAACAAAGTCATGAAAATTGTGGAGTGGTATTCCCCAACATGTATTATTGTAGATGTGGGACCCAAATCACCTCTGATTTGCGACCTCAGTAGAATGTCAGTGAGATGCAGGTACCATGATTAGCATTGAGGTGTTTTGTTTTTTTGGCTAAATTATAGATACTTTCCAAATGGCAGTTATTGCTGTTTCTGGTCTTTCCAGGTTGACCGCTCAGGTGTGCTGTAATTTCAGGCAGCCTGAAGAGAGGAGGGTAGCTGGCACTTGGGTGTTTGGGAGTTGACAGATAATGAAGTTTTCAAAGAACAATATTGTTCTTTAAGAGGTTGGTTATGACTAGACTGAACTCCTGCCTCAGCAGGGACCTGGACCCATTGCAATTTGCCTATTACCCCACTAGGTCAATGGCAGATGCATTCTCAATGGCTCTCTAAACGCTTTAGTCCTCCGAGACAACACAAACACTTACGTCAGGATGCTGTTCATCGACCATAGCTCAGCATTTAATACCATCATTCGCACAATCCTGATTGAGAAGCTGCAGAACCTGGGCCTCTGTACCTCCCTCTGCAATTGGATCCTCGACTTCCTAACACAGGGGTACCCAACCTTTTTTGCACCGCGGACTGGTTTAATATTAACAATATTCTTGCGGACTGGCCAACCGGGGGGGGGGGGGAGGGGGTGTTCAAGTAGGGTTAAACTCACCTCAACATGTCTTTTACAGTTAGGGTTGCCAACTTTCTCACTCCCAAATAAGGGACAAACGTAGCAGTTAAATCCCAGGACACTTTACCCCAGGAAAGACTACCATGACCTTTAAGCCTTGCGTGGGCACCTGTGTGCGCATGCGCGTACGTGCTGATTTTTCCCCACACAAATCGGTTTTGCCTTCATCTTCCTGACTGTACTGCACATACATTATTTCTACTTCATATAGGCTGTGTATTTATCATATCATTCCTGCTTTTACTATATGTTAGTGTTATTTATTTTCCGTTTTATGTGTTATTTGGTATGATTTTTCAGGTTATTTTTTGGGTCTGGGAACGCTCAAAAATTTTTCCCATATAAATTAATGGTAATTGACTTCTTTGCCTCACGCCATTTTGGCACAAAAGGTTCATAGGAACGCTCTACCTTAGCGGTGGAAATAACAGGACAAGGGTGCTCCCGTATAGGACAAACCAATTTAGCCCAATATATGGGATGTCCCGGCAAATGCGGGACAGTTGGCAACCCTATGTTCAAGTTCAATAGTGTGTGACAGGGAATGAGGAAAGGTGCAGCTGACTCATATAGCTTCCTCATGGCCTGGTAGCAGATGCTTTGCGGCCTGGTACCAGTCTGCGGCCCGGTGGTTGGGGACCGCTGTCCTAACAGGAAGACCAGTCTGTGCAGATTGGTGATATCATATCCTCCTCGCTGACGATCAACACTGGTGCACCTCAGGGGTGTGTGCTTAGCCCACTGCTCTACTCTCTGTATCCACATGACTGTGTGGCTAGGCATAGCTCAAATACCATCTATAAATTTGCTGATGATACAACCATTGTTGGTAGAATCTCAGGTGGTGATGAGAGGGCGTACAGGAGTGAGATATGCCAATTAGTGGAGTGATGCCGCAGTAACAACCTGGCACTCAACATCAGTAAGTTAAAAGAGCTGATTGTGGACTTCAGGAAGGGTAAAACGAAGGAACACATACCAATCCTCATAGAGCAATCAGAAGTGGAGAGAGTGAGCAGCTTCGAGTTCCTGGGTGTCAAGATCTCTGAGGATCTAACCTGATCCCAACATATCGATGTAGCTATAAAGAAGGCAAGACAGCGGCTATACTTTATTAGGAGTTTCAAGAGATTTGGCATGTCAACAAATACACTCAAAAACTTCTATAGTTGTACTGTGGAGAGCATTGTGACGGGCTACATCACTCTCTGGTATGGAGGGGCTACCGCACAGGACCGAAAGAAACTGCAGAAAATTGTAAATCTAGTCGGCTCCATCTTAGGCACCAGCCTACAAAGCACCCAGGATATCTTTATGGAGCTGTGTCTCAGAAAGGCAGCGCCCATCACTAAGGACCTCCAGCACCCAGGGCATGCCTTTTTCTCACTGTTACCATCAGGCAGGAGATACAGATGCCTGAAGACACACTCTCAGCGATTCAGGAACAGCTTCTTCCCCTCTACCATCCATTTTCTAAACGGACATTGAACCCTTGGACACTATCTAACTTTTCTAATATTCAGTATTTCTGTTTTGCACATTTTTAAAAAATCTATTCAATATAAAACCTATTCAATTTAAAATCAATTCAGTGAGAACAGCAGGAAGAGCTTAAATGCGAGCAGAGTTGAAAAGGTGACAGTTATTTCTTCAGCAGTTTGAACGGGGCACAACTGCGCAAGCGCGTGGAGGTCAGCCAGTGAGAACAGCGGGAAGAGTTTAAAAGGAAGTCAGATTTACAGAGCGGGCAATGGAGTAGTGGGAGACAGAGTAGGAAGGCTTTGGAACAATGGGGCTAAGGCAATAAAGGGTCGAGGCCAGGTAGGTTATCTGTTTTGTCACGTGACCGGCAACAATGAATATAGAATTGAATTGAGTCAGGTTTTATAAAAACAATCAAACATTTATTCAACTCTGCTCAATATATAAAAAAATAAACAAACTAAAATCTTCACCGGAAGTAAACTGCTACGCGGCCACTTAACAAACCGCCACTCAGTACTAGTTCTTAAAGCAATAAATATGAAAACAGTTCTTAAAGCGGTAAATTCAAACACAGTTCTTAGAATGGTAAATTCAAAAGTTCAAGAGATTTATACAGTCAATTAGGAGAGACTTTCCTGAAGTAAAGAATTCCTCGAAGACACGACGTCTCGCCAGTCCCAGCCGGATCCTGCCTTGTCCGCAGGATTCACGACGACGGAAATAAAACGGTTTAAAGGCACTGACCTTTCCCTTCTAGATACTAGATCCTGCACAGCCTTTTCTGCCACTTTTAGCAGGGGCTATGTCATGCAGATCACTCTTTCTTGAACAAATTCAATAATAGTCGATCCTTTCCAAACCCGTCGAACCTCTCCTTCAGGTTCCTGTCTTCACTCTCCAATACTACTGAAAATATACATCAACAAACCTGGCAGCGATTGATTAAACTGCCAGCCCAACACTGTTGTACCTTACAATAGAATGTAAAACTCTGTTTTAAATCGAAACTGTGTCATAAAGCAAATACGCAGCGGATCGGAGTATCTGGCTAATGTTCTAACTGGAAAACCAGGGGTCCACACTTATATACCTGGTGAGAACAGGTCATCACGTGACCTCACATTGATGGGAAAATTACATCAGGTGACCTCCAAAAGACCATTACATCATCCTCATAAGACAGTCACAAGATATTCATGAGGTATGTAACAGTTTAAAATAAAGACAAAGTATGTGTGCGAGGCCGGTTTTCTGTGCTCGGTGTCAGATGTGGGAGGTCCTGGAGACTCCCAGTCTCCTGGACGACCACATCTGCACCAGGTTTGTCCAGCTGCAGCTGCTTAGAGACCGTGTTAGGGAACTGGAGCTGCAGCTCGACGACCTTCGTCTGGTCAGGGAGAGTGAGGAGCTATAGGCAGGTAGTTGCCCCGGGATCGCAGGAGACAGAGAAGTGGGTAACAGTCAGGAGACGGAAGGGCAAGAAGCAAGTACTAGAGAGTACCCCAGTGGCTGTCCCCCTTAACAATAATTATTCCTGCTTGAGTACTGTTGGGGGGGACGGCCTATCTGGGGGAAACAACAGTGGTCGCGTCTTTGGCACAGGGTCTGGCCCTGTGGCTCAGAAGGATACGGAAAGGAAGAGGATGGCAGCAGTGATAGGGGACTCGATAGTCAGGGGGTCAGTTAGGCGATTCTGTGGACACAGGAAAGAAGCACGGATGGTAGTTTGCCACAGAGGTGCCAGAGTCTGGGATGTTTCTGATCATGTCCACGATATCCTGAAGTAGGAAGGGGAACAGCCAGAGGTCATAGTACATATTGGTACCAATGTCACGGGTAGGAAAAGGGAGGAGGTACTGAAAACAGACCACAGCGAGTTAAGGAAGTTGAGAAGCATGAGGTAGTAATCTCGGGATTACTGCCTGTGCTACATGACAGTGAGTATAGGAATAGAATGAGGTGGAGGATAAATGAGGTGAAGGGACACGCTCAGTCCGATGTGTCTATTTTAATGCAAGGAGTATTATGAATAATGCAGATGAGCTTAGAGTGTGGATCAGCATTGGGAGCTATGATGTTTTGGCCATTACAGCGACTTGGATGGCGCAGGGGCAGGAATGGCTATTTCAAGTGCCAGGCTTTAGATGTTTCAGAAAGGACAGGGAGGGAGACAAAAGAGGTGGGGGGGGGCGTGGCACTGTTGATCAGAGATAGTGTCACGGCTGCAGAAAAGGAGGAAATCATGGAGGGGTTGTCTACGGAGTCTCTGTGGGTGGAAGTCAGGAATAAGAAGGGGTCAAACTGGGTGTTTTTATAGAGACCCCAATAGTAACTGAGACATCCAGGAGCAGATAGCGAGACAGGTTCTGGAAAGGAGTAATAATAACAGGGTTGTTGTGGTGGGAGATTTTAATTTCCCAAATATTGATTGGCATCTCCCTAGCGTGAGGAGTTTAGATGGGATAGAGTTTGATAGGTGTATTCAGGAAGGTTTCTTGACACGATATGTAGATAAGCCTACAAGAGGAGAGGCTGTACTTGATCTGGTATTGGGAAATGAACCTGGTCAGATGGCAGATCTCTCAGTGGGAGAGCATATTGGAGATAGTGATCACAATTCTATCTCCTTTACCATAGTATTGGAGAGGGATTGGAACAGACAAGGTAGGGAAACGTTTAATTGGAGTAAGGAGAAATATGAGGCTCAGGCAGGAACTTGGAAGCATAGATTGGAAACAGATGTTTTCAGGGAAACGTACAGAAGAAACGTGGCAAATGTTCAGGGGATATTTGCGTGGGGTTCTGAGTAGGTACGTTCCAATGAGACATAGAAAGGATGGTAGGGTACTGGAACTGTGGTGCACAAAGGCTTTGTAAATCTAGTCAAGAAGAAAAGAAAAGCTTATGAAAGTTTCAAAAAACTAGGTGATGATAGGAATCTAGACCTAGCAGGAAGGAGTTTAAGAATGAAATTAGGAGAGCCAGAAGGGGCCATGGGAGGCATTGGTGGACAGGATTAAGGAAAAACCCAAAGTATTCTACAAGCACGTGAAGAGCAAGAGGATAAAACCTGAGAGAATAGGACCAATCAAGTGTGACAGTGGAAAAGTGTGTATGGAAACAGAGGAAAAAGCGGAGGTACTTCATGAATACGTTGCTTCAGTATTTACTATGGAAAAGGATCTTGGCGATTGTAGGGATGACATGCAGTGGATTGAAAAGCTTCAGCATGTAGATATTAAGGAAGAGAATGTGCTGGAGCTTTTGGAAAGCATCAAGTTGGAGAAGTCACCAGGACTGGATAGGATGTATCTCGGGCTACTGTGGGAAGCGAGGGAGGAGATTGCTGAGCCTCTGGAAGTGATCTTTGCATCATCATTAAGAACGGGAGAAGCTCCAGAGGATTGGAAGGTTGCGGATATTGTTCCTGTATTCAAGAAAGGGAATAGGGATAGCCCAGGAAATTGTAGGCCAGCGTGTCTTACTTCAGTGGTCGGTAAATTGATGGAGAAAATACTGAGAGGCCATAGAAGCCAAAGGGTGTTTGTAAACAGGTCATATTCGGCATGGAGATCGGTGACCAGTGGTGTGCCTCAGGGATCTGTTCTGGGACCCCACCTCTTCGTGAGTTTTATAAATGACCTGGATGAGGAAGTGAAGGGATGGGTTAGTAAATCTGCTGATAACACAAAGATTGGGGGAGTTGTGGATAGTGTGCAGGGCTGTCAGAGGTTACAACGGGACATTGATAGGATGCAAAACTGGGCTGAGAAGTGGCAGATGGAGTTCAACCCAGATAAGTGTAAGGTGGTTCATTTTGGTAGGTCAAATATGATGGCAGAATGTAGTATTAATGGTAAGACTCTTGGCAGTGTGCAGGATCAACGGGATCATGGGGTCCGAGTCCATAGGACACTCAAAGCTGCTACGCAGGTTGGATCTGTGGTTAAGAAGGCATACGCTGCATTGGCCTTCATCAATGGTGGGATTGAGTTTATGAGCCGAGAGGTAATGTTGCAGCTGTATAGGACCCTGGTCAAACCCCACTCAGAGTACTGTGCTCAGGTCTGGTCGCCGCACTTCAGGAAGGATGTGGAAGACATAGAAAGGGTGCAGAGGAGATTTACAAGGATGTTGTCTGGATTGGGGAGCATGCATTATGAGAACAGGTTGAGTGAACTCGTCCTTTTCTCCTTGGAGCGATGGAGGTTGAGGGGTGACCTGATAGAGGTGTACAAGATAATGAGAGGCATTGATTGTGTGGATAGTCAGAGGCTCTTCCCCAGGGCTGAAATGGGTATCACAGCATAGTTTTGTGCTTGGAAGCAGGTACAGGGGAGATGTCAGGGGTAAGTTTTTTAATGCAGAGAGTGGTGAGTGCGTGGAATGGGCTGCCAGTGGCGGCGGTGGAGGCGGAAACGATAGGGTCTTTTAAGAGTCTCCTGGATGGACACACGGAGTTTAGAAAAGTTGAGGATTATGAGTAAAGCTTAGGCAGTTCTAAGGTAGGGACATGTGTTGTGGGGTTTTCTATTTTTCTGTTTCTATATGTAATTGATCTACTTGTTTATTTACTATTATGTTTTATTTTATTTATTATTCGTTTTCTCTCTCTCTGCTAGATTGTGTATTGCATTGAACTGGTGCTGTTAAGCTAACAAATTTCATGTCACATGCCGGTGATAATAAACCTGAATCTGATTCTAATTCTAAGTCATTCAGAGGTCTGTTATCCCCTCAGTATCTACCCAAGGAACAAACTTTATGTATTTGAACTGCTTCACCTTCATTGTTAAAGATTAGCTTTGTTTGCAACATTAAGGCATATTGCGAAATGCTCCATTTCTGTCCAATCAAATCAATGAGGATTGCCCTGAGCAGCCCAAAAGTGTTGTCACACTTCCAGCACCAAACTAGCATACCCACATCTCACTAATACTACCTGTACATCTTTTTTTTTGGAATGTGGGAGGAAACCAGAACATCCAGAGGAAATCCAGGCAGTCAAGGGGAGAACTTTCCTACTCCGAACAGAATCAAATCCCAATCTGGAAAACTATTGCTCTCTAATTGCTATGGTACCATGCTGCCATTGATAGAGCATATACAACCTTGAAGTTCATTGCATCTACAAAAATAAGTAAGGTATTACATGTGCTTTGGCCGTCCGTGGAGCATCAAAGAAAAACGAAAGCATCAAAGAATTTGCAAATGATCTATTCTAATCTAAAATGATAGTTGGGAAGGTGGATGAATTCAGTGGCAAGTTATGGAGTATATGACAATTCCTGAATATTTGCAAGCAACAAATCAGAAACATGATTTTAAATAGTCTGATTAAACAGAGGTGTGGGAAGGACTGAGAGATGTGGCTCTGCTTATTTTTCAATATATCTACTTATAGCACTCTGGCCAAAATCCAGCTTTTTCCATTTTCTGACAATACTATATTGAAGATGTTATTCTAACAGTATCACTGATACTGGTCGATTCAAAGGTGGTGATGATTCAGCAGAAATGAGAGATATTGAAAATCTGCCAGATGAGTGCCACAACAACCACCTCTTTTTCAACACCAGCAAGACCAAAGAGCTTGCTGGTGATTACTGACTTCAGGAGGAGGAAATCGGAGGTCCATGAGTCAGTCCTCATTGGGGGATCAGAGCTAGAGAGGGTCAACAACTTTAAGTTCCTCGACGTTATCATTTTAGAGGATCTGTCCTGGTCCAGCATACAAAGAAAGCACAGCAGCACCTTTACTCTCTTAGAATTTTGTGCACACTTGGCATATCATCTAAAATGCTGAACACATCTCTAGGTTGAGCAGTGGAGAGTATATTGACTGGTTGCATCATGGCAGGGTATGGAAAAACCAATGCCCTTGAATGGAAAACCCGTCAAAAATTCAATATCCTGAAGTGGGAAGGTAAATATCACAGGTCATGGTACATATTGGTACCAACGACAAAGGTAGGAAAAGGGAGGAGGTCCTGAAAACAGACTACAGCGAGTTAGGAAGGAAGTTGAGAAGCAGGACCTCAAAGGTAGTAATCTCGGGATTACTGCCTGTGCCACATGACAGTGAGTATAGGAATAGAGTGAGGTGGAGGATAAATGTGTGGCTGAGGGATTGGAGCAGGGGGCAGGGATTCAGATTTCTGTATAATTGGGACCTCTTTTGAGGCAAGTGTGACCTGTACAAAAAGGATGGGTTGCACTTCAGTCTGAGGGGGACCAATATCCTGGCAGGGAGGGTTGCAAAGACTTTTGGGGAGAGTTTAAACTAGAATTGCTGGGGGGATGGGAACCGATCTGAAGAGACGGAGGAAGGGGCAGTTGGCTCACAAATAGAGAAAGCTTGTAGACAGTGCGAGAGGGAGGATAGGCAGGTGATAGAGAAGGAATGCGCTTTGACCGATGGTTTGAGATATGTCTATTTTAATGCAAGGAGTATCATGAACAAAGTAGATGTGCTTAGAGCGTGGATCAGTATTGGAGCTATGATATTGTGGCCATTACAGAGACTTGGATGGCTCTGGGGCAGGAATGGTTACTTCGAGTGCCATGATTTAGATGTTTTATAAAGGACAGGGAAAGAGGCAAAAGAGGTGGGGGCATGGAACTGCTGATCAGAAATAGTGTCACGGCTGCAGGAAAGGAGGAAGTCATGGAGGGATTGTCCACTGAGTCTCTATAGATGGAAGTTAGGAACAGGAAGGGGTCAATTACACTACTGTGTGTTTTATAGACCACCCAATAGTAACAGGGACATTGAGGAGCAGATAGAGAGACAGATTCTGGAAAGGTGTAATAATAACAGGGTTGTCATGCTGGGAGATTTTAATTTCCCAAATATTGATTAGCATTCCACCCCTTCCTCCCAGATCAAGGGGTTTAGATGGTTAGATGGGGTGGAGTTTGTCAGGTGTGTTCAGGAAGGTTTCCTGACACAATACAGTATGTAGATATAGATGAGCCTACAAGAGGAGAGGCTGTACTTGATCTTGTATTGGGAAGTGAACCTAGTCAGATGTCAGATCTCTCAGTGGGAGAGCATTTTGAAGATAGTGATCATAATTCTATCTCCTTTGTCATAGCATTCAAGAGGGATAGGAGCAGACAAGTTAGGAAAATGTTTATTTGGAGTAAGGGGAAATATGAAGCTATCAGCAAGGAACTTGGAAGCATAAATTGGGAACAGATGTTCCTAGGGAAATGTATGGCAGAAATGCGACAGATGTTCAGGGAATATTTGCGTGGCATTCTGTATAAGTATGTTCCAATGAGAGAGGAAAAGGATGGTAGAGTACAGGAACCGAGGTGTACAAAGGCTGTTGAAAATCTAGTCGGGAAGATAAGAAAAGCTTTCCAAAGGTTCAAAAGAGTTGGTAATGATAGAGATCTAGAAGATTATAAGGTTAGCAGGAAAGAGCTTAAGAATGTAATTAGGAGAGCCAGAAGGGGCTATGAGAAGGCCTTGGCGACCAGGATTAAGGAAAACCCCAAGGCATTCTACAAGTATGTGAAGAACAAGAGGATAAAACATGAGAGAATAGGACCAATCAAGTGTGGCAGTGGAAAAGTGTGTATGGAACACAAGGAGATAGCAGAGGTACTTAATGAATACTTTGCTTCAGTTTTCACTACGGAAAAGGATCTTGGCGACTGTAGTGATGACTTACAGTGGACTGATAAGCATAAGCATATGGAAAGCATGCAGCTTCTGGAAAGCATCAAGTTGGTTACGTCACCGGGACTGGAGGAGATATATCTCAGGCTACTGTGGGAGGCAATTGAGGAGATTGCTGAGCCTCTGGCAATGATTTTTGCATCATCGTGGGGACAGAAGAGCTTCTGGAAGATTGGAGGGTTGCAGATGTTGTTCCCTTATTCAAGAAAGGGAGTAGAGATAGCCCAGGAAATTATAGACCAGTGAGTCTTACTTCAGTGGTTGGTAAGTTGATGGAGAAGATCCTGAGAGGCAGGATTTATGAACATTTGGAGAGGCATAATATGATTAGGAACAGTCAGCATGGCTTTTTCAAAGGCAGGTGGTGCCTTACGAGCCTGATTGAATTTTTTGAGGATGTGACTAAACACATTGATGAAGGTAGAGCAATAGATGTAGTGTATATGGATTTCAGCAAGGGATTTGACAAGGTACCCCGTGCAATGCTTATTGAGAAAGTAAGGAGGCATGGGATCCAAGGGGACCTTGCTTTATGGATCCAGAATTGGCTTGCCCATAGAAGCCAAAGAGCGGTTGTGGACGTGTCATATTCTGCATGAAGGTCAGTGACCAGTGGTGTGCCTCAAGGGTCTGTTCTGGAACCACTCCTCTTCATGATTTTTATAAATGACCTGGATGAGGAAGTGGAGGGATGGGTTAGTAAATTTGCTGATAATACAAAGGTTGGGGTGTTGTGGATAGTGCGGAGGTTTGTCAGAGGTTACAGCAGGATATTGATAGGATCCAAAACTGGGCTGAGAAGTGGCAGATGGAGTTCAACCCAAATAATTATGAGGTGGTTCATTTTGGTAGGTCAAATATGATGGTAGAATATAACATTAACGTTAAGACTCTTGGCAGCGTGTCCCGCTTGATGGTGCAATAATATCAGCGCCGGACTCTGAAGCAAAGGTTCCCAAGGTTAAATCCAAGTCGGGTTGAGTGTCGAGCCAGCAACTCAGCCTCGTAAAAAAAAAAGAGCCTGCTATGGAAACACCGTCAAAATACGGTGCCCCGATAACTCCACTGCCGAGTTAAGGGTTATTCTTCTTCTTCTCTTGGCAGTGTGGAGGATCAGAGGGATCTTGGGGTCTGAGTCCATAGGACATTGAAAGCTGCTGCACAGGTTGACTCTATAGTTAAGATGGCCTATGGTGCATTGGCCTTCATCAATCGTGGGATTGAGTTTAAGAGCCCAGAGGTAATGTTACAGCTATATAGGACCCTGGTCAGACCTCACTTGGTGTACTGTGCTCAGTTCTGGTCACCTCACTACAGGAAAGATGTAGAAACTATAGAAAGGGTGCAGAGGAGATTTACAGGGATGTTGCCTGGATTGGGGAACATGCCTTATGAGACTAGGTTGAGTGAGTTGGCCTTTTCTTCTTCGAGTGGTGGAGGATGAGAGGTGATCTAATAGAGGTGTATAGGATGATGAGAGGCATTGATCATGTGGCTAGTCAGAGGCTTTTTCCGAGGGCTGAAATGGCTAATACCAGAGGGCACAGTTTTAAGGTGCTTCGAAGTAGGTACAGAGAAGTCAGGGGTAAGTTTTTTACACAGAAGATGGTAAGTGCGTGGAATGGGTTGCCAGTGACGGTGGTGGAGGCCAAAATGATAGGGTCTTTGAGACTCCTGGATGGCTTCATAGAGCTTAGAAAAATTGAGGGCTATGGGTAAAGCCTAGGTAGTTCTAAGGTAGGGACATGTTCGGCACATCTTTCTGTGCCAAAGGGCCCGTATTGTGCTGTAGGTTTTCTATGTTTCCATGTTCTATGTTTTCTAAAAAGTAATGGATTCAGCCCAGTCCATCATGGGTAAAGTCCCCACCACCACTGAGCACATCTACATGGAGCGCTGTTTCAGGAAAGCAACATCTATCATCAAAGTCCACCTGCGTCCAGGCCATGGTCCTTTCTTGCACGTTGCCATTAGGAAGGAGGTACTAAAGCCTTTGGGAGACACCACTAGGTGCTAGGACAGTTATTACCCGTCAATAATCCGGCTCTTGAACCAGAGAGAATAACTTCTCTGAACTTTACTCATCCCATCACTGACTGTTCAAGCAACCTAAGGACTCGCTTTCAAGGACTATTCATCTCATGTTCTCAATATTTACTGCTTAATTATTATAGTTTATTTGTTGTTGTACAGTTTGTTGTCTTTTGTACATTGGTTGCTTTTTTATCTTGTTGAATTGAACTGTTTTGACTTTATTTCTCACATCCTTCAAATACATGAGGAGTAAAATTCTTTACGTTACATCTCCATCTAAATGTGCAATGTGCAATTTATAGTAATTTATAATAAACAGTATGTACAACAGGACAGTCAATATAACATACATGAATTAATCAGTCCAATGGCCTAGTGGAAGAAGCTGTCCCAAAGCCTGTTGATCCTGGCTTTATGCTGCTGTACTGTTTCCTAGATGGTAGCTGCTGAAACAGTTTGTTGTTGGGGTGACTCGGGTCCCCAATGATCCTTCGGGTCCTTTTTACACACCTGTCTTTGTACAAACATAAGTGTCCTGAATAGTGGGAAATTCACATCTACAGATGTGCTGGGCTGTCCACACCACTCTCTGCAGTGTCCTGCAATTGAGGAAAGTACAGTTCCTATACCAGGCAGTGATACAGCCAGTCAGGATTAGATTAGATTAGATTATGAGGACACACAGTCCTCTTTTATTGTCATTTAGTAATGCATGCATTAAGAAATTATACAATATTCCTCCGGTGTGATATCACAGAAACACAGGACAGACCAAGACTGAAAAACTGACAAAAAGCACAGAATTATAAGATATAGTTACAACAGTACAAGCAATACCAAACTTGATGAAGAATAGGCCATGGGCACGGTAAAAAGAGTTCAAAGTCTCTCGAAAGTCCCACATCTCACGCGGATGGGAGAAGGAAGAAAACCCTCCCTGCCATGCCCGACCACCGTCCAACTCTGAGTTGTCTGAAAACTTCAAGCCTCTGACCAGCGCTCCAACACCAAGCACCGAGCACCATCTCTGCCGAGAGCTTCGACCCCAGCCCCGGCTGCCAGCGGCAGGCAAAGCCAGGGATTTGGGGGCCTTCCCTCCGGAGATTCTCGATCGCACAGTAGCAGCGGCAGCGAACTGGGCATTTCAGAAGTTTCTCCAGATGTTCTTCCGTGCTTCTCACGTCTGTCTCCATCAAATCAGAATTGTGCATGGCATCCTACTTACAAATATGATATCATTTCACCAGAGAGATGCGCGCACTGCATCGCATCGCCATCTTCTCCTCACGCCTCAAAATTGATGCTCTCAATTGTGCCCCCTGCAGAAAGTTCTTATGATTTGGAAGCCCACACTAAACTTCTTTAACCGCCTGAGGTGAAAGTGGCGCTGTTGTGCCTTTTTCACCACACAGTCAGTACGTACAGACCATGTGAGATCCTCGGTGATGTTTATGCTGAGGAACCTAAAGCTGTTCACTCTCTCAACCCCAGACCGATTGATGTCAATAGGAGTTAGCCTGTCTCCATTCCTCCTGTAGTCCACAACCAGCTCCTTTGTTTTTGCGCCATTGAGGGAGAGGTTGATTTCTTGACACCACTGTGTCCGGGTGTGTGTGGTCTTTCATTGTTTATATTATGATTCTTTGTACTTTCTGTGAATGCCCGCAAGAAAATAAATCTCAGGGCTGTATTTGGTGGCATACTGTATATGTTCTTTAATAATAAACTTTCTTTGAACTTTGAACTTCTTGAACTCAGGAATCGACTTGTCCGTACTCAGATAAATTCACACTTTCATGCTAAGTATTTGACTCAATAGACAACAAACAATAGGGCAGAGTAGGCAATTCGGTCCTTCGAGCCAGCACCGCCATTCACTGTGATCATGGCTGATCATCCACAGTCAGTATCCAGTTCCTGCCTTATCCCCATAGACCTTTGATTCTGCTATCTTTAAGAGCTCTATCCATCTCTTTCTTGAAAGCATCGAGAGACTTAGCCTCCACAGCCTTCTGGGGCAGAGCATTCCATATATCCATCACTCTCTGGCTGAAAAAGCTTTTCCTCAACTCCGTTCTAAATGGCCTACTCCCTATTCTTAAACTGTGGCCTCTGGTTCTGGACTCACCCATCAGCGGGAACACGTTTCTTGCCTCCAGCGTGTCCAATCCCTTAATAATCTTATATGTTTCAATAAGATCCCCTCTCTGCCTTCTAAATTCCGGAGTATACAAGCCCAGACTCAGCACTGAGTGAGGCATTACCTTTTCACCTCCTTATACATTTTACTGGTCTTGTGTGTTTGCGCAATGACTCACCTTCTTTGCCAATATATTTGTGTCTTTCTGTGAATAACTTATAATCTAGTATATTGATCATCCATGTTAAGTCTTGCTGTTCCTGTTCTGTTTTGTAACTTTAAAATTTTAATTCAAAGGAAGATGTCGGAATCCGGGAATATGGGTCTACTTCATCTATACTTTAAGGGAGGAGGGGAACGTAGCACATGGTAGTGTGATGACGTATGCAATTTGCATACTCTTACAAATAGCCCATAATTAATTATTTAAATGGACAAGATTGCTTAATCAACAATATATATACAAGATTACTCAACTATAACTGATATATTAAATACACAACGCTTCTCCTTGCTTAGCTATTAACTCCAACTCAATAGAATGCATCTTAACTATGCACTCAGTCTCCAAAAAATATAACTACTATATACAGACATCCACATCATCATCATAAATTTTTAAATTGTCACATTCAGGCCTAAAGATGTAATCGCTCTGGAGGATTTCTTATGCTTGTGGGATAACGTCTTTCCTGACAAGAGGAATCACACTGCTTGACAAGTGAAACCTGTGGTTGTGAAACAGTCTCAGGTCTGGGGTCTTTTACATGGTGATTCCAGGAATTGACTCTGGAATTGCAGGAAGTGGTTCTGACAGCTCTGGATACAGTACATTTCTTTTCCTTTTCTCACTCAGGATATCCTTTAATCTCTTCCTTTAACTTCCTCATATTCTCTCTCTTCATCTCTTCCCTCCTTTTTCTTTTTCTAGTTTGGGCATCATGATCTTGGGAAGGTCTATTTAATTCACTGGAGTATTCTCTAATTGATCCTTCTATTGCTCGCTTTACAACCTGATCTCTCCTCTTAGTTTCCTCATCCACAACATCATCTGATGAATCCTCTGTTTTTCTATCTCCTCTGATCCCTTCTTTTTGGCCTTCCATTCATCCAGCTGGACTTTGGTCTTTGCATCTTCTTTTACAAGCAGCTTTTTGACTCCATGTAATAATCTTAATGCCCATAGAGTAGATTCTGGTTCTTTATACTCACAAAAGCCGGATGCTTGCATCTTTTCTGAAGCTCCTTGAACTCTCTTCCAGCTTAAAACCAAACCACATCTTGCAAGTAACTGTGGGGTTAACATATCAGAAGCTTTCTCAGATATGTTGCCACAAAAAACTGTGGTAGTCAGACCACTGCTTTCATCACACTCTCGCTTCCTTTGAGTAGCATGATCCTTCCTTGGTCCCATCTGCTTTCCAAAGAGAGGCCCAGAGATTGACACTTGTTTGCCTCTGTTGGGCAACAGTTCAGGGCGTAGAGCATGGAAACAGTTGTAGCATCATCCAGTACCTTTCTTAATTCACTTTCAGGTGGGTTCATTGCAGGGAATGTGGCATGCAATTTGTGAACAGATTTCCAATGAAGTTGTTATTGTCCCAGCCAATCATGACCCCACAATGCTGGTCCTTTCATTATTACCACATATAAGCTCAATGTGGCTTGTTGACTGCTGTATTTCACTCTTATGGATGTCATTCTCATAGGAGCTATCTTTTCTCCATGTCAGAATGGGAACGGGTAGTGGAATTAAAATGGGTGGCGACTGGGATATCTCACTTCTTCTGGCGGACGGAGTGCAGGTACTCGGTGAAGTGGTCTCCCAATCTACATCGGGTCTCACCAATATACAGGAGGTCACACTAGGAGCAACAGACACAGTATATGACCTCAACAGACTCACAGGTGAAGCGTTGCCTCACCTGGAAGGACTGTTTGGGGCCCTGAATGGTAGTATCCTCCGTGATTTGATTTGACACAAAATGAAGTATTTCATTGTAAGTTTCAAAGTACATGTGACAAAAAGGCTAACCTTTAAGACTTGTTTCTTGCTTACATGATCTTTATTTTTCAGTGACAGGCCATGTGCTGCCAATTGATACAATGTATGCATAGTATGATGAACGAGTGAAAGATGTTCTCTTTGGAGTGGTGGGCTTTTCCTGTGATGGACTAGGATGTATCCACCACTGTTGGCGTTTCCATTCTTGGACCTTGGTGTTTTCATGTTAGTCCATGATACAACCACTCAGGATATCCTCACACAGATGTTTGTCAAGGTTTCAGATGATGTGCTGAATCTGCGTAAACTTCTGAGGCCTTCTTTGAAGTGGCCTTAAGTACTGGTCCCAGGACAGATCCTCTGATGTGATAACACCAAGGAATTTAAAGTTACTGACCTTTTCCATCTCCTTCCCTCAATGAGAACTCCAATTTCTTGCTCATGTAGTCAATAATCAACTCTTTGTTTATTTGGTCAACAACTCTCAGATTAAGTGAATGGCTGTTGTTGGGGCACCATTGGACCAAATTTTCAATCTCCCTCCTATATGCTAATTCCTTTGGTTGGGCCAACAATGGTGGCATCAGCAAACTTAAGTATGGTGTTGGAGCTGTACTTAGTCTCATAGTCAAAAGCACAATGTGAGTAGAGCAGAGGGCTAAGCACGCATAGTGGTGGTGCACTGATATGTAGTTGGTGACATATATGCACTTTGATAATAAATCTACTTAGAACTTTGAAAGATATGAAGTGATAATGACAGTTGTGTACTGGTGCTTTTAACAATGTAGATTCCTATTCATCCTGCAAATATGTAATGATCTGCCCTCACCCTTCAAACTAGGTTTTTCTGTTTTATGATGATCTACTTCCTTTTTCAATTTTACATTTTTTCACCTAATTCATTTAATATATAGTATCCACATCTTCAAAGCCTATTTCAACATTGTTGTCTTTGGTAAGAAATCATAATCATAAATAATTACACATTTTGGCACAATATAATATTGACTAATTTCTGCTTCATTGATGTAAATAGGGCTTCTCCACTGAGCACAGAATCCACATTCAATGTAACCAGCTATTATTGCTTCATCAGTGATATAAATGCAATATTGTTAATGATCCATTTATATTATCACATTGATTAAATTCTGAAGTAAGCTTCAATTTATTTAATCAGTCATGTCCACACATGATCAAGCATCTTTCATATATTACTTCAGTAGAAAATGAATATCAATCGCAATAGAACATTCTCATAATACATTTAAATACACATTTTTAATATGCTCATGACTCATTTATGGCAGCCAATTGTAATTGTGAGTTCTAGAAGTTAATGCAATTAACAAATAATTATTGTACCATTTTATGAGACAGTTAACAAAAAAGCAGAGAAGCTCCTTTTATCGGTTTTGCTTGCATATCTTTTAAATAATTTCAGGCATGCATTTTGGAAGGGAAGTACATGACCCAGGCTAGAAGCTGTTTACATCGTTTTATTTTCCCTTTACCAATTCCAATTCCACATCTCACCATTGATCTTACCCTCCATCTCTTGGATAGATATTGGAACTTTATCAACTAAAAAATCTAGAGCTGGAGTCCCAAAGGCAGACCAGCATTGAGTTCAATATTGACCAGCAACTCCTGCAACGCTTCTGGTGCCAACGTGTATCGGCCTCTGCCGGTCCTCTAAATTCATCAGCTGCATAGAGAAGGGAAGCCTGTTGCGTGGGCAACAGCTTGCTCTCCATATCATACTATTACAGCTTGCATATTTAGAAAGCTAGGATGCAACATCCATTGTTGACCCAGACCAACAGAGGGCCTCACTCAGTCTGTATATGCTGAACTTCATCAACACTTAACACCATCTCATCCTTTGTGCTCATCCAGGTGTCCTTCCACAGTGTGAAATCCTCTCACTCAGTTCCCTTCTCCCTTGCTAGTTTACTTATGGTGATCTTCGGCAGCGTGTGCCATCCACGACATGGTTAATAGGTAACTTTGATAGGTTAGTCAGGATAGTAGAGAGTCAGGGAGAAGGCAGGAGAATGGGGTTGAGGGAGATAATATGTCAGCCAGGATAGAACGGTGGAGCAGACTTCATAGGCTGAATAGCCTAACTCTGCTCCTGAGTCTTACGGTAAATAAAGCTGGAGGCGTGAAGCAGCAGCTCTATGAGCCACAATCTGAATATATTTGAGCTACTCTATGAACTGTGTTACCTTTCAGCAAATTAGTCATTTTATAATTGCAGAAGTCCTGTGACATGAGAAGAAGTTGTTATTCATGTGCTGAAGAAACTATGTTAAAGATCTAGCTCTTAAGGACACAAACTTGGAATAAATATAGTTAACCATGGATTATTGTTAAGGGAGGAGTTTGAAAAGTGGAAGCGTGTTTCAGTCTTCACATTTGAACAATCAGTGGAAATAATATATTTTAGTATATCCTATTATGCATTTGAAATGTAACAATCTGGACTGTAAGAAATGCCTTCAAAGCATTTATATAATAGGTAATTATGTTTACTAATTTGTATTTATGAATTTACAGTATAATCCAATTGTAATGGTTAATTCTTGGGCATTTTACTGACATAGTAATTTTAATTTTGTATTCATGTTTTCAAAGGACACCTTACGTTAACACCTGCAAAGTTGCATTTACTATTTCAGCATCCACCAGCTTATAAATCAAAAAGCATCTGTGAAGAGAAAAGCAAAGTTAAAATCTCAGGTCATTGATAATACCGACGTGACATCTTCATCTTGAAGATGATTTGGGGAAACCTTAAATGGATATTATGCATCTGTATTTACTTGGGAGATTGACAAAGAGTCTATAGAATGGAGGCAAAAGAGCAGTGATGTCATGGACAGTATACAGATTACAGAAGAGGAGGTGCTGAGCAAATTAGGGTGGATAAATCCCCAGCACCTGACAAGGTCTTCCCTTAGACCTTGCAGAAATTACAGGGGCCCTGGCAGAGACATCTAAAACATTATTAGACACAGTGAGGTGTTGGAGGACTGGACAATAGCTAATATTGTTCCATTGTTCAAGAAAGGCTCTAAAATTAAGCTGGGAGATTCTAGGCCGGTGAGCCTGATGTTAGTAGCGGGTAAATTATTGGAATGTATTCTAAGGGACACAATATATGTAAGTATTTGAATAGACAGGACCAGATTAGGAAGAGTTGATATAGCTTTGTGTGTAGTAGGTCATATCTATCCAAACTTATAGTGTTTTTCTAGGAGGTTATGAGAAAAATTGATGAAGGAAAGGCTGTGGATTCTGCCTATAAGCCCTTTGAAAAAGTCCCTTGTGGGAGGCTGATCCAGAAGATTCTGTCACTTGGCATTCAGGAAGAGATAGAAAATAAGCATTGCCTTTGCGAGAAAAGCCAGAGAGTGGTAATAAACACAAGAGATTCTGGAAATCCAGAGCAACGCACACAATATACAGGTGGAGAATGGAGATGTGATAGATGGTTGCCTCTCGGACTGGAGGCCTGTGAATAGTGGTGTACCACACTGACTGGGGCTGGGTCTGTTGTTGTCTATCATCTATATTACTGATTTAGATGATAATGTGGTAAACTTGATCAACAAGTTTGCGGATGACACTAAGAATTGGGGCAGAGTGGGCAGTGGGAAGCTTGCAGCGGATCCAGACCAGATGGAACAATGGGCTGAAAAATGGCAGCGAGTGTGAGGTGTTGCACTTTGCGAGGACAAATCAGGATAAAACTTACAGGGCACCGAGGAGTAGGCAGGAAATTTATTTCATACCCAGTAAAACTGAAACCAGCATCAGTCCTTCTGTGCAGCAGAAACAGTTGCCACCTTTAAAACTACCGTTTAATATATTTGGCCTGTAACATTGGATGTCAGCAGATCAGAGTAATTGACTCACAGCATGCTTTGCTTCCTCAGAACACTTTAGTTGTGGTAATGATACCCAATTGTGCAAAGGGAAATATCCTTTGAGAGCAATGAAGTAATATTGTATGTAAATTTGTTCTGCAACTGATCTGTAATCAGCTTCAATTCATTTCTTAAAGCAGGTTGTTTAATGTAATCTGGACCACTATATTGACACTCACAGCATGGGCTACCACAGTGGCATAGTGGTTAGAGCAATGTTATTACAGCTCAGGATGGTCTGGAGTTTGGAGTTCAATTCCGGCATCCTCTGTAAGGAGTTAGTACGTTTTGTTCTGGTTTCCTCCGAAGATGGAACCCACCTACTTAACATTAGCAAGTTAATTGGTCATTGTAAATTGTCCCTGTGATTAGGCTGGCTAGTGTTAAGTAGGTGGGTTGCCGGGCGATGTGGCTCATTGGGCCGGATGGGTCTGTTCTGTGTTGCGTCTAGACAGGATTGTGTGTTGATAAAGGGTTAGAGTCTGGGGCTGGTGTGGAGTTGTTCCAAAAAAATTCAGAATTGGGCTTCAAAACTATCTTTCAGAATTTAACTGCTTGGCTCTGTAGGTGCCAACAAGAAAGGCAACACAGAGCTGGTATCCAAACAACAAGCGGTTTTTTGAAACTGGTGAGCAGCAGCAGACCATACAAAGCTGATCTACCCGAACAAAATTTTGCCACAGCCTTATACACCTCTCTCTGCATACATGATTACACAAAAAATTGATTATCGTCTTTCTCCCCTTACAATGCTGACTTAACTAACAGTAAACCTAAGTTTTCATTACAGAATACAACAAATATCTTTAGGTCTAATTTAACAGGAAAGGTAACGGTCAACCACAAAAATAGTGGCATTCTATAAGCCTCTGTTCTTGGGTGTTGTAACAACTGCATCCCATTTCTCTTATCGTAAATCTAATCAGTGGTTCCTTGTTACCACACCAGCTCAGGCAACATGTTATTTTACTCCTTACTAACCTTCTTTATTCCTACCCCTACAAAAGGCTCCGAATTATTTTTAAGTGGAACTTCCATCAATAGGCCGTGTGGCTAAAAGGCTATTTAATTTACTCCCGGATAAATAGCATAAATCCAGTAACGTGGTACATCAAGTGCAGTCGTGTTCATCTGCGGAGCGAAGCAATGCAGTTATTAATGATGTTGGGTTTTGCTTCGTAGGAAGTAATGTCCTGCAGACCCTGCCCGAGCGGACGTGCATCTGAATCTATCTCTACCATCAATCAGAATTGTTTCTTCACTCTTGAAATAGCCTTCTGGAGAGCATACCTGGACTTCTTGTATAGTTCTGGATCACTTGCCTTAAATGCGGCAGATCTAGCCCTGAGAAGACTACAAATTTCCTGTTTCATTCATGGCTTTTGGTTTGTGTATGTATGGTATATTCTCAAAGGCACATATTTATCCACACAGGTCTTGATGAAGTCGGTAATAAATGTGATGTATTCATTCAGATTTGAAGATAAATCCCTGAATATTGTCCAAGCCACTGACTCAAAGCCGTGCTGAAAGTACTCCTCCGACTTCCTTGCCCATACTTCCTTGGTATGGTAAATAATTTCATGTAAATAACATGAAAATCAGTGGAAGAATTAAAATAGCTTAAAAACTATTTAGAATTTAAAATAATAAAACAACTAGAACACTTTAACACACCAAATTACTCCAAACCATTTCGATAAAACTCAGTTTAATCAAAGAAATATAAAAAGTAAATCACTGTAGGTTGCTCACAGCTTTTTCTTTCCACTTAAGTGAATAGACTTACTGTTCCCTTGCCAGGTCTAACCTGGCACAAGTTCAGCGAGCAGGTGCTCCAAGGTTACATCCCACTGCTGTTACTCCGTGAGACGTCTTACATCAGAATGAATTCAAATTTCAATCCCAATGAGCAGTCAGCAAGTTTAGGACTTCTGCACTTGAGCAGGAATGAGGACATTTTTAGCATCAGTATTGAGGATTGCTAAAGTTTGGCACAGAACTGCCAGCATTGCCCCTTCAGGTTTTGACCCAAAAGTGGAAAAAGTGATGCAGTTAAACAAAACAAAGTACATTGAATATGAATATCAGAACAACATACTGTATAGTGTGATCACTCAAGCTTATAATGTTTTTCTAAGAGATTGTGTATTGTTGCATCATGCATAGTCCGAAGAAATATCAGAATACAAAGATATCCCACACAACTGTAACCGCTGAATGTATACATTATATTAACGTGCAACTAAACTATAAACATAGGCAGTTACTATAAACCCTGTCACTGCCATTTTATCTGGAATTCGGATTCTGTTTTTTTATTGTACCCTGATTAGGAAACATTGAAATAACGCTAGATGGTCTTTAGATGTATCTGTTTATTATATTTTTACATTACAGTCTCATTCATGTAAAAATCCACCACACCCATACATTCTCTTGTTTTTTTTTATCCATCATTGGGATTAAGTGACAAATTGTGATGAAACTTCCCAAAGCACCTGTTAATAAATGGTTTTGATTACCGCATGTGATCCCATTCTATGCACACTGATATAGGTCAAAATCATGGTAAATTATATTTCAGAATTATTCAGTGTTCATCAAAAAACAGAAAAAAAATTCCAGGTCATGTGCCTATTTGTAAAATCTCTTAGGAATGCATGGTAAACAGTGTTGGTTTGTACTTTTGACATATTTAGATAAATCAAACGGAATTTAGGTCACCTCTGTCTGATTGAATTGCAAATCAAGACCTTGTTCTTGCAGCATTGAAAATGCTGGTTATGTTGCAATCCTATTGTTAGCTTTGTTTACATAGGTACCAATTAATTCCAGCCGTTATCACTATTAGCTCCCTAAAATAAAAACACACTAATGGAGGTAAAGTAATTTACAGTTTATTAGTATTGAACCAGTTGCCCTTGCCAAAATAATCTCAATTGGAAGCAAAAATCACTTAACCTAAGCACAAGTGTTTTCAAATGAAACAAGTGTCACATGCTGTAAATCTCATAGATGTAGCAGCGTTTGCAGAGCTGTGGGCTTGCACCTTCAAAACAGCAATTCCAACAGCCACTTTCAAATATTAATAGTTGAAATCTATTACTTTTTAAAAGTGGATGGTGTTATAGTTGGTCAAATGTGCACCAACACAGGAACTGGATAGAATAGTGATTGCCTTTGATCATTCTGATCAAATTTTACTTCCATTTAGTTAAATTTTGGTGCTGTACTTTTAAGTTCAAACTGGAGTTGCAAAGTAGAATTATTTTCAGGATGGAAGTAAAAGTGTTTCTGGTTTTCAATGCAAAGCACTTCATGAATTATTGAACATATGTGATGTAGTCGATCTGGTCCAGGTGACTTATCTACCTTCAAGCCTTTCAACTTTCTAAGCACCTTCTTAGTAATAGGAACTGCCCTCTCTTCTGCCCCCTGACATTCTCAAATTTCTGGCATACTACTTGTGCCTTGCACAGTGAAGACTGACACAATATCTTTGTCTCCCATTACTACGTCTCTCGCCATCATTTTTCAGAAGTCCAATATCCACTCTTGTCTCTCCTTTACTGTTTATGTATTTGTAGAAAACTTTTGGTATCTTCATGATTGGCTAGCTTTAATCTTTTCTCTCGGGATGGCTGTCCTGAATACAATGCCAAGTGCAGGAGATGGCTGGTTCAGGGAAGAGATAGATGTCTAAACTTTTTGGAAGGGAAACTAGAGTAAGGCTACGTCCACACTACGCTGGATAATTTTGAAAAGGAAGCTTTTTCTCTTCGTTTTGACCCTCCGTCCTCACTGAAACGGTGTTTTCATCCCCCGAAAACGGAGCTTTTCTAAAACATTCTCCAGAGTGTGTAAATTTGAAAACGATTGTTCGGCATTGCAGTGCGGATGGGGTAAATGGAGATATCTGAAAAGGCTGTCATGACAACACCACAACAACAATGCTTTTTCTGCTTCTGCTTGGTACCGCGCAAGCACTGCCGGACGGCTGTTAAAACGCGCAGTCGGTGTGAACGGCGTGAGAGTTAAATTGTAAAGTGAACTTTTTTAATTAGATCCCCTGAACTGATTTGATTGAGTCCATCTTTAAAAGTATTAATGTCAGAAATACTGCGCAGGTCTGGCGGCAGTAGATTCCAATCTCTTGTTGATCTTGGGTAGAGGACAGCTTCATGTGTGTGTTGTTTACTTTATTGTCTACATTTATAGTTTGAAATTAAACACCTCCATGTTCTCCACTGCTCTGCTGACTTTGAAGTCGTTTGTAACTCGCAGAAACAGCTCGACCTCATTGTCTGTCTAAATGAAGAAGTCCAGTCTGATTTTTCCAGCGGAGGTTTTCTTTGTATTCTTCGAAGACATTGTTGAATACTTTCTTTCGCTGTTGTTGTTGGTACTCTAGTTTTTGACCAATGGAAATAGCACAACGCCGCCGCGGAAACGTAAATATTATACCGTTTCCTCTTCGCTTGTTTTCTGTAGATGTGTCTGCGCATGCCCAGTAGGAGTAGATCCACCCAAATATCCATTCTAGTGAGAACAGAGATATTTTGAAAAACGCCTAGTGTGGACGCCTGTCGCTTGTACTCGAAACCGGAATTTTCAAAATTATCCGGTCTAGTGTGGACGTAGCCTAAGAACGCTGTCTTCATCAGATGTTTTCATCTAGCATCTTGATGTCATACAGCACTGACAGAGGCCCTTTATCCCACTGAGTTTCCACCTCCCGTCAAGCACCATTTACATTAATCCCAGTTGATTTTTCTCACACTGCCAGATTCCGATTTACAGTGACTAATTAGTAATCCAACTTTCTTGTCTTCAGGATGTGGGAGAAAATTATAACCAATTGGAAAAAGCAGGTACAGCCACAGGTCAAATATGCACACTCTACAGAGATCAGCATTGAACCTGGGCTGCTGGCTCCCTTGGGATAAATGCACATCTCACAACCCCATGGGTTACCCTAAAGCAGAACCAGCAGTAAAAACGCTGTGACCCTGGAGACAACAAATGGCGCAAAAGAAGAATTCTCTTCCACACTTGAGCAACTCTGACCAGAGTCCCATTTGGAGATAAGCTTTTACTCCTCATCAAGTTCAATACCAGGGTTGGTACTGACATATAACATAGAACAGCACCGCACAGTACAGGCGCTTCGGCCCACGGTTCTGTGCCAGCCTTTTAACATACTCCAAGGTCATGATACTTTAGCATAGTGGTTAGCGCAATGCTTTACAGTACAGATGATCGGGGTTCAATTCCCAATGCTGCCTATAAGGAATCTGTACGTTCTTCCTGTGACCATGTGGGTTTCCTCCAGGTGCTCCAGTTTCTTCCCATAGTCAAAAGATGTACCAGTTGGTAGGTTAATTGGTGATTGTAAATTGTCCTGTGAATTGGTGTGTTGCAGTGCAGGGTAACTCAAAGGGCCAATCCCACGCTGTACATCAATAAACAATCAATCAATCAATCAATAAATAAAACATTTGCTTCTGACATAGCCCTCTATTTTTCTTTCATCTATATGCCTACCTAAGGGTCTCTTAAATATCCTTACTGTATCTGCCTCTGCCAGCACACCTAGCAGTGCATTGCACACGCCTACTACTCTCTGTATAAAGAAAATTTAGCTCTGACTTCAGTCTCCCCCACCCCATATGTTCCTCCAATCACCTTAAAATGATATCCTCTCATATCAGCCATTGCTGCCCTGGGAAAAAAGGCAAAGGCTGTCTATTCCATCCATGCCTCTTATTTTATCATCTTATACACTTTTATCCAGTCTCCTCTCATCCTCCTTCACTCCAAAGAGAAAAACCTGAGCTCACTCATCCTTTCCTCATAAGACATTTGTGAGGTTGAGGCTTTATAGGGCGTTGGTGAGGTCTCAACTTGAGTATTGCAAACAGTTTTGGGCCCCTCATTTTAGGAAAGAGGTGCTGGTATTGGAGAGGGCCCAGAGGGGGTTCACAAGGATGATTCCAGGAATGAAAGAGTTATCATACGAGGAACGTTTGATGGCTCTGGGTCTGCACTTGCTGGAATTCAGAAGGATGAGGGGGGAGCTCATTGAAACCTTTTGAATGTTGAAAGGCCTAGACAGAGTAGATGTGGAAAGGATGTTTCCCATGGTGGGAGAGTCTAGGACAAGAGGGCACAGCCTCAGGATAGAGGGGCGCCCTTTCAAAACAGAGATGCAGAGAAATTTCTTTAGCCAGAGGGTGGTGAATTTGTGGAATTTGTTGCTGCATGCAGCTGTGGAGGACAGGTCATTGGATGTATTTAAGGCAGAGATTGATAGGTTCTTGATTGGACATGGCATCAAAGGTTACGGGGATAAGGCTGGGAACTGGGGTTGAGGAGGAGATTTAGAAAAAGGATCAGCCATGATTGAATGGCGGAGCAGACTCGATGGGCCAGATGGCCTAATTCTGCTCATACTGTATGTCTTACGGTCTTATGGTCCTATGAATGTGTTCTCTAATCCAGGCAACATCTTGGTTGTTGTGATCAAAGTCACCGGAGAGACACCTGAGCTGATGATATAAAAGTCTTTATTCAGCACAACAAGCAGGCATCATCCTGGAGACATTCTCAGCAGAGGCTCACAAACTGAAAGCTACATCACATTTTAACCCTTAAGATCACAGTTATGTGATGCAATACTATTTCAATAGTTGCAATGACAGTGTTTACTTCAATACTTCGGGTAAATAAATAGTTCCTTTGAGATACATGTTTTAATTGATAAGACACTTCTGAAGGTACTATGCAAATACCTTCATGAAAAACTAATTATCATAAATATTCTAAAATCTTTTGATGACAGAGATCTAGGCATCCAAAATTAAGGTAATGAGGGTTGTCTCTGAGTACTCAAATATGGTAGGTACACAAGAAGTATTGATTGCCTATACCTGTGACCATGTTTGAAATGCTAAGTGACAACATCCATCTGGTCTACCAGTTTGCACTCAAATCACAATGGTGCAAATAACTTAGTCATGTTGCCTGGTTTGATGTAATCTCCATTGTTTTAACATTTGGTTATTGCATATACAATTTCTTAGTCTGTGAAGCAGCCTGTACTTTTACCTTCAATTTACTGCTTGCAATTTACAAAAAAAACTGAAGGCTAATTACAAGCTTCCTGAACTCATTTACATTTACAGAACGGAAGCTTGGTTCTTGTTTGAATTGATAATTGCTATATTTACATAACTCCAGAATACTCACTAGCATTTGTAAATGTCCTTTGCACCCTCCCTACAGTTTCCACCTCTTTCCTATACTGAGGCAACCAGAACCGAACACAATACTCCAAATGTCAACATTAGCAGCTAGAAAAGACAGACTGGGAAAGGAAGAGATGGGAAAGCAAACACCAGCAAACTCTTTCTGACAGATGTTAAGAACATATAGGCACCAGCTTGCAAGAGTGACCCCAAGCAAGAGTGACTGTCGGGCCAAGCATCACCTAATCTATCACGTCACCTCCAAAGTGATGACCACAACAGAAATGTTGCCCCTGGCACCTTCATTGTTTGCTCCCATCCTTAGCCGAGCTTGCCAGTTTCTGGTCATGTCTGACCATGAACATTTCAAGTCCATTTGATCAACACAATCCCATCCTTATTAAAATCACTAGAGGACAACTTGTTTAACTTCATGAAGATTTGACAGCTTATGATGAGCACAAAGGGCTGCTCTAGTACATTAATGCGGAGGCATTGTAAAAGCTAGTAAAATGACAGATGCATTTGCCGTAGCCAATATGACACTGGTCACCAGCTTCTTATGCCTAATGTAGACAAGAAGTGCTTTTACCTGTGTTACAGATATTCCCCATTGCAGCCCGTAAGGAGTTAGTAATGGGGAAGTTCAGGGCTGCTGTGACCTTAACACGTAATGATGTTCTACTTATTAAAGTTGATTTCTGACCTTGCTGCAGGAGGCGACTTTTCTCTGCCACTTTTCTCCTAAACCATTCTGAAAAAGACCATAGGCAATACTGGCCTATCAATTTTACCATAACGTTAATAATTCCTAAAACCACATGAATTAAATTCTATCCAAAAATAGAACAAATGAACAACCAGAGATTGGCTATTCTGTTTCTCATGCAATTTTTGCACTGCTGCAAATGTTTATAGAGATCACCGAGGCAGTGCAACATTATTTAGATATTAATTTCATATACAGCAGATCTTTAGATAATCTGTTAAGTAAAATAACTTGAAAATAGATTCTTATTGATGGGAAAAGGTCTCAGAAAGAGAAAGCTGGGTACCTTAGTGATTCCTCAAAATTGATCAGACGTAGTTCTCCTTTGATAACCTGGTGTCCAAGTACGTGTGCGTTGTAATTCATTCCTGGTTTGACAGAAGTGACAATACACATTGCATTGCATTACTTACTTGGATTTCAATTTGAAATTTCCTGATTTGGTAGCAATCAAATGTCTATCGGTAACTGTTCAGTAATTCTTAGTCAGAATTGAACAGCATAATATCAAATAATAAGCATTATATACCCAATGTTCTTTACAATCCTAAAAATTCTTGTACCATGGTAGAATTATATCTAACATAGTATGTTCTATGATAACCATGCCAATTCTATGATTCTATGATTATATGTTGAGTTAGGAACATTTTTAACATTTCAGTATATCATATCAATGCTGATATTGCTCAGAGCTCCAAATAAAGGCAATGCACACATTCAAAGTCTACATTTATCCTTTTTAGCAACACTCACGGCACGCTGGAGGAACTCAGCAGGTCAGGCAGCATCAGTGGAAACGATGAGTCGATGTTTCGGGCCGGAACCCTTCATCAGGACTGAAGAAATAAGGAGAGGGAAGCATTTGAAGAATGCTTGTAGTTTCAGTTGAAAAACCAGTAATTTGAAAGACAAAGGGGTGGGGGAGGGGAAGCAGGGATGTCATAGGCAGGAAAACAATGGGTAGTAGAAGAAGGAAGCGGAACCATGAGGGAGGTAATAGGCAGCTGGGGGAGGGGGCAGAGTGAAATAGGGATAGAGGAAGGGAGGGGGATGGAATTACTGGAAGTTGGAGAATTCTATGTTCATACCAAGGGTCTGGAGACTACCTAGACGGTATATGTTGCTCCTCCAACCTGAATTTAGCCTCATTATGGCAGTAGAGGAGGCCACGTATGGACATATCTGAATGGGAATGGGAAGCAGAGTTGAAGTGGGTGGCTACCGGGAGATCCTGTCTGTTGTGGCGAACGGAGTGGAGGTGCTCGAGCAAGCAACACCTCATACTCAGCTTGGAGGAGCAACACCTCATATACCGTCTAGGTAGTCTCCAGCCCCTTGGTATGAACATAGAACTCTCTAACTTCCTGTAATTCCATCCCCCTCCCTTCCTCTATCCCTATTTCACTCTGCCCCTCCTCTAGCTGCCTATCACCTCCCTCATGGTTCCGCCTCCTTCTTCTACTACCCATTGTTTTCCTGCCTATGACATCCCTGCTTCCCCTCCCCCACCCCTTTGTCTTTCAAATTACTGGTTTTTCAACTGAAACTACAAGCATTCTTCAAATGTTTCCCCCTCCTTATTTCTTCAGTCCTGACGAAGGGTTCCGGCCTGAAACGTCTACTCATCGTTTCCACTGATGCTGCCTGACCTGCTGAGTTCCTTCAGCGTGCTGTGAGTGTTGCTTTGATCCCAGCATCTGCAGATTATTTTGTGATTATCCTTTTTAGCAAAGAATCAATACAACCAACCACCATATCTTTATATGAAATTAGACATTGTGTATCTCTGTGACTCTTCCTGCATTTGAATGCCTCATTACTTTGAAGAAAAGTCTACTAAGAAAACCATATATGAAAACAGAAACAAGAAATTGCTTATCATTGCTTTACTACTGACATAAGGATGCTTATTAAACTTACTCACATTTATTTTTCCTGTTGTATCAACAGAAGCATCACTTAGAGGCAAATGATAAAACAGCAAACAAAAGTTGTGTATTGGAAGACATTAGATTAGATTAGATTCAACTTTATTATCATTGTGCCGAGTACAGTATACAAAGCCAATGAAATGCAGTTAGCACCTAACCAGAATTGCAAATAATAGTGTTATTTACAAAATAACTGTGAATAAAAGTGCTACAGCACACAAATATAGAAGTACTGAGACGGTACAATACGGATGCAATACTGCTTAGCGCTGTGATGTGAGGTTCAGCAGGGTCACAGCCTTAGGGAAGAAGCTCTTCCTGTGCCTGCTGGTGCGGGAGCGGAGGCTCCTGTAGCGCCTACCGGATGGGAGGAGAGTAAAAAGTCCATGGTTAGGGTGAGATGCATTCCTGATAATGCTTTTCACCCTGCCCAGGCAGCATCTATGGTAGATGTTCTCAGTGGTGGGCAATTGGGTGCCGATAATCCGCTGGGCAGTTTTCACCACATGCTGGAGTGTTTTGTGGTCCGATACGGGACAATTGCCATACCACACTGAGATGCAGTTGGTGAGTATGCTCTCAATGGTACAGTGGTAAAAGTCCGTCAGTATCCTGGGACAGAGGTGAGCTTTCTTGACGCTCGGCAGGAAATATATAATAATTTTAACAGAGAATTTGTCATCAGTTTTCTTCCTAAACTTTGTGATTAACATGTTAATGTAACTGAATTATATTGATTCAATGTAACAAGCAATAGCAAATAATTAATTTTCAATACTAGTTGAAAAATTAATTAGATAGTAATTTTATCAAATTATTTTTACAACTATACTTCTAAAGATTTTCATTTGCATCCATCTTGATTGGCTAAAACTTTGTCAAGAATCTAAATTTTGCTCTTTCATTGCTTTGTAGATTGCAACACAAAGGAAATTCTGACTTGCATTTATATAACATGACCCGGAAACATCCCAAAATGTAGTTCAGCCAATAATGTAGTTTTAAAGTGTAGTTAAAGTTGTAATGTCGGAAAATACTCACAGCTATAATATCAGATTATCTGTCACTGTAGTATTAATTGAAGAGTAAATATTGACCAAAAATTGTTGTAAAGAACTCTGCTCTTCTTCAAAGTAATACCATGGGATTTGTTACTTCTATATGAGAAAGCAAACAGGAAATTAATTTAAAATCTTGCCTGAAAGATGAAGAATACAACAGGGCAATGCTTCTCTGAAGTTTCAGCCTAGAACTTGTGCTTCAGTCTCTAAAGCGGAACTAGAAGTTCAACTTTCCAACCCTAAGTACAGATAGCAACCGACTAAGGCTAAATTGACATCTCATATATGAGTCTGTCCAGCGATCAGACTATTTGTGTGCTGTGCAGTAGCAACTACCCTGCCTTGTATTACCATACAATGACACAGCTGAGATCCTAAACCAGCTACTGTGACACCCAAGTCATGTTGTGGAAATGCAATCCAAAGAAACCCTGAGTATTGTCAAAGGAGCTCTGCAAGAGCATCAAAAGACAAGTATCTCTCAATAATGGTCTAATGGTCTAATAATCTATAGAATAAATATTTGGAAGTACTGGAAATGTAATAACTTTGTACAAAAGCAATTAAAGTTAATTATCATCGAATGATCAGTCATATTTATTTTTCTTTTAAAAAATTAAGTTCTTTTACTTTGACTCTGCCCTTTAGAGATAGTAGACTTTTGGCATTACATTCTTTTTTAAAGTTTATTCAATAGCCAGGTTGGGTTGCGCTAAGAACTATAGGGTATTCTTTTATAGGTTTCAACTTGCGCAGCTCACAGTCCCAGAACAAACTGACTGACTGACTGCAGAGAAAAAAGCAAACTGTGGGTTTTGGGTGGGGCAGTACTTGATAAAACTGGAAAGGATAACATCAGGCTCTCCAGTCCACTTGAATAAACCAGATGAATCTCTGAATTTAATTTGAATGCTCGTCTTGCTCTTCACCACAAATGCCTGTTTGTTTAATTGAAGGCATATATCTGGTTAGACAACAAAGCAGACAAAAGAAGCGCCAATCTGGCATTTCTCAACTTTCAGTGGCATTGTTCTTGCAGTATAAATAGACCATGTTTGAACTAACATCTCTTATTTGTATCTCTGATTCCTCAAACGGTTGTTCCTCTACCAAATAACTGAATCTATTATCACAAATGAAACAGTTCCTTTTAAGATATAGTAGAATAAATTGCAAACTACTAGCTACTGATGATAAACACTGTTCTGCCATTATTGTAGTTGTCACAATATATCTAATTTACTGAGAGAGCAACTAGAAATCAGTGTTAAATAAAATGCTTGCCACAAAATCCTTTTACTTCTGTCGATCTTAATATTTATGTTCTACTTTTAATGCTTCAGAGTAAATCAGATATCAGAACTAAATGAAAACAGCTTTATCTTGAAGGAGGTAAATTACTTCCTGCACAGTTTGATGTGGTTAAGCAGTGACAAAATGATGGCTTAATTGCTGCTTGGTATTTAGGAACAAAGCCAGTATTATTTGTTAACAAAGACTACTAGTAAAATTTAACTGGAGGCTGCAAAAATGTTGTTCAGTATATAAAATGTTCTGATCATTCTGTACAGAATATTGTGACATTCAGCACAATACTTCAGCAGCACTAGTAATCGTAGAAAGATTACAGGATAAGGATTTTAGCAGAATACCAAAGTTTAGAATTATCAGCCCTAGGATATTTTTGCTGATAGAAGAAGAAGACAAAAAATTTAATGCCTGATTCTCAATCCTTTATTTGGCAATTCCTCTAACTTCTTTTAAAAAAAAATAAGCAGTTATCATCTGTACTAAAACAATCAGAAGGGAATTATTAGAACAAATACTTAAAGATTTTGAACATTGACAGCATCTACTTCTGGATGGTGATATATGCTTAAATGTAGAGGAAGAAAAACACAAACTTTGTTTTGAAAAAACATTATACAGCAGTAATAATGCAAATATAAGAGTGTTTCTTGTCAGATGAGTTTACATTTTTTAATGCTTCAAATTATGACTGAGTCAGTTTAATATATCAAAACCTGAGAATCTTCTTTTGCCATTGAACTTCTTGGAAACTCATAAAATCACAAACAGTCCATCATGTTTATTATTTGCTGAATAATCATAATTGCATTCACTGCTGTATTTGCACTTTATATCTAATTTATGAACGTCAGAAATTCACAAGTACAAATTCCAAAGATTTTTAGCTGCATATTCTGCTGTAGATCTTCATCTGGTAATTATATGTTCAGACTTCTTTATAGCTCTGTAGCTAATAAAACTCTAGCAGACCTCAATACAACAAAAGATCAGAGTGTGTTATGTTTTATAGAGATGTTACACATGCAGTTAAAGTGGAATTGCTATTCTTCAGTATATATATTTGGTTATTACTAATGCCGTCTTATGAGCTGCCAGAATATTTAGAATAAAGCAATTATATAGAAAAATATGGAATACTTTTTGAAACTATGCTCACCCCTTTGTTTACTCCAATAAATATCATATATTAAGTAAAACAAAAAGATCGGGTTTTAATGTGGATGCCAGTATATTTAGTCCCTGTAATTATAGTATAGGCTTTTACAAGGAGTCTTACTCTGAAAGGAGTCACTTATAGTTTCATGACTTATTTTGTGACCTTTGCATGATCTTACAACCTTGAGTAGGAGCATAGCCAATACAAACATGGCTGCAATAAAAGAATGACATTGTGGTTAAAGCTTGCTTGCTGAGATTAGCTGCCTAGAAATTTAGCCTAATATTTTAAATAACTGGAATATAGAAAATAGAATTTGAAGGCAGATTTTTTCAAAAAGTATTGTGTAAAAATATCAAATAAATCTTCATAAAACTTAGATAAATACTTTGGCATATTTGCAATAAATAATATATTCTACTTGAAATTGTGAAGAGAAATTATTGATTGTACAAAACTTATAACTTTCTGTTTTGATGAGAGGTTTGAAATTAGCCTTCTTATAATTGAAAGCATTTTAATATTATGCGTGAGAGGTGCAAGTGCAAAGCATTGTAGAATTTGTGATTGAATTCATATAAATTATGATATAGGAACTGAAAGGTATAAACAAGCCTTATCTTCTGCTTTCAATCAGCATGGTACTGACCTAAAACACTGCCTCAGAGCAATTGTAGTATCTGTTTGCCAATCTGCCCATAAAAGTGAGACTTGATTTGCTTTGCATGAGAACAAATCAATAAAAGTTAAGTTACAGCCTGAAAGGGCATCCTTTTTCAGAGATCAAAGATACTAAAAATGAGTTATATAGCTTCCAGAAAAGATCAAACCCTGTTGAGCTGAGTATTTATACCACACATGTGGTCTGATGAGTGCTGTTTTATGAAGAGCAGCATGACTCCTGCTTGTCACATGCTCATATTGAATCTAATTCTTGACGCAAAAAACAAAAGTGACAGAAATGTTCTTAAATGGTTGGATGGTGGTACGTTCATTATGAGGTGGAATTTGTTTAAAAAAACAGTATTTACTGCCCTTTTCCTTTCTGTTGTTCAAGTCCCGGTGAATACAGAATCATTAGGTTCAACCAATATGGTTAGGTCTTATACAGGGATAAATTCTGCTGACACCGGTAGAATGACAGCCAGACAGGTTCTGTAAACAGTAGGTAATCTGGTCTCTGGATTACCACCCACATAAAAATGATGAAAATCTACTTTAATAGTTCGTTGGATGGATTTTTAGTTTTCTCAGTAATGAAAAATGGGTGATAACCAATCAGCAACACCATTAACATTTGTCCTGATTTTTATTTCTAATGGTTTCCAGTAGAAGCTATTAATTCCAAATGAAGAACTAACATCTTCACTTAGTTGAACCCATGTACAATATGAAGCATTAATCTGAGGTTCCAAGCTGTATTCTCCAACATAAATCTCACGTGATCTTATTGGCCAATCAGAATCAGAATCAGAATCAGGTTTATTATCACAGGCATGTGGCGTGAAATTTGTTAAATTTGTAGCAGCAGTTCAATGCAATACATAATCTAGCAGTGAGAGAAAAATATAAATAAAATAAAAAATAATAAATAAACAAGTAAATAATTATGTATATTGGATAGATTTTTTAAAATGTGCAAAAACAGAAATACTGTATATTTAAAAAAAGTGAGGTAGTGTCCAAAGCTTCAATGTCCATTTAGGAATTGGATGGCAAAGGGGAAGAAGCTGTTCCTGAATCACTGAGTATGTGCCTTCAGGCTTCTGTATCTCCTATCTGATGGTAACAGTGAGAAAAGTGCATGCCCTGGGTGCTGAATGTCCCTAATAATGGATGCTGCCTTTCTGAGACACCACTCCCTAAAAATGTCCTGGGTACTACCAGTTTACGGAATCGTGATAGAATTGAGGAGCTCAATAAATTGTGTGTTCTGAGCCAATCCAATGTTTAATTTTTGTCCAGGGGAATAGCAAATAGAATGGTTATTTTCTGATGAAATTTACATTCATCCTCTTTTACCTCAGCTATTAGTAATTTTTTATGACAAATCAAAAGACACATTAAAAGAGGCTGGTGCCGAGACCCGACGCAGACTGGGAGACCGCTTTGCTGAACACCTACGCTCTGTCCGCCAGAGAAAGCAGGATCTCCCAGTGGCCACACATTTTAATTCCACATCCCATTCCCATTCTGACATGTCTATCCACGCCCTCCTCTACTGTAAAGATGAAGCCACACTCAGGTTGGAGGAACAACACCTTATATTCCGTCTGGGTAGCCTCCAACCTGATGGCATGAACATCGACTTCTCTAACTTCCGCTAATGCCACACCTCCCCCTCATACCCCATCCGTTATTTATTTTTATACACACATTCTTTCTCTCTCTCTCCTTTTTCTCCCTCTGTCCCTCTGACTATTACCCCTTGCCCATCCTCTGGGTTCCACACCCCCCCCTTGTCTTTCTCCCTGGACCTCCTGTCCCATGGTTCTCTCATATCCCTTTTGCCAATCACCTGTCCAGCTCTTGGCTCCATCCCTCCCCCTCCTGCCTGCTCCTATCATTTTGGATCTCCCCCTCCCTCTCCCACTTTCAAAT
This sequence comes from Mobula hypostoma, assembly GCF_963921235.1. Taxonomy (NCBI): domain Eukaryota; kingdom Metazoa; phylum Chordata; class Chondrichthyes; order Myliobatiformes; family Myliobatidae; genus Mobula; species Mobula hypostoma. The sequence goes on along the minus strand of NC_086099.1, from coordinate 39,287,681 downwards.
CTCTTACTAACTCTTCCTTCAGTTAGTCCTGACGAAGGGTCTCGGCCTGAAATGTCGACTGTACCGCTTCCTAGAGATGCTGCCTGGCCTGCTGCGTTCACCAGCAACTTTGATGTTTGTTGCTGGTGTCAGATTTAGTTCAGTCATTGGACGATTCTTTGAATTTAAGCAATTGTAATATTTCTAAAGTGATTTGGGTAGATTATTTTATAGAATTTTCTAAGGATGGTGCTAAGGCAGTGCTGATATACTTCCAGCTTTATGATATTGCAACTGTCAGAGTTATCTTATGTGGTACCTACTACAAGAGATATGTGGCATCATGTCAAACTAGAGATCTAGCATCTATAGATAATGTAATCTAGTCTATCAACCAATTATATTGGCATTTAATTATTTATAATATTCTTCAATGAAATTCACATGAAAAATGTCATAAGCATAATGACGAACATCTGATTTTCACTGCTTGAAGTTTTCATAAAATACTTGATGTATTTTCTGCAGCTGATGACTAGAAAATCAACATACAGCATATCACAGCTGGTAATTAGAGACAAAGTGCAGGTAATAGTGTATACAAGAGACACTAGCTACTGCATGAACAATCAAAGCTAGACATTTGCAAACAACTTTTGTGGTTGTTTAGGAATCTTGCCAGCAGACACATCAATGATTTGATCAGAAATGGGATACCAGGTAGCAAAGATTCAGATAGCTCTTGAATTAAGCCAAGAATTTTGAAACCTGTTCTGAGTTCAATGCAACAGAAGTCTGTTATTCACCATCAAAACATTTCTTTCTCTGTCTCTTTTGGTTTCCAGCATTACACAATAAGGTGTAACACTTACAAATGTCAGTTAATTTAAATGCTTAATTACTCCTTGTTCTTACATGAACAAAATATGCTTTGCCTAATTTTGTGCACCACGTAAGCCTAAAATATTAATCAAGAAGTCCAAATTTAACTCAATGCAAATTCAGTAATCAAATTCATCAAGGTTCCCATTCTCAAAATATAAAATGCTTTCCTCTGGTTGAAAAGTAAAGGTTCTGATAATACTGGACGAATCCATAATCTACTTGAGAAATGTCAAAGTAGTTTAACTACAAGACTAAAATAAAGTTATTTAAACACAATAAAGTAGGATGCAAGCACTTGAAATTTCATCATCCATCAACTGTACATTTACTGGGGAATAATTTGTAGGCATTGATTTAAGTGAAATGAAATTCGGAGCGCAATACATTTATATAGCATGTATTGTGCTAACAACTGATGATGAATCACTAGATATAGATCCACTTCCAGGATTTCCTTAATGGCCTTTTGGGGTGAAACCTTTAAACATCCCAGATATCACTATCACTAGAATGAAGTAGTACTTTCTACATTAGCATTTCCTGCTCTCAGGCCTTCAATTATAGCCAGTGGTGGCAAATCCCAATTCTTGTCTGTCCTGGAAATCCATTCTGATTGCTGGTTCTTGCACATTTTAATTTCAAATTCACTGTATTGATAATTTATCACTTTTCTTTTGCAATATTTATCTCAATTGGAACTGTTCTCTCCAGTTTAGTTGTGACTTAACTGTATTCTCTCAGGTGCAAAGATCAATAATTTACAAGAATTGTCATCCATTCTGACCATGCACATTTATCTCATTTATAAACTTTACATGGCAAACAGGAATATAATTAAAAAGAGAATCATGTAACTTTCAGGATGACTGTACATATTTAGGATTAAGATTCATATTTAGTGTTTGGCCACTTACATGCTAGAATGGGAAATCAGTGCTTTGGTTGGGAGTGATGATTAGAATTCGTCAGCCTCCCCAGCTTTTGTTTTTCAGAACACAATGAAAATGTGACTTTAATCAGTGCATGGCAAAACCAAGATAATTAGTTTATTAGGATCACTAATGATCTGTTGACAAATGCACGTGATAAGGTTTCCAAAAGTACAAAATCCAGGATAACATGTAATGTTATTTCTTCAGTTGACAAAAGGGCTTCAGGAAGCACTGAATGAAAACAAGGTAAAAATAAACATGCAGTGGGCAGGAGGGAACTTCTATTCTGATAACATTATCAATCCTGACTGGGGATACAGATAGTTAAGTTAACTTTAATGTGCAGCTAAACAAAAGAAATCATTCTTTATGCAATCATGCTGATTTAAAAGAATGCAATACTGATAAGCTTTCGAATGATGTGGCCTTAATTTAGTAGCAGAAAGGCTGTGGTTATAGTTACACTTGCTGTCCCAGAGTGACTCCAATGAGGTAAGGTCAGTGATTCGCCTGTCCTTTCCCCATGAGTGATGCAATTCTGACATTACTTTGTAAGCTACCAAGCTAACAGTTCAGAATCATTTTATGTTACCTCTGACACTGTGTAGGCTTTTTGTGCGCAGGCTGTAAATTAGTTCCAGCTACAGGCCTGGTCTGTTCTTTTTTGTTGCACAAAAAGAGACCGTAAGATTTTGTTTGTGTATCCACAGTTCCTCACATCACAGAAAGATATTCAACACACTTAGTCTATGCCAACTCAGAAAGCAATCCCATTCTGTCTCTACTGTATATATTATATGTACTTCTCACTGCCTCAGTAAAACAGCCAGCATAATCAAAGACCCAACAGGCCCTAAACATTCTCTCTTCTTCCCTCTTCCATCAGGCTGAGGATACAAAAGGCTGAAAGCATGTACCATCAGGTTCAAGGACAATCTCTATTCTGCTGTGATAAGACTATTAAATAGTTGCTTAGAATTATAAGATGTATCTTGACCTCACAACCTACCTTCTATGAACTTACATCTTATTGTCTACCTTTACTGTACTTTCTCTGTAGCTGTTACACTTTATCCTGCATCATTATTGTTTGACCTTGTTCTCCCTCAATGCACTGTGTAATGATCTGATCTGTATTATTGACAGCAGTAAACCAATTATAAATTCCAATTCCAATCGCATTCCCCCACAATTTGTTTTTGTCCTCCCCGGATGCTCTGGTTTTCCCCTGGATGCTCTGGTTTTCTTCTACATTCCAAAGATGAACCAGTTAGTAGGTTAATTGGTCATTGTAAATGTCTAGAGATTAAGCTAGAATTAAGTAAGTGGGTTGTTAGGCGTTGTGCTAGAAGGGCCTGGTCCACACAGTATCTCTAAGTAACTACAGATTTATACAGGGAGATTGAAAATCTGGCCAAGTGGTGTCACAACAACAACCTCTTACTCAGTGTCAGCAAGACCAAGGAGCTGATTATTGACTTTAGGAGAAGGAAACCAGAGATCCATTAGTCAGTCTTTAATGGGATATCAGAGGTAGAGATGGCTGGCAACTTTAAATTCCTTGGTGTTATCATTTTGTGGGACCTGTCCGGGGCCTAGCACATTAATGCAATTATGAAGACAGCACAGCCATGCCTCTACTTCCTTAGAAGCTTGCGAAGATTTGGCATGACAGCTAAAACTTTGACAGACTTCTGTAGATGTGTGGTGGAGGGAATGTTGACTGGCTGCATCACAGGTGGTAGGGAAACACCAATGCCCCTGCAAAGAAATTCCTACAAAGAGTAGTGGTTACAATTCAGTCTATCACAGGTAAAGCCCTCCTCACCGTTGAGCACTGTCGCAGAAAAACATCAATCATCATCAGGGACCCCAGCACACAGTTCATGCTCTCTTCTCGCTGCTGCCATCAAGAAGATGGGACAGGATCCCCCAGGACTCAGCCCACCACATTCTGGAACAGTTATTACCCCTCAGCTGTCAGACACTTGACTCCTGAGTCACTCCACTTCATTTGCCCCATCATTGAAATACTCCCACATCCTATAGACTCACTTTCACGGACTCTTCATCTCGTATTCTCAACATTTGTTGCTTATTTATTATTATTATTATTATTATTATTATTATTATTTATTTCTTCTTGTGTTTGCACGGTTTGTTGTCTTTTGCACACTGATTGAACACCAAAGATGGTGCAGTCTTTCATCGATTCAATTGGGGTTATTGATTTACTGAGTACGCCTGCAAAAAATGAATCTCAGGGTTTGTACGGTGGCATATATGTACTTATTGATAATAAATTTACTTTGAACTTTGAATAAATAAATATAGAAGCAGACTTTTTATGCCATATCGTCCATGCCAAACTTTTTGCCCAACTACACTAATCACATTTGTCTCCATTTGGACTGCCTTGGCTCTTTAAGAGTATAACTGTCCCTGTAACCTATTTACCCTATGTTCCCATCAATTTCAGCCCCACCACCAACCCTTCGCAGATCCTACCCCTCGCCTGTTTACTAGAAGTAACTTACAGCGGCCAATTAAGTCACACATCTTTGGCATGAAACAGGAAAATATAGCACCCAGGGGAAAGCCACGCAGTCACAGGGTGAGTGTGCAACTTCCACACAAACAGCAGCTCAGGTCCATGTTGAACACAAATTGATGAAGTGGTGTGGCAGCAGATGTAGCAGCTGTACTACTGTGACAACCATTATTCTGTGACAGGTCCAATCCAGTCAAGCACCCAATAGTCTCAATTAATACTTGAAATAAGCATCAACAAATAACTGGGAACAATAAAATTCATGGTGGGGAAGAGGGTGTAATGCCCTGGTTCATATTTTTACTGTTATGCTGTATGTAATTCATTTTGGCAGTTCTTTAAGAGCAGTCTGTTCTGTTTTCATGGCTTGTTGGGTTACAGTTGAAGATAAGAGAGAGGAGAAATGTGTGCCATCCAATTAGGATGGTCAGATTAAGGGGCGGCTTCTCTGGTGAGGGACACTAAGGTTGGGCTTGGGGCTTTCGTTCAAGAGGAGGTGAAGAGAGAAAATGCTTTGGAGACCTGTTTCATAGAGATGGATTGTGAGCGACATTCGGAAGGTGGTGTGTGCTTTCACGTTGACTGAGGGGTCCAGCGCGTGAGTGACAGAGAAGTTCAAGATGAGCTCCAACTTGTGCACATTTAACTGTTTAATTAGAATGGGCCTTTTTCTTTTTGTTATTCTTTACTAACCCTTTAGTTAAGATTCATAAATATAATTCTTTTAACCGTATGCAGTGTACTATCTGTTACTTTGTGGCATTAATTTGTAACAGGGTAGCAACTGACACAGCATCCACACAAACCGCGATTTGGGCTGGAATCGGGTGCACCTAAATCTCACGAGTTTGGCGAGGCCAGAGGTTGTCTTCCCTAGACTTACGCAGCCTAGGAAACCAGGGTGTTTCCGAGGACCTCATGAAAGCATAGATGATACGGGTTTATGGCAAAAAGCCAAAATAACTTGAGAAGGTGCTCTGGCATACTAAAGACTCCTTTTGAACAACACAGCAATGAGTGTACTTGTTAATATCTCAGCTTTGGTAGATAGTATGATATTTGGACCAACGGCTGCCTACGCATAACAACAAAAGAGGCAGCTACATTGGAGACTGCATTTTACCAGACTCAATGCAAGGAGTGTAACTGTTCCAATGTTGCTGTGGAAGCTTTGCCATTAGGAGAGTGTGGAATGAGCTACTAACAGAAGTGGTGAATACGGTTTTGATCTCATTTAAGAGAAGTTTGGATAAGTACATGGGTGAAGAGGGTATGGAGGACTATGATCCAGGTGCAGGTCAATGGTGCTAAGCAGAATAATAGCTCAGCATGGACTAGATGAGATGAAGGGCCCCTTCCTGTTCTGTAGTGCTTTATGACTCCATGACTCTATTGCCTGAGTAAAATTCAATGGACATGGCTGACTGTTACAGCAGAACGGTGATCTTTCCATCTGCACTGGAGCTCCTTATGAAGCCACTGAGAAGTGGAATGGGATAAATAGTGTTCTTTCACCTCTTGTGACTAAGATTCAAATAATTCCAAACTCCTGCTGACTGCACATTTCTGTGCATGCATGCAGATTTAGAATGGGTGGTATAGAAGAGTTTATTAGTCTCGTAGGTAAACACATAAATATACAGGTGTAGGGATTAGGCTTTATTAGTTTAATTAGTTTGCCACAACAAAGAGCCTGTCCCTGACTGTACTGCTCTATGGTCTAAATTTGATGTATAAATTGGCCTGAAACTAATTCAATGAAGGACTAGACCTGGGGATCTGAATGCCTTTTTTCTGACTCTACCTTCTCATGCTTCACACTAAAAGTGGTTATCAATTGCAATACAATGCCTTTCCAATTTAGAAATAAACTTGTCAAATATTTACTTTGCTTTTGAAAACATGTATATGTTATGTACTAGCAATGCTTCCTGGAATTAATCTAATACATTCTGACAACCTTAACTTTTCATTCCATAGTTTTCAGGTATCGATAAAACACAAGCGCGTTTCTGAAACAACAAAAAATCTTGTGGATTGTTTGATTTAGCCTTATGGGTTGAAGTCTGTTTACTATCTCCTAATGTCCTATCATGTTTCTTGTTCTCTTACATCCACATTATTGAGTTCCAAATGTCCATTCTTCCTTCGTTATCCCATTATCGCAGAAGTAGGATGCATGTATGGAATAGCTCCTGGCCAAAGCTAACATGGTTGATCAACAAAGGCCACTAAATCCATTTGCCCTGTTTTGGGAAGCTGCTTCCTCAGCAAGTCCTAACATTGCACTTCAACTCCTGAGGACTAACCATACAGCTACATCTGAGATGGGGGAGCAACAAAGAAACCACTGTTAACCCACATCCGGTGCTTCCTCCATTAACTTTAATCATTGTATCTACAACATGTTAATCTGGAGTCTATCGATATCCATCAATAGCTTTCCCATCTTTTGTTTCTCATGAGACCCAAATTCCAACCTCTTCATATTTCTTCTTTTTGAATGTTTGCCACCATCTTCTGGTGCAAGATAGATTTGAAAACCTTTGTTCTGATAACTCAGCTATGTACCTTAATTGCCTACGTTGTTTTCTGCATCTAAAAAATAATTCAGTTACTTCCTAAATTCTTCTATTATCCAATTTGTCCTTCCGATACTGATCACTCTCCTGAACTTCTCATTTTTGTAAATAAATGTCAAACATATCATACAGTGTGCTGAAGACAATACTTTGTTACTTCAATAGTTGGTATTAGCAAAGAATCTTCTCCGATCTGCTGATCAGGTTGATATTAATTTACAACCTAGTTGAATCTACTTAATCTGCAAATAACCAAGGAATCTATGAAACTATCTCCGATCAATCACATATGTTGCATTGTCCCCTTTAGCTTTCTCTTTATTTTCAATTTATATCTTATATAAAAGAACATTTATAATTATACTCAACATTGGCTTTTACGTGCCTCCTGTAAGAAAGCTCTATCTAGTCTAGTACTGTTTGTGGAAACACGAGGAAATCTGCAGATGCTGGAATTTCAAGCAACACACATAAAAGTTGCTGGTGAATGCAGCAGGCCAGGCAGCATCTCTAGGAAGAGGTACAGTCGATGTTTCGGGCCGAGACCCTTCGTCCTGATGGAAGGGTCTTTGTAAATGCTTTGAAAATGCTTTGTTCTTTGTTCCCTTTCCCGCTAGCTTTCACTGTTCTGCTGTTCAGAAACTTACAATGACATTATGTATCTGTGGCTTCAAATTCCAATTACAAGCTTACTGATGTATTCAGTAAAATTACACATGCATTTACTATAAATGCCTTCATGATCTCGTTTCACATGACGTACTGACAAACTCTTCTCACTTTGTAAAGATGTTTCAACTTGAAGGATCAATAGTTAATGTAGTAAAGAGTATTAAATAAAAATAGTAATAACTGAAGATTTTGCTGTTTCTAATTGGATGACACAGTAGCACAATGTTTAGCATAACGCTTTACAAAACCAGCGATTGGGGTTCAATTCCCATGCTGTCCGTAAGGAGTTTATACTTTCTGCCCATGACAGTGTGGGTTTCCTCCAGGAGCTCTTGTTTCTTCCCACATTCCAAACACGTAAGGGCTAGTAGGCTAATTGGACAAATGGGTGCAATTGCGTGGCACACACTCATTACATCAAACGGCCTGTTACCATGCTGTAATAAATAATCGAGACTAAGTTAAGTTGTTATGGTTGCAGAATGCTTTTTAGCTTCTTGATATTATTACTTTGCAAAAGATTGATTCTTGACCTTCCGGTTTCTGTATTACCTTTCTTAACCGTGGTTTATGCTAATAGTCAGGATAGTGCAAGCACTCATCCATCTACTCCTAATAGATTCTCAGTCAAGTTGAATGACAATGTGAGAGTGAACCATTAATGTCTGTTGCTGTGCTTCTCACTGCCTGCGGAATGGAGCTCGCTGGATAAGAATGGGTGGATAAGAACATACAGCTGTCGCCATCTCAGCTTGCACATGCTGTAAATTTGGCTCCTGATGAGTTAGGTGAAGTAGGAATCCACTTCGAAATAAATTACAATAAATTATATATTAACGGGTAGATTCTTAGTTGCAGAGTCATAATATTACAGGCTTAGCTGCCAGAAATCCTAATTATGGCATTATGTTCCTTTAAGTATTGCATTTCACACTTTGATTTAATCCAACGGCAGGCCAACTGTTCCCTGATTATATCTAAGGCTTAATAATACTCACTTAATGTATTATTACAATAAAAGTAGTTAATCATTTCACATAATTTATTTTGCAAATAACAGCTAATCAAAGACAGAATATGTCTAATTTTGGAATTATATCAGTGCACAATTAATGATAAGTTCTGCAGATTTTTTTAGAAGTGTGGGTCAATGGTGAAGAGAGCCCAAGGATAGATGCTTGAGATCAAAACATACAGTAATCATACATGAGTAAGACCATTCCCTCTATTAAAATTAATCTCTCCAGATTTTTTTCACAACACCCCTCCTCTGCCCAGTTGTGGAATTCACCTGTTTCTCAATTGATCACAGTTTTTGACTAGTCCATGTGGAGTGATTCTCCAACTCTTGATAAGTTTGATAACAACAACCACAATAGCTACATAACAGTATAATACAGATATCCCAGTCAATTCAGGAATGCATAAAAAGGTATAAATTAACATTGCAACAATGAAAATGATCGCAATCATAACTTAAACCATAGACTATGACTATTATTCATTGGTGCAATAGGAAAAGTCTGACTAATCCTGAAGCAATAGGGGGATGAAAGAGCAATGTTTAAGTCAAGTTGGGTTTTTTGTCATATATGTAACCAGGTGACCGTCGACCCCTGTTTCCATCCAGGGGGTCAGTGTGGACATGGTGGAGGATTACGAATACCTGGGGATACGAATTGACAATAAACTGGACTAGTCAAAGAACACTGAGGCTGTCTACAAGAAGAGTCAGAGCCATCTCTATTCCCTGAGGAGACTGAGGTCCTTTAACATCTGTCGGACGATGCTGAGGATGTTCTATGAGTCTGTGGTGGCCAGTGCTATCATGTTTGCTGTTGTGTGCTGGGGCAGCAGGCTGAGGGTAGCAGACACCAACAGATTCAACAAGCTCATTCGTAAGGCCCTTAATGTTGTGGGGATGGAACTGGACTCTCTGACGGTGGTGTCTGAAAAGAGGATGCTGTCCAATTTGCATGCCATCTTGGACAATGTCTCCCATCCACTACATAATGTACTGGTTGGGCACAGGAGTACATTCAGCCAGAGACTCATTCCACCGAGATGCAACACGGAGCGTCATAGGAAGTCATTCCTGCCTGTGGCCATCAAACTTTACAACTCCTCCCTTGGAGGGTCAGACACCCTGAGCCAATAGACTGGTCCTGGACTTATTTCCTGGAATAATTTACATATTACTATTTAATTATTTATGGTTTTATATTGCTATATTTATACTCTATTCTTGGTTGGTGCAACTGTAATGAAAACCAATTTCCCTCGGGATCAATAAAGTATGACTATGACTATTATCTTTAAAAGTGTACTTGGGCGTCCATCCAGGTAATGCTAGAATAGTTGTCTGTGCCTTTAAGTGGAGACGGTGATATCATTACGCACGCGCGGGATAGTGGGGAGCCCATTTTTGTTTTCGGCAGAAGAAGCTGGTGGGGCTTTGGAATTAAGTTCCTCCCAGAGATACTGGGCATGGTGAGGAAAGGTGGGTGTTAATTGGCGATATCCATGTGAATTCGTTTATACTTGTTGGCGAATCAAGATTATCGGTAATTTGACATGTTTTACATGTGGATGATTTAGATTTTCATGAGTGAAGGCATCGGCACTGGACAGCGTGGCTTGTGCAAAGTTCCTTACCGGCCAAGTAGGTCAGTCTTCCTGTAGTTTAACTACCAGGCATTACCTTGTAAAAGTTGTGCCAAAATGTACCTTTTGTCTAACTTTATTGTATCAGGACTGATTGTGCATGTAACAGCATAATGTGAATGTTTAGTCTCTGTTTGGAAGTTCAGCGCATGTGTACTAAAAAGTAGTAGATGTCTTAGATGAGATGCTTACATTTTCGCTGCTATGTATAAGGTAAAAGTTTGGTGGGATTCTAATGTTGTTTGTATTGTGTCCCTTCAGAATTGCCACTACCGTATTAGTTCTGTATTAGTTTTGTGTAGTTTTCTTTATGTATTTTTATACTGCATACGCAATTCGTTGATACACAAGGGTGTGGATCGAATGTTAAACTGAGATTGTAACGGCAGGAACTGGTTGTAAATTCATTCGTTTTGTTCTGAGACCCTCCTCCAGCACTAAAACATCTAAAACGGATAAAGGAATTAAAACCCAAAACTATATTTGCTGTCCTGAGTGTTTACCTTTCCCCAGGCTACAAAATATACACAAGTACAATATGGAAGTAGTGCAATTTGTGACAAAGATAGAAGGCATTAGCTTTGGTCTTCTTCAGAATCAATTGGAGAAAGTTGTGGATTATCCAGGACTAAATGTTGAACAAGTACCATTTGTGCTTGCTATCTTCTGCGTGTCTTGCGCTGCGTGTGACTGCTAGTACTGTGCTTTGCACCTTGGACCTGGAGTATCACTGTCTCATTTGGCTGCATTCATGAGTATTCATGTACGGTTGAACAATAGTTAAACCTGGATTGAATTGAATTGAATTGAAGATGATTTGAAATAGATGGAAGTGAAGTAAGAGTGAATTTTATTGATGCATGTTTGGTGCGGTTTTCATATGATATTAAGTGGCAGAAACATGGGACAATTGATGGGCTGCCCTACAGGCAGCTGTAGGGGTAGGAGGAGGAAAAGGAACCATTGCATTAAATTCAAAAGATGAATGCGGGAACAGTGAGGGTTGTCTCACACAGGTCCTCCCAATAGTAGAGAGGCATTTACCTTTCCAGTTATATCCAGAAATTTGTAGACAGTTATCAGAAACACTGAATGTAACAGGAGTTATGTTGTTGCTGAAGGAAATGGCTGAGGTGATAGGAAGCGATGATATGACTCTATCACTGCATGAAATAGTTGGTAAACACCCAGAGGTTATTTCTGCATTACTGTACTTCTGATTTTATTGCTGCAATGTTTGAGAAGGACTCCGTCCAATCCTTTTGACAAGTGATTGGTACCAAAAGTATCAAAAAATGTCATAAATCTGTAAGCCTGTGCTTTCCAATTAGGCCCACGCTACTGTCTATTCCCCACAATCCTGCATATCCTATCACTATTAGAAAGTTCTCACTGCATTCTACTTTCACCACCCTTTTCAGGTCTGTTTCAGATCATAAATCTCCACTGTTTAAACAAATAATTTCCCAGTGCTTTTCCCAGTAGCCTTGAAGCCTTGACTTTGTGTCAGGTGGTTAACATCCATACTCCAGGAGGAGCAATTTCTCCCATCTGTTAGAACCATCCATAAATCTAGATATCCCAATTGTCAAGGACAATCTTAGCTTTTCTAGTATTCCTTCAGAGTGAAGTTGTCCATCATTCTCATTATTCTAGCAACTCTGATCTGGATTGCAATTTCAACATATTAATTCTCAGGATGTAGTCAATAGGCCAATATTACTAGTTGTTCTGAGATGGTATTAGTAGAACTTCTATGTAGGCAATAATAGTCTCAAAGCTTGACAGCATTACACAAAGTTGTTAGCAAGGTGGTTGTATTCAAATAGGATTTCCGCTATTGGACTTTAAGTAGGCCGGTATTCATTATAACATTTGGAATAAATAAAAAGCATAATTGTCATTTTAAGCAGACTTCATTATCTAGAGTTCCACAGTGGTACTTTTGGTCCATATCTGCACAATTGCTGAAACTATGTGTTATCTATGGCTTTCCTGTAATGAAAAATGGCTAATTCTCAGCAATCCTCTAGAACAATAATCAGCACTCTAATCTATGTGGGGATCCTGAAAATGTCAGCTAGTTATTTCAGACCTGTGATCAAACTAATCCAGCAAAAATAAAGTATATTGTGTGGTTTCTAGGGCAGTCTGACACTGAATTGAAGAGAGACGTGGGTTCTTTCCCCAATGTCAAGTTGCCCTGTATTCATTATGATATCAATTTAGTGATCCCTTGTCTGGTAGATTAAGTCACTGTGTATAATTACTTCAAATGGATTCTCCATAACAATATCTGATGCAGAGATTTATTTTAGCATGAAAGGCATATTAAATGTTTTTAAATTTATGGACTTATCACACAGGAATACTGTTTAGATCAACCATTATTTGTTTTATTCTCACAAAGTTCATGGATTCAGAACAAATGGAAGTTGTTAACACATCTGAATGCACTGCTGTTGTAAAAATGTAGTCTAAATGTTCAAGGCGGACTAATGAAAGGAGACACTAGTGGTCACCGACATCTCCCAGTGGGAGAATCTCATCTAAAACTGGCTGCGAGTAATGTCACAATGTTTCAATATACTGATAGTCTGGCATAACACAAGATCATTGTATTGATTTTCATTTTCAAACCATTGATTACCATAAAATTTGGCTTGAAGGAGACTGGCATGCCAACTACTGAAGGCTGAAAGAACATTAGATTTACAGTATAAAGAGAGAATACCTATTGAATTTTCCAACATCTCTATGCATAGGATATGAACTATTGTGCAGAATTTCAATATTGTCTGAGTATGAGAGACCTGAGAGACCTGAAAGTTAATAGTGACTTATGTTCAAAGCATGGCTTTTTGCAGTATGATTGAAATGGTATGCATCGATATCCCATCAACCAATAACATTCAGTGAAAACTATCAGTAACAATTGAAGAATATCTGCTGTTCCAATTGCATCATAATAAATGTTACAACACGACTTATAAATTATTCTGAAATTCTTTCATCCACTAAAATGTTAAAGCAGCTTGTACCCAGGACATCATCAGAGAGCAGTGTCTCAGAAAGTCAGTGTCCATTATTAAGGACCTCGAGCATCCAGGCATGCCCTTTTCTCACTGTTACCATCAGGAAGGGGATACAGAAGCCTGAAGACACACACAGCGATTCAGGAACAGCTTCTTCCCTTCTGCCATCCAATTCCTAAATGAACATTGAACCCGTGAATATATATAAATATATATATAATTCCTGTGTTTTGCACAATTTTCAATCTGTTCAATATATGTATACTGTAATTGATTTACTTATTTAATTTTTTTTACTTCTTCTATATTAGGTACTGCACTTGACTGCTGCTGCTAAGTTAACAAATTTCACAACACGTGCCGCTGATAAAAAACCTGATTCTGATTCTGATACATGATTTTATTGTTTACTTTTTTAGTCTCATCTAAAAAATACCATTTGAAAAACCAATTGAAATAGCATGTTAAACTTACCAATGTTATCTGCAACATATTGTTAGTAATTCATATCAAAATCGTGGCTAAACATCTAAGTGTCGTCCAAGAGTTCTAATTCTCATTAGGATTCATTTATCACTTATACGTGGAAGTATATAGTGAAATGTGCCATTTGCATTAACAACCAACACACATAAGGATGTGTCTGCAAGTGTCATCTCACACTGTGGTGCCAACATAACACGGCCTCGAGGAATGAAACTTAATGTGGTGAATAGCTTGCATAAATCTGTACAGACACAACTATATAAAATATATGGAGAGGAATGTGAAATGATGAATGCAGTTAAGTATGTCTACATCTGCTAGCATCTATATCTGCATTCTCATTTTACACCAATAATGTATAAATTTAGTAATTGACAATATACACACATGCATAATTACATAATTTGCAGTATGCAAAATAATTCAATCAAGGAATGGTTAAGAAAGCAAAAGAATTATCATGCAAACATCAAAGAATAAACATCCTTATAGTATTTAAGACTAAGCTACGGATTACTTTTCCAATAACTTTTTAGGTGCTTTCTCATTTCTGGAGTAAGACAAACCCTATATCGAAATATATAGATTATATTTAGGAATATTAAGTTTATTTTAATGATTATACCTTCCACTCTATGAGCTCATAAATGTTTTATCTTATTGTTTTGCTTTATTTAGCTGGAAGACCGTTCTGTCTAAAAGTGTTCCAAAGTCCATTTATACTAATGAAAAGTAGCTGAAGCTTACCTTGGACTATTATAAACATCAGAAAAATCTTCCAAACAATTGTATGACAATATTAGTTTTGTTTGCAAAATGAACTTGTCACTTAGCAAATGCTTATGTTCGTGTCATTTAACTAGGCAGTATAGAGGCTAACATGTATTAAGTCATTATTAACTACAGTCATTTCTCTGTTTCAAGTACTAGTTAACTTTTAACAATTCAAGAGGCAGTTCAACTCCTGATATTTGCTTTTTTACACCAAATTGTTCAAAACCTGTGTGATTTATAAACTGAGTAAACCGAGGAAGCCTTAAACTGGTCTCTGGGGGGTCTCTTTGTTGACTAAGGCATGGAGTGGGATACAAACAGTCTGTGACTGATAGTGGCTTGATTGCTGTTTGCCTGTTTGATTCAGTGGTCAGGATCAAAGTGAGATGACGGTACTCTCTCAAGTCATGGATCAATCCAGTGCAAAGCTTTCCCATCAAAGCAGTAGGAAATGCTGTATCCTTTGTGTATGGTGTCATTAAACGTAAAGCGAACCACTGCATTTAATGGTTTTCTCCCTATTCCCTATCATAAAAAATGATAGCCCTTTAAACTTTCAATCAATTTTGCTTATATTCTGGGGATGTTTGGGATGGTGGTGGGAAGGGGTTCCGATGGGGCTAGTACAGTAACGATGAAGTAAATTCAAAAGAACTATTCTTAGGAACTAATTAAATTTGTAATGCATTTGAGTAACTTCTATAGATGCATTTTCTACTGTTAGTTTACTTAACATAGAGATAACAAATAGCTTATGGGTTTGAAGGCATATTCAAATGAATTTTCATTTACAATGAAATTCTGCTTCACCATCACACTGAAATTCCAATTCCCTTTATTGTAAAACAGTGATATTTGGTTCTAATTTCCTTAACACAAGATATCCTGTGGATCAACACACACAAAATGCTGGTGGAACGCAGCAGGCCAGGCAGCATCTATAGGAAGAAGTACAGTCGACGTTTCAGGCTGAGACCCTTCGTCAGGACTAACTGAAAGAAGAGATAGTAAGAGATCTGAAAGTGGGAGGGGGAGGGGGAGATCCAAAATGATAGGAGAAGACAGGAGGGAGAGGGATGAAACTAAGAACTGGAAAGTTGATTGGCAAAAGGGATACGAGGCTGGAGAAGGGAGAGGATCATGGGACAGGAGGCCTAGGGAGAAAGAAAGGGGAAGTGGAACACCAGAGGAAGATAGAGAGCAGGCAAGGAGTTATCGTGAGAGGGACAGAGAGAGAAAAAAAGAGAGAAGCAAAGAAAATAAATAAATAAATAAGGGATGGGGTACGAAGGGGAGGAGGGGCATTAACAGAAGTTAGAGAAATCAATGTTTATGCCATCAGGTTGAATGCTACCCAGACGGAATATAAAATATTGTTCCTCCAACCTGAGTGTGGCTTCATCTTGACAGTAGAGGAGGCCATGGATTGACGTGGAATTAAAATGTGTGGCCACTGGGAGATCCTGCTTTCTCTGCCAGACAGAGCGTAGGTATTCAGCGAAACGGTCTCCCAGTCTGCGTCGGGTCTCGCTAATATATAGAAGGCCACATCGGGAGCACCGGACGCAGTATATCACCCCAGCCGACTCACAGGTGAAGTGTCTCCTCATCTGGAAGGACTGTCTGGGGCCCTGAGTGGTTGTGAGGGAGGAAGTGTAAGGGCAGGTGTAGCACTTGTTCCGCTTACAAGGGTAAGTGCCGGTAGGGAGATTGGTGGGAAGGGATGTGGGGGGGAAACGAATGGACAAGGGAATTGCGTAGGGAGCGATCCCTGTGGAAAGCAGAAAGGGGGGGGAGGGAAAGATGTGCTTGGTGGTGGGACCCCATTGGAGGTGGCAGAAGTTATGGAGAATTATATGTTGGACCCGGAGGCTGGTGGGGTGATGTTGGAAATCCAGAGTAACATGCACAAAATGCTGTAGGAACTCAGCAGGTCAGGCAGCATCTATGGAAAGGAATAAACTGCTGATGTTTTGGGTTGAGAACATTCTTCAGGACCCTTCGTATGTAATTTTCTTACATATCTTCTGGAGCATTTACTCACCTGTCTTTTGTTCCACTCTGTCTTTCTACATAATAGTCCTTCTTAGCTAGAGAGCCAAACAAATTAATGTTAGGCCAAAACAGTGTAGAACTACACCTGAAGTGTCAAGAATTTTAGGATTCCTGTAACAATTATGAAACCCTGAATTTGTTGGTCAAGTGCCCCAGTTATTTCCAGAATGATTAAAATCCTCATCAACAATGCACAGACCTGTTGCAGGTAGCTGGAGTTCAAAGCAGCCTCCATGAATGAAAGCATGTTGATACATTTTACACGGTTATTTTAATTTTTTCTGCTTTTAGATTTGCTATTATTCATTGCTATATCAGAGAAAACTGTCAGTGACCTATTCCCACATTTCTGCCGTTGTCATTTAATCTGGCTGCAGAGAGATGGATGAGAGCACCTCATACTAATGTGATGAAAATTTCACCTCCTTGCTTATGGGAAAATATACATTCATTGCAAGCAAAAACTTTGGCTAAAAGAACACAGGAGTGAGGTTGATCTCCCCAACACTCCTTTTATCTGATTGCTAAATAATTGTTACACTCATCCAAACATACTGTAGCAGGTGATAAATTCATACCTAAAATTTACAGATATCCTTAGGAGGTGAAATCATGTCTGATTAAAGGCAGTGGACATTAAATTTATTTCTCTCTCCATAGATGCCACCTGGCTTTGAAAGTCACCATGCTGTCCATTCATTATTTCAATTTTTTTCTCAAATTACAATTGAAATGTCTGGTCTCCCATATTCATTGTCTGATTACATGCCTTGTCGGCAATTTTGGATTTTCTCTCATGGCCCTGAGAAATTATTGGTGGATGAACTTCCCAAAGAAATTTGATGGAGAGGAATGATTCACTGAGCCAATTCAGGTGGTAAAATTCAGGGACCACAGGTGTTGGACTTGAGTCATGTTAGGCCGAATTGGGCAAGGATAGTCTCTTTTTTTTGCTTTTATGAACGTAGTCTGTGATATATAACAAAAGAATAATTTTATTTTAAACATTGGTTTTTTCCTCCTTCCTTTCCAGTTCTGGCCTTAGCCTAAAACATTAACTTTTATTCCCCTCCATACATGCTGCCTGACTTGCTGAGTTTGTCTAGCATTGGGTGTGTTACCTGTGGCCACACCTAATAATATTTGTAATCTGTTTACAGACTTTCTTTAAAGTTGCTCTGAATTCACTTTCGGGGTTACTAATTAGTTCCCTGGACTGCTAGTCATTAATATAACAAGACCACCAATATTCTATTCCAAAATAACTTCTTAAGATGGTATTCACATAGAGCGTTATGTTGACATCCTTCTTGAAACCAATTTAGGCAGGTTTAACTCTGTTTAAAGCAGCTGTGAATGCACAAATACAAAACTTCCAGTAATTCAGCACAAAATGGACATTATCGCTCAGCAAAGCCATGGGGGTCATGGTTAGAAACTGTGAGGTTACACCAGGTTTTTAGAAAGTGCTCTTCAGTGGTTGGGTTAAAGTGCATTATTGGGGGTGGTGTAAACGGAGCTTTTTCCTCCATCAAACCCAAGTTGTATCTGACACTGTGCTTAATACTGAGAGTGTGGAGGAAAAAAACTCAAAATTTTCCATTACATATATTAAAGATAAATGAATACAATATTACATCTTAGTGAAATGAAAATTCTTAACCTATCAATGAAGCAACAGTGCTGTTCTACAAGCTTGTCTTCTTATGATATTTGAGAAAACATATATTAATTAAGAAATATCAGTTACCACAACACTTGAATTTTGCTTTAATTATATAGTTATGTTACAATTCTTAAAGTAGGGTTCTTTGAGGCTGAGGAACAACTAAACATTCCTTATAGAGCCTTCCCCAGTAACAAATGTCCAACTACAGGCTCCACCTTCAGATCAACAAATGTTTGGGACACTGGCAGGATAGATGAGGAAGGATTTGCCAGATGCTGCCAGTTTGAAGTTGTGGCTTCTGCCAGGCATTTTTGCATACCTCCTCTCTCTACCACCACCAGCACTGCCAGGAACCCCTCCCCACCCCCCAGCCCCCATGACCACAAAACTGGGGGGCTGGGTCAAGCCGAATAAAGCTGGGAGTGCTGAGAAGAAGCACTTGCTTACTCACTGGGTTAATGAGCTCAGCCGGTGTCTGGTCTTGCTGCACCCGCTTGCTCTCCCGTCCCAGCTGTTTCTGTGATCTTCCCCCACACACCGGTTTCGTTCATTTCCAATTTACAAACTGCTCAGATCATAAACTATTCTCAGGGAGGGACCTTTGTGGTAAACTGGGGTCTGCCTGGTGCTTGAGTGTTATTTTCCAATATTGCAGCCATCCAATATTAATTAAATGAGAAAAAAAAACACCACAGCTATAGCTAGTGTAAAAGGACTTCAAGATATATGGGCAAACTTGAGAAGTCAGGATATTAATTGTTGTTATTCTAGTGTTTTAGGTCTTCTTCTACTATTAATTCTAATTGTCATTATATATACATATTTTAATTGTGGTATATTTTCATGTTTTCGAACATTTTGATTTAGCTGGTTGTTATACACTGCAGCAAAAACTTGAAGACTGCAAGTTCTTATCCAGCCCAACAAACTTTCCATTCATTCTTTTATAGAAAATCGTATCTCGGTAGTGTAACAGTTGGCATAATGCCATTACTGCACCAACACCCATGTTCAATTCTGCCACTGCCTGTAAGGAGCTTGTACTTTCTCTCCATGACAGCATGGGTTTCCTCTGCATGCTCTAGTTTCTTTCCCTCATTCCAAAGATGTACGGGTTTGTAGGTTATTTCATCACAGGTGTGTAATTGGGAGGCTTAAGCTTGTTGGATAAGAAGGGCCTGTTACCATGCCATACCTCTAAATGAAATAAATAAACAATAAATTACCCGAATGGTGATTGGAATTTTTGCCTGGAAAGTGTATTAATAAAACTCAAGCAGGGAGCTATCAAATGCAAAAGGAGTACCTAAAAAGGCGGGAGGAGAAGATGGTGGTGCGCCTGTGCATACGCAGCCCTCCGGTGAAAAATTATATCGTATCTGTTAAATAGGGGCTGTGGACAATTCTGATTTGATGGAGAATGGATGTGAAAGCACAGAGGAACATCTGAAGAAATTTCTGAAACGCTCGTTCGCTGCTGTCGTTACTGTGTGGTCGGAAATCTTTCGGAGGGTAGGCCTCAAAATCCCCGGCCTTGCCTGCTTTTGGCGACCGAGAAGGAAGTCGAATCGTTCGGACAGAGATGGCGCTCAGTACTCGGTGTCGGAGAGCTGATCAGAGCTGGAAGTTTTCGGATGACTCAGAGTCGGACTGTGGTTGGCATGGCAGGGAGAGTTTTTCTTCCCTCTCCCACCTGCGTGAGATGTGGGACATTTGACAGACATTGAACTTTACTGTGCTCATGGACTTCTTCATCAAGTTATGGTATTGATGCACTGTTGTAACTATATGTTATAATTATGTGGTTTTGTCAGTTTTTTCAGTCTTGGTCTGTCCTGTGTTTTGTGATATCACACTGGAGGAAATATTGTATCATTTCTTAATGCATGCATTACTAAATGACAATAAAAGAGGACTACATGTCCTCATAATCTAAATAATCTAAAGAGGCCACTGACTATATATCTTTTGAGGTGGCCATAGAAAAGTTTCTCTGGAAGATAATAGGGTGCCTGGAAGCAAAAGAATGGGATAAAGTTAATGAAATGCATCTTGGAAAAAGTAGAAAAGGCTGCATTGACAGAGTAAAAATTCGGATAGGCAATAACAGAAGGGATGGAAAGATGCTCTTTGCAAGGATCATGAGGCTTATAAAAGGGATCAGTTTGTTTTAAGGCAAGAGGCTAAAGCTTTAGATTGAATGAAAGGTAGAAAAGAAAAATTGAGAACTAACTTTTGCTGCAGGTCAGAACACCAAGTTCTGGAGGGGCAGGAAGATGACAACAGAGACTTTTCAGTAAAGTTTTCTTAGATTGGATTATGAGAGATAAATACGAGAGGACATGGCTTTAGGGTGAAAGGGGAAAGGTTTAGGGGGAACATTAGAGGGAACTTCTTCACTTAGAGAGTGGTGGGAGTCTGGAACGAGCTGCCATCTGACATGGTAAATGCAGGTTCACTCTTAAGTTTTAAGAATAAATTGGATAGATACATGGATGGCAGAGTTCTAGAGGGTTATGGACTGGATGCAGGTCAATGGGACTAGTGGAATAATGTTTCAGCACAGACTAGAAGGGCCGAATGGCCTGTTTTCTGTGCTGTAGTGTTCTATGGTTCTATGGTTCTAAGTAATAATTTGCCTGAGGGTTAACTTTCTTTTCCATGTGAGAACCTACTTAAACTGAAGATAATATTATCTCTACTTTAATCTAATGCTGTGAATTGGAATTTTATACCATTTCCGGAAATGTCAGATGATCAATTATCCATACATGTTACACCTCTCTAAATGTGAGTTCATATATGTAATTGTGACATTTCGGATTCCTGGTGTGATCTATTTTCCTTCTACAGTTCATGTCAATTCAGTACACTTTACAACTATTATGTAGCGGTTACTAAAAAGAACTGTGGACACCGAACATTGAAATGTACAAATATCTCACACAATTAGAAATAATCTGCTTGCGTTGAGAGTTATAAATGAGAAGTTCTGAGATATCAGGTTAAGATTCCCCTAAGCTATCAGGTTGCAAGATTAACGAAGTTTTCCTGCTGAATTTCCAAAAGTTGCCACAGACATCATAAATATAAAAGTTATAAGGAGTAAATGCCTAGGTATATGCTCTTGGTCAGTAACACAAAATACGTAAATTATATTGAAGTAGTTATAGGTACAAATCTTTTTTTCTGGAATTCATTTTTATCGTCTTCTATAGAGCCTATGAAACCTTTCCTACATAACACATTCAAGACTGCTGTTTAGAAACAAATTTCTAGTTTGCCAAGACTGCCCAGAATTCCTGTCCCACCTTTAATGGTATCATCTGTCCTTAAATGGTGCATACATATCAGGTATTTTCCACCTTAGGATTTAATTGACCTTCATGCTCAAACTTATTCCACTTTGTCCATTTCAATGCTAATTTCTCAGTGATTGTCCCACTACAAGAAGGATAGTGAAGTTTCTGAGAGGGAGCAAAAATGGTTGACCAGGATGCTGTGTGGGTTATAACGAGAGATTGGACAAATTTGGATTGTTTTCCCTGGAATATCGGAGTCGAAGGGGAAAACTAAAGGAAATCTATAAAATTTTGAGAGGCATAGATAGGGAGACAAAATCTTTTTCCCATGGTAGAAATATCAACATACTAGGGGGCATAGTTCTAATGTAATTGGGAAAATATTTAAGGGAAGTATACAGTATTTTTACATAGGCGGTAGGTGCTTGGAATGTGCTGACAGGGTTAGTGGTAAATGCAGATAGTGAGATTAGAATTTTAATAGTTGGCCACTGGGAAATCCTGTGTTTTGCAGATGGAGTGAAAGTGTTTGACAAAGTGGTCCACCAATCTACGTCGCGCCTAACCAATGTAAAGGAGGCCACATCAGGAGCACCAGATACAGTAGATGACCCCAACAGATTTGCAGGTGAAGTTTTGCCTCATCTATAAGGACTGTTTGGGGCCATGAACTGAGGTGAAGGAGAAGGTAAATGGACAGGGATAGCACTTCTTCTGCTTGCAGGGGGCAATGGCTGTGGAAAGCAGAGAATGGTGGGGCGGAGGTGTTAAAGGCGTACTTGGTGTATTATGCTGTTGACTATGACGAAAGTTGCTTAGATGATGTGGTAGATGCAGAGGCTCAAAATGCTGCTCGATATTGCCATTATTTTTGTTTATAATTTATTAAATCATAAGATGTAGGCATCATGTACACTTAGCAGTTATTATCTATCATTTAAGGAGGCAGTTAAGAATTATCACTTGGACATGTCCAATGACATGAATAAGGCTAACAGATTCAGATAGCAGATTCCCTGCTTTGAAGGATATTATTGAACCAAATCTATTTTACACAGCAAACCATTAATTTTCTACTTGTTTAAATTCCAGTTTTATTTAATTTCTTGAATTTATATACTCCAACTACCAGGGTGAAAATCAAGCTGATGTTTCTGGATCAATAGTTCAAAATTTTGGTTGTTAATCCAATAACTAATCACAAGAACATCTCATCTCACATAAGATGCTGGATGTTTCTAATGATAATAGGATGGCGAGAGAAGGAAACCGGTGCCCAAATAAATGAGGGCCTTTCTATAAATGAGATTTAATGTTTGAACAATAGCAGAAAACTGACAGAGGAAAGTCGGATCATTTTCATTGTAGATAAAATAATAAAAAGATGCATTAAATTAACCAGGAGAAAAGAAAACATAAAGGAAATGACAGAGGGTAAGGGACAATCATTTTACTTTCTCACATTTTTTGAAAAAATTCATTTTCTGAAGTATTGAAGTATTAAGGGTCTCGGCCCGAAACGTCGACTGTTCCTCTTCCTAGAGATGCTGCCTGGCCTGCTGCATTCACCAGCAACTTTTATGTGTGTTGCTTGAAATTCCAGCATCTGCAGATTTCCTCGTGTTAGCAATTCCCATGTTAATGCCAGAGCACATATGCTTTTAAATTGTGTAATTAACTTTATGTAATAGGTTTTAGTATAACCTGATGTGCAAATCCTAAACTTTCTGAAAAATAAAATGGAAACCAAGAGTATAATGCTTCTTGAGCACATTAAATGGTAGAGAGCTGTAAACTAACCTGCAAGTCCTGTAGATACATAACTTACTGTGTATCTCAATCTCTTGCATTTTCTGGCACATTAATAGTGCCATGTATCATTAACATTATTAACATCCATTATTTTTCTATCAGGTTCCATTTTGTAAATTAAAATAAGTAAATTAAGGATAAGTAAAATCTGATCTGTGGTGACTTTTTACTAAAAGGTGAATGCAAGCAACTAACAGTGGTGTAACAGTTAAATCAGTACAGGAATTTCTCTGAAAACATGAAAAGTAAATTACACTAAATTATTAAGGTTTGCAAATTAGCATCAAATGACACATCTTCTAGACTCATTGATAGAGTTGATTTTTGTCAAAGGAATAATAAATGTTTTCATATTTAGCAAGTACTTTCTTCATGAGTTGTAAATTATTAATCTGGTCACAGCTAAACCATCAAGTTTGTGTCTAGCTTGCTTTCACAACTTTACACTTCACTCTCTCTGACAAAGACAGTCCATCATCAAATGTATCAATATTAATTCCATCAGGGAGTGGAAATGTGTGAAGGTGCAAAAGGATCAACCTATTAGAACAATACATGGATGTAGTGATTCGCCTGAGGAGTAAAAATCTATTCCTTCAGCTGTCAGTTCATTTTTGATGACCAGACTTTTGTAGATGGGGTCAGGTGACTCATGAGGGCAGTGTGCCTAATGGGCTGGAAGTGGAAACACTTCCTGAACTACTATTATCAGGAGAATTACTAATGGTAATTATCAAAGGCAGATAACGATTCATTTTAATTCTGTTGAAGAAAATCACAAATTAGCCTGCTCAAATGGAATCTTTAAGTGAGAATGTTAGGTGTATCTAACTGGTTACATATTTTACGTAGAGTGGAACTAAGCTCAATATATGACATTTAAGCATGACTGAAGTCATACTTAAAACAAAGTATGTCGACATTTGTTCACTCAGACAATTTGTAGCAATTAGGAATTTAATCAACTCACATCTAAGCTAACAATTTTCTGTAGGGAATTACAGATGAAATTGTATTTGAATAGGTTCACTTAGTGGATTTACAGTCTTTTGTGAATATGATTAAACTTTATTATTGAAAGTTTTCAAAGGCATGATCCAATGTTACTTTCTAGTGAACTTTCATGTTACTTTATTACCCTTATTATCCAATTAATATCATAAAAGCTAAATGTATTGAAATAAGGTTTGGACTTTTATCCCTTTTCCCAATTCCTTGCTTTTCCATCTCTCCTGCAGATGCAATGTTTGTTGAGTAAAGTGTTGTCAATCATTCTTCTTGCCATAAAGGACCATTCCTCACATGCGAACCTAAGAATTGAGGTTCTCTCATTTGCCCGCAGTAGATACGGTGGAAAACAACTTGTGTAATAGCATTGATGTGAGACAATATTTCAAAGCCAGATTACCAATAGGGAGAAATCAATGAAACCTTACCCACTTCATGCATGCTGTCTATCCATTTGACTGAAGAGCATTGCAGTTGTGCCCAACCTAAACCAATACTTCTCCAATGAATTTGAAGATTGTGATGTGAACCTATCTACATTGGTGAGAAAAGACATAGACAGATAGAATTATGTACACAATGGCCACCTTGAGCTCCCACTGGTGTGTCACTCCTATTTGCCTTTCCATTCCCACACTGAACTGTGTGTCCTTGGCTTTCCCTACTGCTACAGTGAGACAAAATGCAAACTACAAAAGCATCACTTCATATTCCAAGTAGGTAGCATATAATTTCAGGTGACACCTCCAACTTCCCCACCTGGTTCCATCTGCCCATCCTCCTTCACCTGTGTGGTTTCACCAATCATCAATCAGCCTCTCTCTCATGCCTCCCTCCCTCTTCTATACTCCAGCTGTCTTCCCTCTGCATTCTCAGTCCTAATGCAGGGTTTCAGCCTGAAATATCCAGCAGCCATTTGCTGGTTGACTCACCGAGTTCTTCCAGCAATATTGTTTTGCCCATTTATGTGATCTTCTTTCATTTTGAGCTTTAATGATTCCATCCTACAGTTGCCTTGCCAAGTATAGTATGTTTAGATCACAAGCAATCACAAACAAGAAGTGGTTTCTCCTTTCACTCCTGCACCTTCAGTTCTGGCATCTCCTTGTCATTTCATTTGTCATCCACATACATTACTTGTTTATTTATTATTATGTTTTATTTTACTTATTTTTTTCTCTCTGCTATATTATGTATTGCATTGAACTGCTGCTGCTAAGTTAACAAATTTCACGTCACATGCCGGTGATAGTAAACCTGATCCTGATTCTGATTCTGATTTCTGATATTTGCTGAGAACTGAGTGTGTGTTAACATTTAGTTAACTTGACCATTCAATGATTTTGGGCTGACACGAGTGTAGCCGCCCCCCCCCCCCCCCCGGTAAGCCTCAGGCTCGCTCAGCTCACTTTCGTCTTGGGGAAGCAGCCTTTGGCCCCGCCAAACTGGGTAATCAAGTTTGGGTGGATGATGTGTGATATACCCCACCCCACTAAATAACAGACAATACATAATATGCGATTAAATGATTACACTTTATAGATTTTACTGGAACTATGTAATTAATAGAGATAAAAAATAATAGAGATAAGGCGCCAAACTTATCAAAGTTCAACCATTTTGTGCACAGTAGTTAGAGCTTGATTAACGGAGGCTTCTTTCCACCATTCGATGCCCTCCAACCCCTTCGACCCGCCGCCTGGGACCAACCACGGTGGTCGACCAGACACTCCACATGAGTCTGTCTTCGTCTCCTCTCCTCGCCAAAGCCCCTGGGCCTTGGACTCCCGCTCGGGGTCCGTCCCGTTGCGTAGCTTACAGCTTCGCGTCTCCTCACTCTGTCCCCATCCGCTTTCAGCGCCCAAACCCCGCGAAACAATAGCTTACAGACACACAAGAAAGAATAATATCTATCCCAATTGCTTCGTTCCCCCTCTTATCAATAATATAACCCAAACAAGCAGAGAGAGAGAGAGAGAGAGAACTCCTTACATCGCAGTTATTATTACAGAAAAGCCATTTTAGTTATAACATAACAAAGAAGCCATTTCGTTAGCCTTTGTAGTAACATAAAAGAACAAACCCCTTACACTCTCCCCCCACCAAATTGAGTCATGTCCTCATGACTTCTAAATAACTTGTGAACCATTCCTGCAGACACAAAAACCCAATCCAGGTACAGTCACATGGCTCCCCAAACAGTAGACCTTACGCCCTGTTCCATGGGTGCTACAAAGGCCAACCTATCTGGGAGTTTCCTAATTCTCCGAGACCTCCATACCCCCTCACCTAAACCCTTAAGGCTCGGACACTACTGGGGATACCTCAGGTCTGCTTGCCAACTCCTCTCTCAATCTCTCACTCAAGCCCCCACTGCAGTTCGAAGCCCCTGTCCTGTGTCCGGGGCCCCGCTTCTTTTCCTTCAGGGTCCTGCTGTAACCCAGGCTGCCCACAGCTAGCCCTCCCCACTACACCTGACTCAGTGGGAGAAGGGCCAAAAGTCTCTTCCTCAATCAAGGGGAAGTTAGCGAAAGGCAGCATGTACCACACATCCCGCACATCATCCTTCGAAGCCGTATTCTTCCTCATTCCCTCGATCGGTAGCTGCTGTTTGATTTTCTCCAAACTGAAGCACTTAGCCTGGGCTGCCTCTGCAGCCTCTTCAGCCTCCTGCTGTTGAGACGTCAGCTTCTTCTCTGACTCCTCCAAATCTCGCCCCTGTCTCAGCAGTTCTGACCCACGCTTCACGTCCATCTCCATCTGGGACGCAATTACACCACCAGCTTTTTCCAATCTGTTCTGGATCGATTTCTTAAGTTTCTGCTGATCCTTTCGAAGGTTGGTCATTGTTTCGTCTCTCTGGATTAGTTCATCAGTAAATGACCGCAGTTTTGGATCAGAATTACGTTTCCCCGTCTCCACTTTGACGAGCGTGAACTCCAATTCTTCAATGGTTGTTCGGGGCTTCGGCACTCGCCTCACATCATAGTCCCCCAAGGCGAATCCAAACCCTAGGCGATCATCCACATACTCCAAAACTCCAAACACCTCCACATCCCCCAGGGTCTTCCTCATGGCCCGCGGGAAGGTTGCAGGGGCTCCGGATATGCCCTGTGGCATCTTTTCGGATCAGAAGAATCCTAGGGGACTTATAACGGCCGTCTTCTCCTTGTCGGCCTCACTCATCAGGATCTGGCAACATCCACTCCTCAGATCCAGCACATTAAACCATGTCGCACCATACAAACAGACCATAGCATCTTCGGCCCTCAGGACTGTATTCTGGTCAATGACAGTGCGCCTCTTCAGAGTCCTATAATCCACACACACGCTGCCTACGTCTTCCATGGCTATAGGGTCCAGTCGCCGCGACCTCTCTCTCACCGAGGTGTCTTCAGCAGTCAGCTCCCCTCCCTCATGGTATTTTAGAGCATCTACTAAGAGGGTCTCACCCTCAGATACTTCCCCCAGGCTGTACCACAACCGTCTCTCGTTTCAATTCAGTACTGGCCCAAGGCTGCGACACACGTCCTCACAAGCAGCTCGAAACGCTGGGTGTACAGACAATAACCCCATGAACTCCAGTGTTACTGACCAATAATCGTCTTCTGGATAATCACTGCCACTGGTACCCCAAATCTCCAGTGCCCTTAATGTTATCAAGGATAAATGCTTCAGAAACCGGTTGTAAAACGAACTGTACAACATTTTGACCTGCGTCCCGGTGTCGAGGATGGCTTTAGCGTAGCTTCCATCTATCCGTAACGACACATGGGGGCGTGGTCCCTCTAAGCCTTCAAGAATAGGGTCTTTTCCTTTCGGAAATTCCTTGGTACATTGCTGGGAACGTGCTCCCCCAGAGACCTCAAGCCGTTCCCCAATTGGCCTCCACTTAGTTTCCCGACTCTCTGATCAGCTGAACAACTGAGGGAGGGGCTGATTCCCCTGGCACTGCAATCAATTTAGCTGCCTTCCTAGCCAGAGATGTGTCAGGAGATTGGGGAAAAGCTTTCAGGTATGGGAAGCCCCCCCCCCCGGCACTGCATTTTACTTCCAATCGAACCAAACGCATTTCCCCCCGCTTTCAGATAACTGGCAGCTGTCACTAAGGGGTAATTGAATCTGACAGTTCTAACACCGCCAACAGCTTGCCTACTCAAACTTTCAACCAATCCCTGTTGCTCTCCCTCAACAGACCACTGCCACTCATCTAACAACTGAGAGATCTGCTCCACCCACGTCTCGTACACCTCCACCCCTTTAGGAGTGGACAATATCCCAAAAGCCAGGCGGAGCCTGCCATAGCTGGAACATTTATTCGCAGACACCACCTCTGAATCAGACCACTCTTTCCTCTCTCTCCGAACAGTATGGACAGTCCATGGTCCCGCCTCACCCCTGGGATACCAATGGACACTGGCAGTCCCACCACCAACTCCTCAGCGCTAGTCTGAACTCGAACAAAGACCCCACCCAACACGCATGCAAGAATAACCAGCAATCCCTCAGAGACACACATTATTAACCGCAATCCCACAGAGGCACAGCAGCACTGATTTAAACAGGGAAATCACACAGCACACCACTGAATCAAATTTCAGACGCAGCCCTCTAATGTAGCCCCCTGGTAAGCCTCAGGCTCGCTCAACTCGCTTTCGTCTGGGGGAGCAGCCTTCAGCCCCGCCAAACTGGGTAATCAAGTTTGGGTGGATGCTGTGTGATGTACCCCACCCTGCCAAATAACAGACAATACATCATATGCGATTAAATGATTACACTTTATAGATCTTACTGGAACTATGTAATTAATAGAGATAAAATATGAAAGGAAAATAAAAGACGCCAAACTTATCAAAGTTCAACCACTTCGTGCACAGTAGTTGGAGCTCGATTAACGGAGTCTTCTTTCCACCATTCGATCCCCTCCGACCACCTCGACCGACCGCCTGTGACCAACCACGGTGGTCGACCAGATGCTCGACATGAGTCTGCCTTCGTCTCCTCTCCTCGCCGAAGACCCTGGGCCTCGGACTCCCGCTCGGGGTCCATCCCATCGCGTAGCTTACAGCATCATATCTCCTCTCTCTGTCCCCATTGCGCCTTCTGCCCCAAAGCCCACGAAA
Organism: Mobula hypostoma; assembly: GCF_963921235.1. Classification (NCBI taxonomy): domain Eukaryota; kingdom Metazoa; phylum Chordata; class Chondrichthyes; order Myliobatiformes; family Myliobatidae; genus Mobula; species Mobula hypostoma. Next base: position 39,258,152 of record NC_086099.1, on the reverse strand, counting down.
AACAACAGCTTACAGACACACAAGAAAGAATAACATCTATCCCAATTGGTTTGTTCCCTCCCTTATCAATAATAGAACCCAAACAAGCAGAGAGAAAGAGAACTCCTTAAATCGCAGTTATTATTACAGAAAAGCCATTTTCTTAGCCTTCGCAGTAACATAAAAGAAGAAACTCCTTACATGAGTTTTGTGTGAAGATGTTATTTTCATACAGTCTGCTCAATCTCCTGCCACCTAGTAGGAGGTACAGAAACACCTTAGCCAAGACATTGAGACTGAAAAACAGCATCTTGCCAAGGACCATTGTGTGGCTGAATAATGTTATGCCCTGCCTTGCCAATGGCGTTTCAGTGTTATGGACTATCAAAGTCACTTGTTGCATGTAGATATGGGATTTTTAAAAATTAAGCTGTACTGCATGCATTGAAAATATCTGTTTTGCATAGACTGGAGTAGCACTGCAATCTTGTGGTCTTGAGCAATGACAACAAGCTTCTATTCTATTCTATACAGCAGCCACACATCAGCCTTGTTCTAATCTAGACTTCAGGCTCCAATTGAAATTGTCACAAAAGCTTACTGAAACTTAAAGTTTAATGTAACCACTGAATTATCATTCTAATAAATTCAGTTCATTAAGGGCCACTGTTACAGTAAGATTAGAGTGCTTATTACTCCATTCTTAAGCAGTTAGGTTGCAGCTAGCTATAATCGTCTGCAGGTAGACACATTGTTGGCAAGAACTCTTGCCAGAACTGCAAGACCATAGAATGCGATGATCAGAGATTTGATTGATTTCCCATGGGAACACAGAAAACAATCATAACAACTTCTTGGTGTACAAGTACTAAATTATATTCTCCACCATCAATTAGTCTGCGCAATAATGGTTGTCCAAATATTTAGCCTGAAGGGCAAATTCATCTTGCCAGGATATTATTTGTTTTTGCGGCTTAGTTTGAAAGTAGGTAATTTCTGACAGTGATGTGATTTTTGAGCTGCAAATAAAGAAGCAATGATGTCTCATTGCTCTTTAAACTGGAAATGAGTATCAAGTGTACAGAAAAGAACCAGGTGTGGCTTACAAACATTGACTAAGGATCATGGTTGTTATCATTGGTGAGACCCTTAAAAAAGGAAGTTACACAAAAAAAATTCTATAATAGAGTATTAACTTGGTGAACCTATAAAAATGAAAGTTAAATTGAAACTGGTAGAAGAACAAGAAAGAGATGTATCTCTATTATCTATAATAAGGTTAGCAAGTTTAGAAAAGGAACAACAAATCAGAGTCTTGTCGTATATATATTGCTATACTTTGGGTTTTTCTGAATTTAAGTGGTTCTTATTTCCATTGTCTGCCCTGCGTCAAAAATCAGAAAACTGATCTTGTTAATTACGCCAAAATGAAAATAAAATTAAAAGTCGAGCTTAGTGTGTACATTAGACTGTCTGGCTCAGCAATGCACCAGATCAGATTTAGCATCTAACAATATGTACCTGTTCACATTTCCATTCTCCTAAAATGAGAGCTGAGACAGGCATAATTCCACAGATAAATTATTTCATAGAATCCAGACTCAGGCAATGAATTAAATAGATTCACCTTCCTCTTGGTGAAGAAATTCCTCATTTCTTTAAGCAGCTGTGGAAGCCTCATCAATGGATATATTTAAAGTAGAAGATAATAGTATTGTGTTAAGTAAGGAGTCAAAATATACTGGGAAGAAGATTAAAGAACAGGGTTGAAAGGGAATATAAATCAGCCATGATCAAGTGGGGAAGCAGATTTGATGGGCTGAGTGGCCTAATTCTGTTCCTGTATCCTATGGTCTTATAGTACAATATGACACTCAGACCCTGGGGAGACGTCAAAACTGTGCAAAAAGAGGGTGATTATAATTGTGACTACAGGACATCACCAACCAAAATGACCAATAATAAATTTAAATTGTTTGATGGGAACAATAACTAGAAAAAGGTCTCTTCATATCAGAGTACATCTCCAAGTTTTAAGTTGGATAATTGCAGAATCAGAAAGACAGAGACTAGAAAGAGCCAATTGTTGATTCAGAATCAGAGTCAGGCTTAATATCATTGGCATATATTGTGAAATTTGTTGTTTTGTGGCAGCAGTACATTGCAATGCATAATAAAATGATAAATTACAATATATATATAAAATTAAATTTAGTAATTAGTACAAAAGGATAGCAAGACTAGATAGTGAGGTAGTTTTCATGGGTTCATTTTCCATTCAGAAATCTGATGATGGAGGGGAAGAAGCTGTTTCTGAAACATTGTGTGTGTGTCTTAATGTTCCTGTACTTCTTCCTTGATGGTTTCAATGAGAAGAGGACATGTTCTAGGTGTTGGGGACCTTAATGATACCTTTTTGAGGCATCGTCTTTTGAAGATGTGCTCAATGCTGGGGAGAATTCGCGCCCATGATGGAACCGGTTGAACTTGTAATTTTCTGCGGTGTTTTATGATGCTGTGCTATGTCCCCTCAATACCAGATGGTGACGGAAGCAGTTAGAATGCTCTCCATGGTACATCTGTAGAAATTTGGAGTCTTTGTGACATACCTAGTCTCCTCAAACTCCTAATGAAATATAGCCACTGGGGAGACTTCTTTGTAATTGCATTAATACATTGGGCCCAGGATAGATCTTCGGAGGTGTTGACATCCAGGATCTTGAGGCTGCTCAACCTTAACACAGCTGATCCTTTGATGCGGACTGGTGCGTGTTCCCTCAATTTCTCATTCCTGAAGTTCACAATCAATTCCTTGTTCTGAATGACACTAAGTGCAAGGTTGTAGTAGCGATGCCACAAAACCAGTTGATCTATTTCACTCCTGCACGCCTCCTTGTCACCATCTGTAATTCTGTCAATAATAGTTGTGCCATCGGCAATTGCTTTCTCTCTCCGCACTTTGGGTGTTCATAGGATTTTTTTAAAATGGGTTCTTTAGAGTTTCTTGTTTTGTGGCTGCCTATAAGAAGACAAATCTCAAGGCTGTATAATGTACACATATTTTGATAGTAAATGTACTTTGAACTTTTTGACATTTGACCTGAGCCCAGTCACACAGCCGCAGGTGTAGACACTGGAGCAGTGGGCTAATCATATATCCTTGACATGCGCCAGTGTTAATGTCAGCAAGGAGGAGATGTTACCTCTGATCTGCCCTGACTCTGCTCTCTCAATGAGGAAGTCAAGCATCTATTTGCAGAGGGGAGGTACAGAGACCCAGATTTTGGAGCTTGTTGAATAATACTGACGATATTGAGCTGTAATCAATAAGCAGCAGCTTGTCATATGTATTACTACTGTCCATGTGAATATAGCTACATTCTGCAAGAAATATCCAATAAATAATGGTTTCTTCACATAACAATATACTTATACCTGTCCAACAATCCAATATCTATAAATATCTGATATTTATCAACTACACCCAATTGTACAGCATTTGTGCTCTTTTAAATGAACCATGAAAAAAAACTTCTCCTAACTTCTCTGAATGAAACATTGTTCTATCCAACAAAAAATACTGTTATTTAGTTAACTCTATTAAAATCAGGTTGACAGCTTATCTTAGCCTTCTGCATTTCAATGTAACCAGTCCACACACTTTCTGAGCAAGTTAACCTCTCAATTATTATCCTCCTGGACCAGGATGATAGAAATGACTCAGTTCCTGCAGATTGTATTGCCTTTTTTCCTGTTTTTATTTCCATTGTTTTTTCCATTAATCCTGCTGCTTGATTCTCAAACTTTTTATAAGGTGTTTTTTTATGCTTTATGTTGAAATCAGTTGAAACTGCTTTATTTTATCCAAAGAAACTGCATGCAATTTCTAAACTTCTCACCGGTATCAAGTTCTATCTGGGCAAAAGGATCAATATGATTATACACTGTAAATAAGTTTATCAATGTTGCCTGCCTTCAATGCCTGGTAGTGTCGGTAAGACCAAGGAAATGACTGTGAACTTCAGGAAGGGGAAGACTTTGGAACATACAGCAGAATGGTCAGCAATGGAAAGGGTGAGCAGTTTCCAGTTCCCGAGTGTCAACATCTCTGAAGATCTATCGTGGGCCCAACATATTAATGCAATTATGAAGAAGGCACACCAGCAGCTATATCTCATTAGAAGTTTGAGGAGGTTCGATCTGTCACCAAATTCTCTAGCAAATTTCTGCTGATGTACCCTGAAGAGCATTTGAACTGGTTGCCTCACAATCTGGTATGGGGGGGGGGGGGGAGGAGGAACTGCACAGGATTGGAGGATGCTGCAGACGGTTGTAAACTCAGCCAACTCCATCATGGCCTCCCCACAATCAAGGATATCTTCAAACGGCAATGCCTCAAAAAGGCGGTATCCATCATTATGACCCCATCACCTAGGACCTGCCCTCTACTCATTACCACCATCAGAGAGGAGGTACAGGAGTCTGAAGAGATGTGCTTATTTAATATTTTAGGAACAGCTTCTTCCCTTCATGATCAGATTTCTGAACAGACAATGAACCCATGTACACAAGCTCACTATTCTTTATTTTATGCATTGTCTGCACTGCTGCCTCAATACATCAAATTTCATGACATATGTCAATGAAAATAAACTTGATGCTGATTTAAATTTCAAAGTACAAAATTAGTTTATTATCAAGGTACACATATGTCACCATATACAACCCTGAGATTAATTTTCTTGCAGATACACTCAATGAATCCATAGAAGAGTAATAACCATAATAGAATCAACACCATCTTCAGTACACCAGCAGGGCCCTGAAGAAAATAATTTATCTGACGGTATCTGAAGATCAAGACTTGTCACAGAAGATGTTGTCCACCAGGCAACAATGAACCTGTCCTCCCACGCTTCTTAGATGTAGACTGCCTGCAGCTGGCGTGTTACTTGTCAAAGTAATGGAGAGATAACAATGATGTTGTCTGTGCAAATCCCTCTAAATCCATGGGCAGGGAAAGCAAACCAGTGTAGATATCTTCTCAAGATTTCACACTACATGTCAATGATTTGGATGATGAAATTTATGGCTTTGTGGCCAAGTCTGCAAGTGATACAAAGGTAGGTGGAGGTGCAAGTAGTGTTGAGGAAGCAGTAAGTCTGCAGAAGGATTATGAGGAATGGCAAAGAAGTATCAGATGGAACACAGAGCAGGGAAGTGTACAGTCATGCACTTTGGTAGAAGGAATAAAACTGTAGGCTATTTCCTAAAAAGGGAGGAAATTCAGAAATCAAGGGTGCAAAGGAACTTGGAAATCCTCTTGCAGGATTCCCTAAGGATCAACTTGCAGATTGAGTCAGTTGTAAGGAATGCAAATTCAATGTGAGCATTCACTTTGAGAGGATTAGAATATGAAAGCAAGGATGTGATGCTGATATTTTATAAAGCATTGGTCAGACTGCATTTGAAGTATTTGAGTATCATGGTAGTGTAGCAGTTAGTGTGAAGCTATGACTGCTCGAGGCCTTCCAACGTTCAATTCTGGTGCCATTCTGTAAGAAGTATCTGTACGTTCTCCCCATGGATTTTGGTAGATTTTCCCTGTTGTTTCGGTACTGGGTAGGTCAATCAGTCATTGAAAATTGTCCTGTGATTGGGTTAGGGTTAATTGGGTTTGTTGGGGTGCTGGGATGGTGTATTTAAAGGGTCAGTACAGCTGTATCACTAAAATGAAATAAAAATAAAAAATATTGTGAGCAGTTTTGGGCCCCTTATCTAAGAAAGGATGTGTTGGCATTGGAGATGGTCCAGAGGAGAGTCATAAGAATAATCTCTGGAATGAAAGGGTTAACATATGAAAGGAGTTTGATGGCTCCAGTCCTGTACTTGCTGGAGTTTCGAAGAATGAAGGAGATCTCATTGAAACCTATTAATTATTGAAAGCCCCAGATAGGTAGGATGTAGAGCGTATGCTTCTTATTGTCATACAGTCATAACAAAGTACAGCACAGAAACAGGCCCTTCAGCCCATCTTGTCCATGCTGAAACTATTTAAGCTGTGGGGATGTCTAGGACCATTTAAACTGTGGGGATGTCTAGGACCATTTAAACTGTGGGGATGTCTAGGAGCAGAGGCCACAGCCTCAGCATAAAAGGACACCCCTTAGAACAGAGATAAGGAGGAATTTCATTCACCAGAGGATGATAAATCTGTGAAATCATTGCCACAGACAGCTATAGAGGCCAAGTCTTTGGGTATATTTAAAATGAAAGTTGATAAGTTCTTGATTAGTAAGCATGTCGAAAGTTACAGGGAGAAGGTGGGAGAGTAGGGTGGAGAGGGATAATACACCAGCCATAATGGATTGATGGAGTAAACTGGATGGGCCAGATGGCCTAATTCTGCTGATATCTTATGATCTTATGGTCTTATGATCAACATCTCATCGACATTAAACTCTTGAAACAGACACTCCGTTCCAAACACTGTTACAGTAAGAGATTAGTAGGTAGACAGAAGGGAAGGTGTACTTGAAAAACTGTACCGTCTCCACTGACTTATGGGAGACCCCATCTCCTGAAAATGGAGATTGGGCATTCACCATGGCAGTGAGAATCTCAAACCTGTTTGACAGGAACAAATTGAAGCTCAACATAAATGGTGGAAGAAGCATAGAACCCACACAAACGGTGCTTGCAGGTCCCACATAGGCCTCATCAGACATGTCGCAGCACACTGAAATTGACAGGAGGTTAATTATCCATGATCTGGCATACCTGCCTAAGAAGTTGGAAGATAAATGATCTAACTCTGCTTCATTGCTAACACCAAAAATATCCCTCTTTCAGCCTGTTAATGAATGGTCTATGAATCCTTCCTGCTTTTGTATAACTAAAGCAAAAAAAATTGTATGCTCATTTGTGCAGGCAACAGAAACATAAAGTTGCAATTCTGAAGATTAAAGCAATGATAAATCAATTTTAAATATATTTCATAATAAACAAACGGTATAGAAATAATAATCATTTCATCTTTCTAATTCCTTGTAATTATTTAATGTTTTGATAGTAAATCTATTGTTTGCTTGAGTAAAACTGAATTAATATTTAAGTATGAGACACATTATTAACATTAATTTTTAAATATTGTTTGATATGTTGTTGACAGATGACAGCTGGTGACCGTTTGTTGTTTTGCAATGGATTCAAATATAGAAAATAAAATTAAAAAGTCAACTGATTTGAGCTGAAACAGGATCAAAATCACAATCATTTATCTTCATTGACTTATTTTACGAAATTTGTTGTTTTGTGGTAGCAGTACAATGCAAGAATTAAGAGTTACTATAATTTACAAAATAGATAAGTAGTGTAAAAGACAAGTAATGAAGTAGTGCTCATGGGCCATTCAGAAATCTGATGGCAAGGGAGAAGAAGATGTTCCTAAAACATTGAGTGTATGTCATCGGGCTCCTTGATCTCCTCCCCATCAGTAGTAATGTGAAGAAGGCATGATTCTGGATCGTAAAGTTCTTTAATGGTGGAAGTCACCTTCTTGAGCCACCGCCTCTTGAAGAAGTCCTTGATGACAGGCAGGGTGATGCCTGTAATGGAAGTCATCTGCAGCCTCTTGCAATCCTATGCCTTGGATGATCCATACCAGGCTATGCTGCAACCAGTCAGAATGCTCTTCACTGCACAATTATAGAAATTTGCAGGAATCTTTGGTGAGGTACCAAATCTCCTCAAACCCCCAATAAAATAGGGTTATTGGCATGCTTTTTTTTCTTGATTGTTTCAATGTGTTGGGACCAAAATATATCTGAGATGTTCACACCCTGGAACTTGAAGTTGCTCATCCTTTCTACTGCTGATCCCTCAGTGATGACTGGTGAGTGTGTTTTCTTGACATTCCCTTCCTGAAACATTCAATTCAGTACCAAAATAGAAAGTTTGATACTGTTAGGATACTGATTACAGAGCTCAACAATTCCTTGGACAAATGAGCATGCACAATGATACTGAAGATTATTCAAACTAAGATTTAGAAACATAGAAACATAGAAAACCTACGACACAATACAGGCCCTTCGGCCCACAAAGCTGTGCCAAACATGTCCTTACCTTAGAAATTACTAAGTGTTACCCATAGCCCCCTATTTTTCTGAGCTCCATGTGCCTATCCAGGAGTCTCTTAAAAGACCTTATCATATCTGCCTTTACCACTGTCGCCGGCAGCCCATTCCACACACTCACCACTCTCTGTGTAAAAAACTTAAACCTGACATCTCCTCTGTACCTGCTTCCAAGCACCTTAAAACTGTGCCCTGTCATGCCAGTCATTTCAGCCCAGGGAAAAAGCCTCTGACTATCCACACGATCAGTGCCTCTCATCATCTTATACACCTCTATCAGGTCACCTCTCATCTTCCATTGCTCCAAGGAAAAAAGGCCCAGTTCACTTAATCTATTCTCATAAGGCATGCTCCCCAATCCAGGCAACATCCTTGTAAATCTCTGCATCCTTTCTGTGGATTCCGCATCCTTCCTATAATGGGGCGATCAGAACTGAGCACAGTCCTCCGAGTAGGGTCTGACCAGAATCTTATACAGCTGCAACATTACCTCACGGCACCTAAACTCAATACCATGATTGATGAAGGCCAATGCACCGTATGCTTTCTTAACCATAGAGTCAACCTGCGCAGCAGCTTTGAGTGTCCTATGGACTTGGACCCCAAGATCCCTCTGATCCTCCATACAGCAAAGAGTCTTACCATTAATGCTATATTCCACTATCATATTTGACCTACCAGAACGAATCACCTTACACTTATCTGGGTTGAACTCCATCTGCCACTTCTCAGCCCAGTTTTGCATCCTATCACTGTCCCGCTGTAACCTCTGACAGCCCTCCACACTATCCACAACACCTCCAACCATTGTGTCATCAGAAAATTTACTAACCCATCCCTCCACTTCCTCATCCAGGTCATTTATAAAAATCACGAACAGTAGGAGCATGCGGACAGAATGCTGATAGTTGGAAGACAGCATTTATGGCTACTTCCTAACATAGACACCAGGAATGGTGCAGAAGCCACAGAGAAGGAACCAGATCTATATAAAATGAAACACAATAAATTTCTAGTAAGCTCCTGCTTGAGAGGCAATCTTTGATTTCCTTTAAATTCTTTGAGGAAGCTCTTGAAATAAAGTACATTTGTGTTTATTTATTTTAGTAATGAAACTTATGTTGTTTATCTGCAAACTTCCATTTGGTAACAATCTAACTAATGTTCCTTCTGTCTTCTTTCTATCCCTTTAGTTCTGTCAAGATTCTCTACAAATGATATATGAAAGTGTTCTTTGCTTCCTTTGGCAATACAGTACATTTTGAAAATTCAAAGTTCATATAAATTTATTATCAAAGTACATATTTGTCACCATATACAACCCTGAGATTTATTTTCTTGTGGGTATTTTTCTGAAATTGGCCAGATGAGTAACATCCATACAGTATTTCTTAACTGTCTTAATTGTGCCAATGAGCACATAAGTTGTCATGGGCAATGAGCACTTATCTAACACCCAAACTTGGGCATAAAGTTTCTTACAATTGTTTTTTTAAAAACGAGCCTTCCTTGCCAGTATGTTTATCTTTTACAATTATGAAGTTTAAGCTAATAGTTAGAATAAGTGGTCATCCATTTTAGAAGGAGATGAGGAGACATTTCTTCTCTCAGAGATACACATATTCTTGCAATTCTCCAGCCAAAGAGCTGTGGAGTCTGAATCTTTAAATATACAAATTTTTGATCTCGGTTTCTGGGAAAGTGTAGCTTAGGCCAAAATCAGATCAGTCATGATCTTATTTAGTGTTTTTCAATTCTCACCTATTGTTGGGGAAATTAGTTTTTTGGGGATAATATCCTTAAGAACAATCTTGAATAAATTTCCTATTTATTTGATCAACATACACAAAATGCTGGAGGAACTCAGCAAGCCAGGCAGCATCTGTGGAAAAGAGTACATAGATGTTGTCTGGTCTGCTGAGGTAATCCTGCATTTTGTATGTGTTGCTTGGATTTCCAGCATCTGCAGATTTTCTCCTATTTACCTGATAATGTCTTGCTATGATGGAGATCAGATTATCATGCACGTCTGCTATCAGACATGATCAACATATCGAGGTTGACCTAGAGATGCACAGATTCTTGCAAGAGTGCAAATTTTGCCTTGGGAAACAGTGTTATTAGTTTGTTGTACTGATAATGGATTTGATGTACCATATGTAGTTAGCATTAATATCAAATTAAATTAGCATTAAATTAGTATCTGCAGTATTTTAAGGTGCCTTCTACAAGTACTCCAAGTCTTAGTAGCATAGAGAAAAGCAGGGATCACTGCTTTTCAGTCACACATGAGTTTTGCATGAGGTCTTTGTTTACGACCTTCACTTTCCACCCCTCATATAAGATCCTAAGGGGACTTAACAGGGTACTGGGGCAGGCTTGGGCTCCTGGTGGCCAACTCTGGCCAACTCCGTTTCCTATTTTCTGAGTCGTTATGTTCTAATTTTTAACAATTGGACTTTGTCATAGTTAAGTCGATTTGGTCAAATGAAGGAGTAAGGCAAGATGTGTATTTGAGTTGCCATAGAAGCAGTTATCGAGGCTAAACGGCAATATACCTGATGGATGAAGGATTGAAAACAACTGTTCAAATGTCAGATGTTATACTACATACTCATGTATGATGGCATATGAACATAATTTAATACTGTTATGTATTTTTGATATTCATATAAAGAATTGTACAATTAATAAATTTACATTAAACGTACTGTGTACTGAACAAAAATAATAGCACAGGTTAAAATGCTGTTTTGCAGCTACAGAGGAGCTGTGTATTAATGGATATATTATTTTTCATAGAAAATATATAATAGCAGATATAACTCGAAAGATTCAGTATTCATCATCTCAAAGTTCATTGACTTGAGGGAACACAAAAGCTTTCTTCAAATGGCCAATCTTTATTGGGTGTTGATTTATGTAATCAATAATTAATCAGCTTGCTCTATTTCTCTCTGTTGCCAGTCAGATGCTTCTGCCTTCACTCTGCCAGCAAACGTCAGCTGGAAACTAGATTGGCCTCTCGATTCAGAACTAAGACATAAATATTTTAAAGATTGTGGCTGCAAGGGGTCTCCAACAGTTTTCTGTGACTGTCAGAGACGTGCTCCACTGGATTTCCCTGTCAGGTTTATCTGTGGAGGAGACAGATGCAGCACCTGTTCTGTGATTGTTATCTCCTAACAAAAAATGACGGCTCAGGACTTTTCACAGAAAATTGCATCCAGTGAGACTTCCCGAGAATGGGCTTGCAGCAGAGTGATCCTCTAACTCCTGTTGATATGGCAACGAGTAGAAGGGGCCATTAACTTCAGTGAGACTGGAGGAATAAAGTCATACATTAAAGCCCACTTGTGTACTGCTACTTCAGAACTTTACTTTAAAAATATTGGAGTCATAGAGCACAACAGCACAGCCACAGGACCTTCAGCCCACTTATCCATGCTGACCTGTTTTTCTGTCTAGTCCGATCTACCTGCACCTGGGCCATTATCCACTACACCCCTCTCATCCATCTATCAATCCACACCGGTCTTAAATTTTGCAATGGAACCTGCATTCACTACTTCTGTTGGCAGTTCATTTCAAACTCATACTTTAGTTCCCCTCAGTTTGCCTTAAATATTTCACTTTTCACTCGAAGCCCTTGACCTCTAGCAACTCACACAGAATGCTGGAGGAGCTCAGCAGGTCAAGCAGCATCTATGAAAGTGAATGCACAGTCAATATTGTGAGCTGAGACCCTTCGTCAGGACCTGAAGAAGGGTCTTGGCCCAAAAGGTCAACTGCTCATTCATTTTCGTAGATGCAGCCTGACCTGCTGAGTTCATTCAGCATTTCATGCGTGTTGCTCTGGATTCCCAGCATTTGCAGAAGTACTTGTGTCTACGACCTTTAGTTCCAGTCTCACTCACCCTATGTATACCACTTATAATTTTGTATAACTCTGAGATCTCCCCTCATTCTCCTGAGCTCCAGGAAATAAAATTCCAGGCTACTCATAAAACCATAATACCATAAGATTTAAGAGCAGAATTAGGCTATTTGGCCCATTGAGTTTGTTCTGCATTTCATTATGGCTGATCCATTTTCACTCTCAGCCCCAGTCTCCTGCCTTCTCCCTATTTCCCTTCATGCCATGATTAATCAAGAATTTGTCAACCTCTGCCTTAAATGTACCCAATGACTTGGCTTTCTCAGCTGCCTCTGGCAACGTATTTCACAGATTCATCACTCACTGTCTAAAGAAATTCCTCCTCATCTCCATACTAAAAGGACCCTTCCATTCTGAGCCTATGTCTTCTGGTCTTAGACTTCTCCCATCACAGGAAACATCCTCTGCACATCCACTCTATCGAGGCCTTTCAACATTTGATAGGTTTCAATGAGGTCATCTCTCATTCTTCTGAATTCCATTGAGTCCAGGCTGAGAGCCATCAAATCTTCCTCACATGACAAGTCTTTCATTCCTAGAATCATTTTTGTGAACGTCTTTTGAACCATCTCCAAAGTCAGTACATCCTTTTTTGGATAAGGTGCCCAAAACTGCTCGCAACCCTCCAAGTGAGGCCATACCAGTGCTTAAAAAAGCCTCAACATTACATCCTTGCTTTTATATTCCAGTCCTCACAAAATGAGTACTAACATTCCATTTGCTTTCCTCACCACCGATTCAACCTGTTAACTAATCTTTAGGGAATCCTACATGAGGACTCACAAGTCTGCAAGTCCCTTTGCACCTCAAATTTATGCATTTAGAAAATAGTCTACACTTTTATTTTTTCTACCTAGTGCATGACCATACATTTCCTAACACTGTATTCCATCTGAGGCTTCTTTGCCCATTCGCCTAGTCTGTATAGATCCTTCTGTAGTCTCTCTTCTTCCTCAAAACTACCTGCCCCTCCACCTATTTTCATATCTGCAAATTTGGCTACAAGGCCATCATCAATACCATTGACAATAACATAAAACAAGCAGTCCTTGAGGAACACCACTAGTCACCGGCAGCCAACCAGAAAAGCCTTGCTTTATTCCCACTCTTTACATCCTCTGTACTTCCCTCTCCAATTGGATCCTCAGTTTTCTAACCAGAAGACGACAACCTGTGCCAAATGGAAATCATACCTCCACCTTGCTGACAATCAACACTGCAATACTTCGAGGATATGTGCGTAGCCCACTGCTCTACTCTGTCTATACCCACAAATATGTGGCTAGACACAGCTCAAATGCCATCTATAAATTTGCTGAAGATACAGCCATTGTTGGCAGAATCTCAGATGGTGATGAGAGGGCATACAGGAGCGAGTTATATCAGCTAGTTGAGTGGTGTCGCAGCAACAACCTTGCACACAATGTCAGTAAGACCAAAGAACTGATTGTGGACTTCAGAAAGGGTAAAATGAGGGAACTCACACCAATCCTCACAGAGGGATCAGAAATGGAAAGAGTGAGAATTTTCAAGTTCCTGGGTGTCAATATCTCTGAGAACCTAACCTGGACCCAACACATTAATGCAGCTATAAAGAAGGCAAGACGGTGGCTGTATTTCATTTGGTGTCTGAGGGGATTTGGTATATCACCAAAAACACTTACAGGTTGCTACAGATGTATCATGGAGAGTACTCTAACTGGCTGCACAGGATCAAAGCGAGCTGGAAAAGAGTTGTAAAATAAGTCAGCTCCATCATAGATACTAGCCACCATAGTACCCTGGACATCTTGAAGGAGTGGTGCCTCAAAAAGGCAATGTCCGGCATTATGAACCCCCGTCATACCTGTTCTCATTGTTACCATCAGGAAGAAGGTACAGAAGCCTGAAGGCACACACTCATTGATTCAGGAACAGCTTCTTCCTCTCTGCCATCCAATTTCTGAATGACATTGAACTTATGAATACTACCTCACTACTATTTTATTTCTATTTTTTGCACTACTGATTTAATGTATGTATATATATTTTTTTTACTTAACTGTGATTCATAGTTTTTTTCTCTATTATTATGTATTGTTTTGTACTTCTGCCACAAAGTTAACAAACTTTGCGACATATGCTGGTGATATTAAACCTGATTCAGATTCAGATTCTGCCGATCAGCCAATGCTCTACCTATGCGAGATCTTTCCTGTAATACCATGGGCTCTTAACTTGTTAAGCAGCCTCATGTGTGGCATCTTGTTAAAGGCCTTCTGAAAATCCAAGTACACAACATCCACCGATTCTCCTTTTTCTACCCTGTTGTTAATTCTTTAAAGAATTCCAACCTATTTGTCAAGCAAGATGTTCAATTAAGGAAACCATGCTGACTATGGTGTATTTTATCATGTAACTCCAAGTACCCTGAAACCACATCCTTAACAATGTAAACATCTTCCCAACCGCTGAGGCCAGACTAACAAGCCTATAATTTCCTTTCTTCTGCCTATCTCCCTTCTTGAAGGTCGGGGTGACATGCGATTTTCTATTTCTCTGGTATCTATTAATTCTTGAAAGATCATTATTAATGCCTCCACTTACTCCTCAGCCACCTCTTTCAGAACGATAGTGTCTAAACCATCTGGTCCAGGTGACTGACCTACCTTCAGACTTCTCAGTTCCTCAAGAACCTTCTCCCTAGTAATGGAAAATTCATACACTTGTGCCCCCTGACATTCTTGAACTATTCAGCCTTCCTCAAAGTTCAAAGCTTAAAAGTTCAAAGTAAAGTTATTATTAAAATACATATATGTCACCATATACTATGCTGAGATTCATTTTTTGTGGGCATTTGCAGTAAAAATAAAGATATACAATAGAATCAATGAAAGGTTGCTCACAAATATGGACAAACTGCCAACACTGAAAACACAACAAATTGTGCAAACACAAATAGAAAAAAAAGAAAATGATAATAAATAAGTATGTCCAAGCAACATCGTTATAAATTTTCTCTGTACTCTTTAAAGCTTATTGATATATTTCCTGCAGTTAGGTGACAAGAACTACACACAATACTTCAAATGTAGCCTTAGTCTTATACAACTTCAGCATAACACCCTTGTCTTGTTACATACACCTGTTAGGGTGCAATCTCCAGTTACCTTATAAGGTAACCGTAGCCTTCAGCCAGGAGCAGGTATCCTCAGGTGGTTCCCAACCTTGCAGAGTGTTTCGACCCTTAACCACGACGTTCTTCAGTTGGTGGGCCGGCAGTGGTGGCCAAATCACTGCCCATCTGCTCCTAGCTTCCAGCTTCCCTCCTCTCACCTACTCCAAATCCAACAAGAGGCTCATTCTTCCTCTTCCCCCATCCTACGAGCTGCTTGTTTTTTCTCCTTTCATCCAGGCCCTGAGCTGACAACAACCACCATGCTGATTTGGCTGGGAAACCTCTGCAGTCGATCTCCACAGGGAACAACCATGCCTGCCATCCCCTGTCTTTACTCTCCTGCACTAAGGGCTAGTACTTCAAGGCCCTTCTCTCGTGGGCCTCTTCCCATCCCTCCTCCCATGGCACAGTCAGCTCAACCAGAATTGTTTTCTTGTCTTCAGTTGACCACAGTACAATGTCCGGGCCTAGGGTTGTGTGCACCACATCCGGGAACTGCAACCTCCTTCCCACATCAACCCTCATCTCCCAGAACCTGGCCATTAGCAATAGATTGGGCTTTGGTTGTTTGGTTACGAAAGGCCTAGCTCCCTCTTTGATGAAGGTGATGGCCTTCCTCAAATCTGTGCCAGCCGTCCTCTTCTTGCATCTCTCTCGCTCTAGTGTGTCAGCAAGAGCCAGAAGCACCTTATCATGGTGCCACCTATACCGTCCTTGAGTTAGAGCTGTCTTACACCCGGACAGTATATGAGCCAGCGTCCCCTTTTAACCACAGAGCTTACAGTTCGGGTCCTCTCTCATCCCCATGTGTACAGATGTAATGGTGAAGGAAGGGTGTCATACTTGGATCTCAAGAGGAGGGAAATATGGAAGGGCTTCAGTCTCCATAACTCTGCCCATGAGATCTTGCGCTTAGGCAGATCCCATTTTGTCCAGGCACCCTGGGACCCTTATTCCACTGCCTTTGAAATCTGCTTCTCTTCCTCACGGGTCCATACTTCTGCCTGTATCATGTCTCGCCTGTTCCTTATGCTTGTGTTTCCCCACTTCTGGAAGTGAACAGAGCTGAGGCCTTGCCGCCCGATGCACGGGTTGCCGATGATATCTCACAGCTGCAGAGAACACACTGCCTCTTCTACAGCTGCGCTGGCTGCCCACTTGTGCCCAGATCTGGTTGTAACACCTGCTTGATTTACCAAGTACATTGTGTGCTTCTTGTACACAATGCTTTGAGTTATGAAGGCCAATATGCCAAAATCCTGATTCTAGAGGTTGCACGTCCACTACCATCAAACACTGTGGGATTTCCGCAAGATGGAGCTAACAGTTAGAATGCAAGAGTACCTCCATTTAAAGGGTTACATTTAGATCCAACGAAGTCTGTGCTGTGGTCACTTGACTGGGTTTCATTTTGCCAACACCTTGTTTCCACCTAGATGAAAGAAATAGGGGTTGGGATATGCAGCAAGTTTTTCTCTTACCTACAATGAGCTGAATAGGAGTATCAGTGCATGGGTGGGGGGAGGGCTAAAATGGGTTGGTGGGAGATGAGGATTAGTGGGAGCGAGTGGAAGATTTATAATCGTTATGAAACTGTGGGCAACTTATTGAGCAGATGCAAAAAAGTGAATGTCAGTTAAAATGAGAGCTAATGAATTTTCTCTTTCCACTCGTTTGCTGAAGGTTAAACATGAAGCTTCAATGAAAAGCTGAAGAAAATGTAGCCTTCAAGAATGAAAGCATTAAAGGTCAATAAATCTTCACTGAAAGTGGTATTAAGTCCTTCCAGGTTCACGTGTTTGTCTTTCAACTTGTACTTAGTTAATTTTTCATAAACCTTAATGCTGCTTGTTGTTATTTGTCTTCTCCCCTGCAGTGAGATGATTGCCCAATAGAGATCTCCTATAAGCTGTCACATTCTGGAGAAGAGGAGCTACAGATAGATTCCTGGCATCACAGTCAATCCTTTTACCAGCACTCTCAACCCCATCTGCAGAGAGAAATGCTTTGGCAAACAATTCCCTCATGTAGAAGTTTAAAAGGCATTCAAGATGAATAAAGTATTTAACATAGTGACACAGAGTCATAGATCATAGAAAAGTACAGAACAGTAACAAGCCCATTTAAGCTGCCTACACTCATTGACCTGCACCAGGACCATAGCCCTCCATAACCCTACCACATACGTACTGTCCAAACTTCTCCTAAAATGCTGAAATCGAGCTCGCATGCATGGCCGTGTGTTTCTCACTCTCATAACTTTCTGCTGTGAAGTATCTCCTCATGTTCCCCTGAAACTTTTCACCTTTCACCCTTAACACATGACCTTTGATTGCAGTCCCACCCAACCTCAGTGGAAAAAGCCTGCTTGCATTTACCTTATCTGTACCCCTCATAATTTTGTATACCGTTATCAAACCTCCTCTCAATTTTTGACTTTCTAAGGGATAATGACATAACCTATTCAATCTTTCCTTATAAATCAGGTCCTCAGCACCCAACAACATCCTTGTAAATATTCTCTGTACTCTTTCAACCTTATTTACATATCTCCTGTAGGTAGGTGACCAAAACTGCACACAATACTCCAAGTGAGACCTCACCAATGTCTTATACAATTTCAGCATAACATTCTACCTCCTATTTTGATTTTGATTTACAAAGACCAATATGCCAAAAGCTTTCTTCATGACGTTATCTTCCTGTGACACCACTTTCAATGAATTATGGACCTGCATTCTCAGAACCCTCTGTTCTACCACACTCCTCCGTACCCCACCCTTCACTGTGTAAGAGCTACCCTAGTTGGCTCTACTGAAGTGCAACACCGCATTCCACCTGCCATTTTCATCCCATTTATCCAGGTGGTAGAGATCCTGCTGCAAGCCATGTTAGCCTTTCTTAAAGACCAAAAGACAATAAGATATAGGAGCAGATGTAGGCTCACCTGCCTGCTCCCCATACCCTTTGATGCCTTGGCTAATTAAGAACCTATTTATCTCTGCCTTAAATACACCCAATGACTTAGCCTGCACAGCCACTCGTGGCAACAAATTCCACAGATTTACCACCCTCTGACTAAAGTAATTTTTTCCACAACTCTGTTCTAAATGGACATCCTTCAACCCTGAAGTCCTGCCCTCTTGTCCTAGACTCCCCTACCATGGGAAATAACTTTGCTATATCTAATCTGTTCAGGCCTTTTAACATTCAGAATGTTTCTATGAGATCTCCCCCCTCATTCGCCTGAACTCCAGGGAATACAGCCCAAGAGCTGTCAGATGTTCCTCATATGGTAACCCTTTCATTCCTGGAATCATTCTTGTGAATCTTTTCTGAACCCTCTCCAATGTCAGGACATCCTTTCTAAAATAAGGAGCCCAAAACTGCACACAATGTTCCAAGTGTGGTCTCACAAGTGACTTATAAAGCCTCAACATTACATCCCTGCTCTTATATTCTATACCTCTAGAAATTAATGCCAACATTGCATTCACCTTCTTCACCACCGACTCAACCTGGAGGTTAACCTTTAGTGTATCCTGCACCAGGACTCCCAAGTCCCTTTGCATCCCTGCATTTTGAATTCTTTCCCCATCCAAATAATACTCTGCTCGTTTATTTCTTCCACCAAAGTGCATGAACATGCACTTTACAACATTGTATTTCATCTGCCACTTCTTTGCCCATTCCCCTAAACTATCTAAGTCTCTCTGCAGGGTCTCTGTTTACTCAACACTACCTGCTCCTCCATCTATCTTTGTATCATCGCCCAAGTTAGTCACAATTCCGTTAATCTCATAGTTCAAATCATTGGCATAGATCCACAGATCATAAAAAGTAACAGTCCCAACACCGACCCCTATCGAACTCCATTGGTAACTGGCAGCCAGACAGAATAGGATCCCTTTATTCCCACTCTCTGTTTTCTGCCGATCAGCCAATGCTTCATACATTCTAGTATTGCCCTGAAATTCCATGGGCCCTTATATTGCTAAGTAGCCTCATGTGCAGCACTTTGTGAAAGGCCTTTTGAAAATCCAAGTACACCACATCTACTACATCTCCTTTGTCTACCCTGCTTGTAATTTCCTCGAAAAATTGCAGTAGGAATTTGCTGTCTTGCAGTCCACTACACTCCCAAACTTGGTGTCATCCATAAATTTGCTAATCCAGTTAATCATCCAGATTGCTGATATAGATGACAAACAACAATGGACCCAGCATTGATCCCTGCCGCACTCCGCTAGTCAGAGGCCTCCAGTCAGAGGGGCAACCATCTACTACCACTGTCTGGCTTCTCCCACAAAGGGAATGACTAATATACTTTGCTATCTCATCTTGAATGCCGAGGGACTGAACCATTTTGACCAACCTCCCATGCAGGACCTTGTCAGATACCTTGCTAAAGTCCATGTAGACAACATCCACTGCTTTGCCTTTATCGACTTTCCTGGTACTTCCTTGAAAAAATTGATAAGATTGGTTTGATATGACCTACCACTCATGAAGCATGCTGATAATCCTTACTCAGTCCACGTTTATCCAAATACTTTTATATCATTTCCCTCAGAATACCTTCTCATAACTTTCCCACTACTGATGTCTGGCTCACTGGCCTATAATTTGCTGGTTTACTTTTAGAGCCTTTGTTAAACAGCGGAACAACTTTGACTATCCTCCAATCCTCTGCTACCTTACCTGTCACTAAGGATGATTTAAATATCTGTGTTAGGGCCCTGGCAATTTCTGCACTTGTCTTCTGCAGCATCCAAGGGAACACAGTGTCAAGCCTTGGGGATTTATTCATCTTAATTTAGCCTCAGGACAGCAAACACATACTTCTCTGTAATCTGTCAGTCAAGAACTGGGGACATATCCCTAAAATTATTGGCTAAACCATTTAGATATGATGTCAGAAAACATTGCTTCACCCAAACAAATGGTGGAAATGCTCAGTCAAACAAAAATTTTAAATCTGAGTCTGTTAATTTTTAGTCTGTCAAATTGATTACAGTATACATAATGGAACCATAGCAGAAACAAAGTGCAGATCAGCCATGACGTCAATGAGTGGTAGCACACACTTAAAGCTTATTCCTGTTCCCTTGTTCAGCAGCAAACATGTCACTCTAAGTATATATGTTTCTATAAGTTATTCAAAGTAAATTTACTATCAAATTTTACACAGTATCTGTCACTATATAGAAACCTGAGATTCGTTTTCCTGTGGACATAATCTGCAAATCTACAGAATGGTAACTATAACAGAAGCAATGAAAGATCAACCAGAAGACATCAAACAGTGCAAATGAAAATATAAATAAATAATAATAAATAATGAGAACATTAGATAATGAGATAAGAAGTCCTTAAAGTGCGTTCATTGGTTGTGGGAACATCTCAATGAATGGGCAAGTGTGTGTCATTACCCCATGTTGTACAAGAGCCTGATCATTCAAAGGTAGTAACTGTTCTCATACCTGGTGGTGTGAGTCCTGAAGCTTCTGTGTCTTCTACTTGACGGCAGGGCTGAGAAAAGAGCATGGCCTGGGTGGTGAATGTTGATTTTCTACGACAACGTATCTTATAGGTGTGCTCAATGGTTGGCAGGGCTTTACCCATGATGTACTGGGCAGAATCCATTAACATTTGTAGGACTTTCCATTCAAAGGAATTATTGTTTCCATACCAGTCTGTAATGCAGCCAGTCAATACATTCTCCTCTTCACATCTTTCAAAGTTTGAGTAAGTTTCAGATGTTGTGCCAGATTTCCACAGACTCCTAAGGAAGTAGAGACACTGCTGTGCTGTGTCCAAGACAGGTCCTCTGAAATAGAAACAGCTAGGAATTTAAAGTTGCTAACCTTCTCCACCTCTGATCCTCCGATGATGATTGGCTCATGGACATCTAGTTTCCCTCTACAATCAGTTCCTTGGTCTTGCTGACATTGAGCAGTTGTTGTTATGACACCACTCAGCCAAATTTCCAGTCTCCCTCCTGTGTGCTGATCCATCACCCACCTTTGATTCAGCTCACCACAGTGGTGTCATCAACAGAAGCTGAGTCTAGGAAGTCTGGTGGTAACAATGTCAGAAAAGAGTACTTAATTAACTATTTTTCTTGAAAGATCTTTTGAGGTTTTTAACTCATATCATGGTTTAGAAGATGAAGAATGCTGTGTATTCGTCTACTTCCACTAATGTGTCAGCAAGCTCTTATTCCCATGGCAGCCTGTAATCACAGGATTTTATCTACAGGCTGCGGAAATGAGCACCCTAATTCTCAATTAATTCTACAGTCCACTCCTGAATAGGAAGACTTTATCCCAAGAGATGTCAATCCGAGCCGGGATGAGTGGAACGTCTCAGGAGTCCTGATGAAAATGTGGTCTGTCCATTTTCTTCCAGAGATGCTGTCTCAGCAGTTGAGTTCCTCCAGCATTTTGTGTGTTGCTCCAGCTTTCCAGCATCTGCAGTCTCTCCTATGTTGAGCATGTTTTATTAGGAAGATATTCAGGATAATTCAAACACAATACCAATTGGTTTAGAGAAAAATCAACAAAATAAACTAAAGTGAAGATAATACTATTGGACCAATGTTAATGAATTAGTAAGAGAGCAGACTGAATTGGCCTGAAATCAAAACTAAACATAAAATGAACAATGTAAAAATGAAATAATTCAGGTGTAGGAATAGTTCTGCAGAGGATGTAAATAAAGAGCATTCAAAATTGCAGCTCCCTGGATATATCCATTAAAGTGAAAGAAAAAAGGAAGTTTTAACTTTGGTTGATGCTTGTAACATGTTCGTATTACAATAGAGAATGATTCTGACACAAACGTACAAAGGAAAAGCAAGTGAAAAAGAAAGAGAGAAGGAACCATACGGGAAAAAATAGCAGATAAAATAAAAAAGAGCTCTGAGAAAAGAAAATGTAGGATAGTTAAAAGAAGTATAGGGCAGGTAAGGAGTCAGATTGAGCAGCAGTCGAAGGCATAACTGGAGTGC
The DNA here is from genome assembly GCF_963921235.1 of Mobula hypostoma. Classification (NCBI taxonomy): domain Eukaryota; kingdom Metazoa; phylum Chordata; class Chondrichthyes; order Myliobatiformes; family Myliobatidae; genus Mobula; species Mobula hypostoma. Next base: position 39,235,929 of record NC_086099.1, on the reverse strand, counting down.
TGTGAAGAAAAAATGTGGATGACATGGCAAAAATAGAAATAATTAAATAAGCACCTACGTCTAAAGAAGAAAGCTCACCTGATATATTTTGTTCAGGGTATTAAGGGCAGACAAAGCGGAGACTATGTATTCATTCTCCTTTCAAAGGAGGGCATGAACAGAGAAAATTGTGCTTCTCTATCACAAGTCTTCAAAGATAGCAGGGTGAATTGATGAACACATTAAAAATATTATGAATCTTTGGCTTTAACAATAGAGAACAAACAAAATGGAAATATAATAACTTTATATATCGCTCCTTTTTTAAATCTTTTTATTAAATAAGTATACAAAAAGGTAAGCCATATAGGCACTAATACACTGTTAGAATATAATAAAATTACGGAAGATATTAATACAAAAAAAATGATACAAACAATGTAATTTAAACATAACGTACCAAGGTAACATAATAGTATACTAATTTTTATATATATATCAATAGAGAAAAGGAAAAAAAAAACAAAAAAACCCACCGTGCAACTAACTAAAAGCAAAGCCAAACAATGGGCTAACTTGAAACCAAACAGAGTTAAAAAACTTAAAATCACGTCCTCAATCCCGACCTCCATTAAAAACAGTAAAAAAAAACAAGAAGGGTATATATTACATTAAATGAAAATATTGAATAAAAGATCTCCAGGTCTGTTCAAATTTAAATGAGGAGTCATAAAGATTGCTTCTAATTTTCTCCAAATTCAAGCATAATATTGTCTGAGAAAACCAAAAAAAGGTAGTTGGAGCATTAAGCTCTTTCTAATGTTGTAAGATACATCTTTTCGCCATTAAAGTAAGAAATGCAATCATTCTACGGGCTGAAGGAGAAAGATTACTGGAAATTTTAGGTAGTCCAAAGATAGCAGTAATAGGGTGAGGAGAGATATCTATATTCAATACCTTGGAGATAATATTAAAAATGTCTCTCCAAAAAGTTTCCAGAGTAGGACAAGACCAAAACATATGAGTTAAAGAGGCTATCTGCCCCGGACATCTATCACAAAAAGGATTAATATGAGAATAAAAGCAAACTAATTTATCTTTGGACATATGTGCTCTATGAACAACTTTAAATTGAATTAGGGAATGTTTAGCACAGATAGAGGAAGTATTGACTAATTGTAAAATCTGCCCCCAGTCATCCACGGAAATGATAAACCCCAATTCCTGTTCCCAATCTACCCTAATCTTATCAAAGGAGCTTTCCTAAGTTTCATAATAATATTATAAATCATAGCCGATGCACCTTTCTGACATGAATT